>NC_135538.1:125022440-125622440 GCF_045843805.1 Urocitellus parryii | reverse complement strand
TGTATGGTTCCCTTGAGCAGTATGAAGTGTCCTTCTATATCCCTTTTGATTAGTTTTGGCTTGAAATCTATTTTATTAGATATGAGTATGGCCACTCCTGCTTGTTTCCGCAGTCCATATGAGTCGTATGATTTTTCCCAACCTTTCACCTTCAGTCTATGAATATCTTTTCCTATCAGATGCGTCTCCTGTAGGCAGCATATTGTTGGGTCTTGTTTTGTGATCCATTCTGCTAGCCTGTGTTTCTTGATTGGTGAGTTTAAGCCGTTAACATTTAGGGTTATTATTGAGATATGGTTTGTTCTTCTAGCCATATTTATTTATTGATGTTACTAAACCTGATTTGTTATCCTCTTTGACTACTTTTCCCCCTTTACTGTCCTACCTCCCATTGTTGGTTTTCAATGTTATTTTCCATTTCCTCTTCCTGTAATGTTTTGCCAAGGATTTTTTGAAGAGATGGTTTTCTAGCTGCGAATTCTTTTAACTTTTGTTTATCGTGGAAGGTTTTAATTTCATCTTCTATCCTGAAGCTTAATTTCGCCGGATACACGATTCTTGGTTGGAACCCATTTTCTTTCAGTGTTTGAAATATGTTATTCCAGGATCTTCTAGCTTTCAGAGTGTGTGTTGAGAGATCAGCTGTTATCCTGATTGGTTTACCCCTAAATGTAATCTGCTTTCTTTCTCTTGCAGCTTTTAAAATTCTCTCCTTATTCTGTATGTTGGACATCTTCATTATAATGTGTCTAGGTGTGGATCTCTTATGATTTTGCACATTCGGCGTCCTGTAGGCTTCTAGGATTTGGGATTCTGTCTCATTCTTCAAGTCTGGGAAGTTTTCTCGTATTATTTCACTGAATAGACTGTTTATTCCTTTGGAATGGAGCTCTGTGCCTTCTTGTATCCCAATGACTCTTAAATTTGGTCTTTTGATATTGTCCCATATTTCTTGGATGTTCTGCTCATGGTTTCTTAGCAGACTTGCTGAGTTGTCTATGTTCTTTTCCAGTTGAAATACTTTGTCTTCATTGTGTGATATTCTCTCTTCTAAGTGATCTACTCTGCTGGTAGTATTCTCAATTGAGTTTTTAAGTTGGTTTATTGTTTCCTGCATTTCTAGGATTTCTATTTGTTTGTTTTTTATTACCTCTATCTCCCTGTGAAATTGATCTTTTACTTCCTGCATTTGTTTGTCAATTTGATCTTTCATTGTCTGATTTTGCTGTCTCATGTCTTCCTTGAGACTCCAGATAATCTGAAGCATGTATATCCTGAACTCTTTATCTGACATTCCATCTGTTGCAGCTATTACCTCTTCTAATGTTGAGTTGACCTGCATTGCTTGTAGTCCTTTCTTTCCTTGTCTTTTCATACTGCTCGCGTTTCTTTCTGCTTAGTGCAACTGTTGTGTTTTTGAAATTTACCCCCTGGCCTGTCTTTCCAGTGGGCCGCAGGTATCGTTGCTCCCCCGCTCCGGCACCTTGCCGCTCCCCAGTGCGCGCCACAGACTCCAGCCGCAGGGCGATTGCCTATCAGGCTATGCGACCCTCCGTGCGGAGAAAAGGAGCTCCTACAGTCGAACTTTGCACGATGGAAATCTGTCCACTAGATTCTGGAGCACCTCGATTTCGCTGGAAATTCCCTACAAGATATCCTTCAGGCGATTCACATCATCTTTCTCCCACTCAGTGACGCGGCGCACTGGGGTGATGCACTCCCTTCGCTGCCATCTTCCCTCCTCAGGACTTGACTTCTGCACCCGCCGCGGGGCCACCTGTGGAGCCGGGTAGCTGTGGCCACGTGGTTATGAACCGGGCGGGAGAGGTGGCTGTTCCCAGAGCGAGCGCTAGGCCTCCTGGGGGAGCCCGGATGGCGGAGGCCGACTGTGGGTTCGGGCGGGGCGGCCCAAGCCGCTCAGGGTGTCCGCTGCTTGCAAAAGCGGCAGCTGGCTCCGGGACTTGACTTCTGCACCCGCCGCGGTGCCACCTATGGAGCCGGGTAGCTGTGGCTACGTGGTTAGGGACCGGGCGGGAGAAGCGGCTGCTCCCAGAGCAAGAGCTAGGCCTCCAGGGGGAGCCCCTTGCCGGAGTGGCTAATGGCTGCGGGACTAGACCTCTGTGCCCGAGTGGCCGTCCAAGATCCACTTCTCTGGGACAAACTGTCACTTCCAATAAACCTACCAGATCACGGCTGCTCTCCTCTAAAGGGAATTATGCTAGAAGTTCCTCCGTAGGTAGGCTGCAGCTGTTTAGGTGGGTCTTTCTTATCCCGTTAAAGTGGAGACGTTGGAATCGCTGCTTCCTCGCCGGTCGCCATGTTGGATCCCTAACTATATAATTCTTTAGGCAACCAGGCAGAAAAATCAAGTCACCTATCAAGGGAGATGTAGGCCTCAGAAATTCCACATGTGTAGTTAATGCCAGAGGGCAGTGGAACACTGTATATGAGTTCTGAAGATCTGGCTTTTATTTCTGGTAACAGAATCCTTCCCCTCAGTAGCTAAGACTTTCTCAAGGTGGAGGACTCAAGTTCACTTAGGAAACCTCCTATGTAGGAAGAACATTTTAAGTACTGATATGCTCACGAACTTCTCCATACTCACACCCATGTCATCCTGATGTCTGGCCTCACTTTTTGATATGTCTTTTCAAAGCCTGACTCCCTCATTTTTCTGTATGACTTCTTCAAATCCTGACCCCCTCATTCCTTCCTGGAGGAAGTGGCAGAGCACAAGCCCAGCCTGTGTTTGAAGTTGATTGTGGGAGAGGCTATGTACAATCACTGTGGCTGACTGGTCTTCTGAACCAGGATGGCCAGGTGGTCATCTATGGGCCAGCCATACCCTGGGCCCTGGTCAGCAGGAATGCTCAGACAAGACCCAGGTTTCCAACTAGCAGCAGTGGTGAACCTGTGGTCCAGGTGTCTTGGGGGCTGGCCTCCTTGGTTCTTGAATCAAGAACATCCTGATTCTTTTCCAGGATAAAGGCACCCCATGCTGCATGGTAGGTGTACACGTGGGTTTCTACTAAAGCAAATGTTTGTTGAGGGCCATCCTTCCAGAATGGCCCCCTGCTTATCTCTGGCCTGCACATGGAGTTCTCTCATGCCCAATGTACCTGAGCAGTGAGCTTACATGTTATGGATCCCAGGGCTGTGGCAGAAAGGAGGTCTGGTTGTGGATGCCATGGGCTGAGTGCACTGAGGGAATGCAAGCCCTTGGTGAACAGCCAGGCACTGAAGGCTTCAGTAGCTTCAGAGACCAGCCAGATTTGTTCCACTTCCTAAATACACCCTCACCCCTCCTCAACCCTCTATATACCCCTAAGGTCTCAGAGTCTATGTGTGATGAAGATCATGCCCTCTGAACTGCCTGTCCAGCAACACCCCTCAACCCTGCACAGACTTGGGTTCCAGGCTCTATAGGAAACACTGTCCATACATTCTCTGTGCCCCCAGTCCTGATAATCTGTCAACATATCTGGTTCTGAAGCTGGATGCTGGGTTGGTGCCTCTCAGTCATTTCAGAGCTTGCCTTTCAGTGGGAGACTTAGTCATAAATTTTGTTTTTTACCAAAAATATAAAAGAATAAAAATTGGTTTTCCATTTATATCTGTTTATCATTCGAATGTTCGACTTTATAATTGGCCATTACCTCTTCCCTACTTGGTAAGAAGATTATATATATCCATGCTTCTTCTATATACTTTGAGTGATTAGTCAACATTTTGGCACCATAATGAAATACTGGAGGCAGGCTACTTATGAATAAAAGAAGTTTATTTAGCTCACAGTTTTGGGGATTCAAGAACATGGTGGAGCATCAGCTCAGTTCTGTACAGAAAAAGCAGCAATCAAGATATCAGCACATTTGGATCAGTTTCCTAAATCTCCATTCCTGCAGTGGTGATGTTAATGGGTACAGATATATGCCTGGAAAAACACTGGGCTGCATTATAGGAAAAGTGCACTGGGCTTGAAATCCCATTATTTTGTCACATACAGTGAGCAAGATGAGTTAATTTCTTCAGAAGTAAAAATTAACCCATCTCTCAAGGTTTCTCACTTTAAAAACAACCCTGATAAAATGATGGGTAGGAAAAGATCAGGTTCTTGTATATTTATCATATATAGCAAGACATGTGAGAATGTGACAGACCCTTGTAGGAGTTTTCTTCAACAATAACCCTCAGCTTTCTTGTGATGTTGATAAGAAAGTTTAGCTATTATGAGTTGCTGTGGCATATACAGTCCTTTGGCTATTCAACAAAGTTGCAGCTAGTACAGAGAAAGTCCACTGATACTTGTATAATTATTTTACATTTTTCCATTTCACCTAATTCTATTATTTAAAAACGTGTTTTAATATTGTTTCTTCGGCATCCTAGGTATTATACCATCTGAAAATAATGTAGATTGCCCATGGTTTTCTAGTACTGAAAGTAACTCATTTACTGGAAAAGGAAACATTCCTTATTTTCATTCATATTTTTTTCTTCTGTATTAACACAAGTTTTCAAATCAATTTTGAATAATAATGATGATAGTAAATATGCCATTTATGAGGTTATTATATCTTAACTCCAAATCTACCATTTGATACTAAGCTTGTGATACTTAGTTTGGAAATTTGCAATTCAAATCACATTTTTTGCTTTACATTTTGGTTCCCCATTAAGTCTACAGAGAGAAGTATTGCAAGAAGATCCCAGGCTGGGTTGTGATTTAAACATAAAGAAATAAAAATAAGTTTGTAGGGTATGTGACAGACTCAAGGATTCTATTTCAGGGAGTCAAAATGGGAACTTGAGGGGATTTGTTTTTCTTTCAAAGTGAGTTTATTAACACATACACATTTTCACATTCACGTTAATTATATAATAAGTTTAAAATTCTATACAATTGACTTAAAGAAGAAGTTTGATCAAACGTTTTCACCAGCCCTCTGGAATTTTAATAAAAAGATGAAAATATAAACTTCACATCTATTGTTGACATATGTTAGGCAGCCCCCTCCTTGTGTAATCGGTATAGTTTGTTTTTGGCATTTTCTTTGAAAAATTTGTTTTTCTCTTCTGTATCAAAAATAAGTGTATTTGTGTTAAATTTAGAATGTTTAGCTTTTCCATTTATCTTTCAAAATAATTTCCAGGCTGTGCTCCGATGTTGTGTAAAAGTTACCACCCAATACCATGTTTTCTAAGAAACCTTTTCTTCAAGGTACTTGCAATTGTAATTTAAAAATAAAATAATATAACTAGTATTGGAAATCTTTGTGACAATGGGTCTCAAGAGCTAAATCAGATTTCTTTTAAGACAGAATTTTAAAAAAATACTGAGGGACTCATACCTGAAAATTCTGATAAAACATAAAACCTCCCAAAGCCCAAACTATTAGATACATCATTTAAACAGGATAGAAAAATTATAAAATGGAATTTCATTTCATTTTATTTCTCAAATACATATAAATAAACCGTTTTAACCATCATGTTTGCTAGCAGAATCATGAAATAAAAACAACTTCTGCATTCAAGGGAAAAATTGTAAATGCTCTTTTTTTTTTACCTAAGAGCCCAACTTATTCTTTGTTGTTTTCTACACCTGTATTTAAAAATCATTACCAAAGGCCAAGAGTCGATTGGTTTACCTGAATTGAATAGTCAGTAGGTTCTATTGTTGCTACATACAGCATGTGTGTCATTTAACAAGCCCAGGACTCAAAATGTTGGAGCTTTTCTAAAAAAAACATATTTAGGAATACTTGAGAATTCCAAAGTGACTCTGAAAGTCGCATCCTAAAGTCTAGTAGACATTCATCCTGAGCATTTCATGGGTACTGAAGCATGTCTAGTATGCACACAAAATTACTTGCTCAAATTGACTTAAAACAGAGAACAATACTTAATATTAACAGAAGTTGCATAATTAAGACTACTCTCCTTTTGTTGCTTATTTCACAATCTTTTAAATTTTCTCACAATAAAGAGACCCTCAAGCCAATTTTTCTGATTTCAGTCATTGAAAAATTAAGACATTTCTTTCAAATCCATTATTAGTGAAGAATGTTTTGAAGGAAAATGTTTCCCACAGAACCTAATGTAATTTCTCATTGTTTTTCAAAGTTCGAAAGAACTAATGCCTGGATTTGATATTTTTTCAGACTAGCAAACAATACTGATAGGATTCATACATAGATTTTTCTGACATAAGCAGAAAAGTCTGCTAACATTCACAACATTCCTACCACTCTTCTTTCAATCAAAAAGATGGCTGAGAATTAGCAGTTATTTGTTGTCAGTACAAATACACATTTAAACTTTTATTTTTTGGCTAAAATTTTAAATAGTCAAATTTTATTCCACTTCCAGGGCTCAAATTAAAAAAAACAAAAATTAAAATGGGCAACAAGGCCCATATGCCAAAGTTATTTTTAACCAGTAATTGTAACCTATTGCTAGTAATTATTTACATATATCTGCTTGTTTTATGAAATAAGCACTGGTAAGTTATATAGGAGAAAATTTGCAAGAATGGTACCTGCCAATGGGATATCTTAAAGCTTCTGGAATAAATAAGCATTTAGAAAACATCAGTTCTTAAGCTTTTTTTTTTAATCTGTAATTTGAGTTAACAAAACATTTTCTAATATTACTTTTCCACTGTTATATTCTGGAGAGTCTAGTTACATGTAACAAGGGTGATTTATTAAAAAAAAAAAAACTAAGTCACATGTAATGGAATGCTATATATTTACTTTTAATATGATATGGAAACAGTTTAAAGCAGACAAAAAAAAATCTTTCAAATCAAAGTACTCTAAATAAAGTTCATTTTATGTACCCCCAGCAGAAAACTGTAAAAACATCACAATCAAAAGATTACCCACTCTCCTCACCAGGCAAAAAAAAAAATCACCACAATTGTTTTATTGCTGAGCTTAACATTTCCCTAGGATGTAATTAGAAGTTGCAAAGCACTTAAAGCTTCAGCAGTAACTGTTGAAAGTGACACAGTACAAAGCTAAAGCCCGAAAGGTTTCAGACTGCCCACCCATCATTCACCACTTCTCACCCCACTAATATGTAAAAGCTCCTGTTAATTTTTTTTTCTTTTTTTCCTTTTGAAGTTTTTTTTTTCTTTAAAAATTTATTTGCTGACTGTTTTTCTTGGTTGTTTAGAAATATTAATGCTAGTTTCAACAATAAATGAATTAATTAAATATTTTAATAGACAGAAGGAAGAAATATGTCAAGCAAATATAAGGGAAAATTACTTAGGACACTTTTTTGTTTTTAAAATGGAATGTGACAATTTGCTATCTTGAAGTGCTGCGTTATTGCTGTTTGTTTGTTTTATCAAAATCTCAAATTTTGAGAATCACTGAAATCTAGACATGGTCTGAATGGAAAAATATGGTGGAAAAAAAGCAAAAACAGAATAATGAAGGAAATTTAGCAAATATATAGTTCCACAGCATCATCTTTTCCATTTTGAAAATAAGTCTTTACAGGTTTGTTTCCTATCTTGATTTCTGCTCAACAATGTTTATCATGTTCTGAATTCAACAGTAATTGATGTGTGCTGAAGGCTCCTTTATTTCTTACTAAATGTCATTAATACACTTTTGTCCTCTTAAATTTGAAAGAGCTGCTACCCATAGGAGGTGCTAAATCTTCATAGAATTCTGGATTCTGTGTTTAATGTCTGTCTATCAAGGGGACAAGGGAATAATGTGCTTTAATGCACATATTTTCTCTATCCATGTGTAAGAAGCTAAAACTTTAATTTTGTTAATAAAACTTACGATTGACTAAAAATAAACACTGATTTTTAGTGACATTTGAAGCACTGTATTTAGTTTTGCTTGAAGTACCATAGCTCCTAATGCTGCTTTGTTTCTATAGAGTTATATTTTTAAATATTTGTGAATTAGAGGAACGCATTTACTGAAAGAGTAGCAGAAGAAGCCAAATGGGATGTTAAAAACAAAGCAAAATTGGAAAAGAAAACATTTCTTAAGTTTAAATTGGTTTATAATTCATTTGCTGATTATATTTTAAAAATTGATAATCTTTTAAACATTTATTTGAAAGGAAAGCAACAATTGCAACTTTATCAGTGAATTTTTCACTAATATATAAGAAAATATGAACTTCAAAATCATCACTACATTCTTGAATTTTCAAAATTACAATGTTTTGTCACTTTACCTTGTGTTTTTATTGTTATATTATTGAGAGTTGATTATTTTTCTTTTAGAATTTCTTGAAGAACAACAGTTGAATTTCCATAAAGGTGATTAGTATGTTTCAAAAAAAAGTTAAAAATTATTTTCATGTGGAAATTATTGGAACCCTGGTGTTCTGCCCTAATCCTAGGGCAACAGTTAGTTTTCTGTGTTTCTGGTAGTCTCTTTCCCTATCTGTTGAATTCCACAAGCCCACGCACAGACTTTGAGCAAAGCTCCTGTTAGAGCTGTTCTGACAGGGGTGTCAATGTCCTGGAAGCCCATGAGCATGGGGATAGTAACGCCATCTGTGCGCAGGGGCCAGTGATGGGAGCATGGAGCCAAGTACAGGGAGAGGCGCAGAGGATGAACCACCTCTATCCTGCTGTAAAGGCAGAGCCAGAGGAGAGCGCCTGGGCCAGCTTGCCTGACCTCCTGAACTCAGGTATGAACTCAGCAGGTCTTCACTCCACCATGATGTGCCTGCTGCAGGAAAACTGAGTTTTTACAGATTCTTGCACTTTCCTAGTTTTCTTTTGGCTCCCGGCCGCTGGCACTCCTGTTGCCGTGTTTGCTGTGGGCATTTGAATCTTGGAAGATCAGAGGAGCTGCTGGACATGGTGAAGGCATTCATGCTTTTCAGAGCGGGAGCCCGCTGTTCGGGGAGAGAGACACCAAGGTTTGGGAAGGCCAGGCCTCACCCAGCAGGTCAGGGTCATCACTTTTCCCCACAGAGGCTGAGAGAGCCTGTGAGCCAGGGGAACATGCAAATGGACATGCCTTTTAAACATTTCTGGTGAAGGGATTTAGATTTCTAATCCTTTCTCCTCAGTCCTTCAAGTGGAAATGTGAAGTCTGGGATGTAGAGTGTGTTCAGATACTGAGAATCCTTATGTCCAGGCTTCCTGTGAGATCCTGCCAGGACCCAAATCACTAAGGATAAGTTATAAGATAACTACCTGCCCTCAGTTTCCTATACAAGCTAATTTTAAAGATCCTTCATTGCAAGAGTGCAAATATAATTATATGGACATTTTTTTCTAGTAGAAAACAATGTATATAGCCAGTGATGAACATATCAGGCATTTAAATATAATTCATAAAATGCTACTTCTTTTAGTTACCCTTGTTTTTGCATATTACCTTTTTGCTCATAGAGATTAGGAGTGCTAACTAAGTACTATTTTTTTGTATTTTTAACACTGTAAATGTAATAATAAATTAAATAATTTCTGTAAACTTAAATTATGAATTGTGATTCATAGTTTCTTAGATTTTTTTTACATAAAAACTAATGACTAATAATTGGTAAGTGTGGGTGAGACTAAGATTTAGTGACAGATAAACCAAATTGTCACCCCAAAAGCATAATCATAAGCAAAAGTTATCCCTTTCCTGTTAATGGAATGCATAGCTTATCCATAGCTACCTACTATAACTATAGTTCTCTTTGTTTCCATCCCACAGGCAGCATTTTTTTCATTTGGTTCCTTTGTTTCAAAGCTGCTAGTGTCAAGTTCCATTCTGAACCATTAATCTGTAGAGAGATAAATATTAGAATTTGATACTATGAATTTAGACTAGTAAAATGATAATTTTGTCTGCTTCAACCCACTCTGGTGATATTTTGCAATGTTGGTTGTCATAACTGTGTGTGGGATATATAGTGGGTTTATGCCAGAAGCATTCTACCATTCATCTGACCACCTCCTAACAAAAAAAAAAGTTGTAAAAGCTCAATGCTGCTGATGTTGAGAAATTGTATAAATCTCTCCTATCACTTCATTTATTACTTCCCTTCTTTCCTCTGCTGTCCTTTCCACTCTGCTCACATCACTCTTTCTTCCTGTGTTATGTCTTTATAACAGGGACAACATATCTGAGATTAAAATTAGAAAAGATTTATTTTGGCCTAGTAAATACTAGGTGTGGGTCAGTCCATGATTGCTTGGCCCATTGCTTTGGGTCTGTGGTGGTACGGTACATCATGATGGGGAGTGCATAGTGGCTGGGAAGCAGAGAGTGAGAGAGAAGGAGTGGAAGAAGGGGTTGGGATTCCAATAAAACTTTTAAGGGCATGCTACAATGAACAGACTTTCTTCCACTAGGCTTTTTTCCAGCACCTCCCAATAAGGCCACAGGCTGGCAACCAACCTTTAGTACATGAACCTTTGGTGGACGTTCAAGATCAAAACCATTATTCTGTTGTGTTCTGCTCTGCTCTACTCTCCTCCTCTTCTTTTTCCCCCAAATCTTCTCTTCCTGTGTTCTCTTTCTATTTTTAATCTGTCTTTCTCTTGGCTGTCTCTCTCCTTTCCTCTTTATACTTTCTGCTTTCCCCAATGGAGGTGGTAGTTTTAAGTGGCAAATTCCTGAACTGGAACAAAAGGTTTTGTTTTGCTGCTTTTAGTTTGTTGTATAGCTGGGATAATTTGGTTCATTAATTGCACAGAAAATAATTCTTGAAACTAGTGACAATAACTTTAAATATTTTTGGTTGGCATTGATCTAGAGCTTTTGTGTTTTTTAAACTATGAAATTTTTCTTATAAAATTAATTTAATTTGGGCATTATACAGTCCTGCATTGTAACAGGTTTGCTAGAATAAATTTTGTTTATTTTTATGTACATACAATTAGCTGTCTTAGAATTACTTGACTATATATTTCAATGATCCTTTTTACGTTAGTTTTCATATGCCATTGTCATATAACCCCCATAAAATACATAGCAATACATTATCTTCATTATTTGATTTAATAAGGAAACAGACATAGGTCAAAGGACTTTCAATATTGTTGGGGCAAGTTAGTGATGAGGAAGACTAAGATTTGGAGGTAGTTATTAATGCCTGGGATCCTTTTAAAGTCACCAATTATTTTTATCCCATTTAATCTTCCTAAAAACCCTTGAATTGAGTAATTGTTCCCCCTTTATAGATAAGAAAGTTGATTTAGAGAGATTACACTCTATATTCAAGATCACCAAACTCATAATGTAATTTAAAAATATTTTGTTTCAGTTGTAGGACACAATAACTTTATTTTATTTTTATGTTGTGCTGAGGATTGAACCCAGGGCCCCCCACATGTCCTCAGCGAATGCTCTACGCAAGCCACAACCTCAGCCACTTATAATGTAATTTTTACTGTTTGCATTGAGCTGTGTTGCTTCTTAAATTATAATTCTTCAAAAAATAAAATTGTCAAATTTTGTATAAATTCACGAAATCTATGATTACATGACTAAATATTTCTTTTGACATGTAGGTTAATTTGCCACTTGAATTGGTTGGTAAATTGAATGTTTGTAATACTGCTCAAAGTTGAACCTCTGAAAGTTCACTGAGTTTTTTTTTATCATAAGGTAGCTCTTTTTGCTATTTAGAATATATTTTTTGAGACCACTTAATCCAAAAATAGTCCAAGTGGTAGCTCTCAGCTGTTTTTTGAGCATAGTTAAGGCAGGTGTCCAGCATGGTGGGATTTATGTTGCCATTCTGATACAGATAGATTTATGCAAGGTTAAGCCTCCCATTTATCTCATTTTCTAATTTGATCATATAGACAAGTGAAATAAATTGGGTAGTCATTGTTTACATCATGTTTGAGGCTGTTTCTTTCCATTGTAACCTAAACCTCAAACTGACTTGACTTAACAACAGAGTAAATTATAGTAATACAGTTTTTATTTTCTTTGTGAAACATTTGGAGTTTATTCTATGCTAAATGAGCATGTCATTTTTGTGAGGTGATAGGAACTGGTGATAGTTATTTTATTTCCTAATTGGAGAATTTAGGAGTTTGTTACTTTGCCCAATTAAATCCAAGATAGGATTTTGAATTTGGAGTGTCAGGTTTTACAGAAACAAGCTAGATAATCATATTATTAGGTTAAAAAAATATATAAATTTAAATAGTTAAGCTGTATTTAAAAGATTTTTGATATTATTCAATTATTTGTATAAGTTTTAGTGGTTGAATATTAAAATATTTTATATAGTACATTAATTGGCTGGATTTGGACCATTGATAATATGATATTGTGGATTTTGGAGGAAGGGAGAGAAGGAGTCTGACTTTTGCTAGTGTGCATGTATGTTGGACATGAAAAAATGCACTTTTTTATAAATGATGAAGATTCCAAACTTGACATTATGTTGCATTATTGTAACAAATATTTGTATTACTTCAGTGAGGAAAAATACTAATATCTAAATACTCATTTATTAGAATAATGAGTGAGGAGATCACCATTAAATATTGTTGAAATAAAGCTGAATTGCATACTTTCTAAGCAACGGAGAACTCTGCATTTTGAGATCACTGTTCTCCCAGAAGGTGAAAAATGTTCTTATGTGGAGTTTGAAAAAGCATGGAGTTTTAAGTTTGGGTGATTTTCAAAACTTAGACAATTTAAGGATTGGTTAACTTTAAGCTTGAAATTTTAGAGACTGACTGACTTTGAGGACATTACTAAATTCAGGAAGTTGGTGATTGGTTGATTTTCTTCACTGAATAAAAAGTCGACCTTCAAGATTGATTGTTCATGGCAAATTTAAAACTACAATTGTAGTTGAGTTTTTTCCATCTTGGGGCACGAGCAGAAGAATAATCTTTTTCTTTCTTGAAGTTGAAGAATAGGTACTCTTTATTCTCTACATTTTTGTTACACATATTCATGTTAGCTATTGTGATAATAGAGTTCTGGTTTTACTTTTGAACTTTTAAAAAAAAGGTAACAAATTTTACATTTTATTATCTTCCAAAATCAGGATTATTTCATATTTGGGACTCAGGCTGCTTCAAGAATCATTTATATAGTGAAATGGATTTTTTTTTGGTAGAAGTATTGTAAAAATTATGGTGAAGATTGTGTTACTTTTAGGTCTATTATTCTGGTTGATCATGTATTTGCCAAGATTAACCTTCACAGATGATGAATTATGGAACTGAAAGTTTTTGTTTTTTATTAGAGATATATGTAAAATAGAATATTTTTGGAAGGAAAGTTAACTAGCAATTATTCCTGTTAACATTTTAGAAGGTTTGATGATTATATCATGTCTTTTATTTGATAAGATATGCTGAATCATTTTAGTATCTTTGAATCACACTACAACAATTATTATATCATAGCACTATGTATATAAATTCATTCAGTTGTTTAATATTTATAATATATTTATTTTTCAGAATTAAATAAAATGTTACCATTTATGACTGCTGGAATTTTAATAAAACATTTTTTAAAATTGATATATTGTAATTTCATTTAATTTTTTTTTCCTGTATAGATTTAAGATAAAGTGGGGCATTTATTATCTTGGAAGGAAGGAAAGCCAAAGAGAGTTTTTCATATAATTTCTTTGTTATATTCAAATTTTATTTTAAAGTACTATATTTACATATGTAATAATTTCAGAATAATTTTTAAAATAGTGGGCACTTATTTTATATAAAGCCTGTACTTTTTTTTCTTAACCTCAGTTTTTGTGTCATACCTTGTGACTTCCAGATAGGTATTATTTAGTAATGAAGCTATAATTGTGATTTTGATAAAATAATTTTACATGAAATCTCTTGAAAAAAATGTAAATTCTGGCTCTTATTTTTGTTTACCGGCCAAATTTATTAACCTATGAGGATCACCAATTACATTAATCTTAACCCAACATTAAAATTGATATATACAAAACAGCTATTGTTTTTCTACCACATGGTATTCAGGAGTTTTATTCTTAAGAGTTAAACTTCACAAAATTATACTTAATTAGCACCTGTATTTTATAAGGAAAAAATTGTTGTTGTCCCAAATGTGGTTATTTGTTTATTTCTGTGATATTTATGATATAAAGTAATGGATTTCAAATGTGTCTCTTTGCATATCTATTGACTAGTTGAGCATTTATTGCCTAGTTAACTGATTTTAAAAAGGATCATAGGTGAAGTGGTAGGCTGTCTTTTTTAAATAATTGGAAAAAAAGCGAGCATTGTACACTTTTCAATAAAAGCTTTGTTTTCTAGTCTTTGCTAATAGGTAAAATGTCATTTTCTGTTTAATTTGCATTCTTTGATTGCTGGTAAAGCTGAACTTCTCTTTATTCGCTTGTTAGCTGTGTGGATTTTACCTACACTTGCCAAATTTATGAAATAAAAATACCTCTATTTTTATATTTTTGCTATTATAAATGTGAATTTCAGATAAATAACAAATATTATTTTTAAAGGTGTCATGCAATATAGGGGATCTACTTATGCTTGAACAAAATTCAGTGTCTATCTGAATTTCAAATTTAATTGGGCATATTGAATTTTCTTGTAATGCTCATTTTTTTAATATATTCATTTTTAGTTTTCCATGGAACTTTATTTTATTTACTTATGTGTGTTGCTGATAATTGAACCTAGTGCCTTACACATAAGCTCTACCAATAAGCTACAAGCCCAGCCCATGGAAAAATCATTCTACTTTCTGGTTTTTATCAAATTGTCAGTTATATTTCCTGTTTTTGTAAGAGTACTTTGCATAAACTGAATATTAGTCCTTTGTCTTTTTTAGATGTTTCAAAGAAATGCTTCTGGTGTTTTCTGTCTTTTAACTTCATATTGTCCTTTGTTGAAAAAATAAGTCCATAATTTCAACAGAGTCAGTTTAATCAAAATTTCCCCATGATGCTTAGACTTTTATTTTATTTAAAAATTTTCATCATTTACAGTTGCAAATATATTATTCTATCATATATATATATATTTAGTCTATTTGGTTCTATTTCATGGGAAGAGAATTGGTAGCTCCACATTTAAAATGGCTACATTTATGATGGTTTGATTCAAGGATTTTTTTTTTTTATCTTGAAAGCAATATATATTCAGTAGGACAGTATTTCAGATTTTGAATTTAATCTTTTGTTACACTAGTTATATGCAGCATAATATTTGTTTGTAAAAGAAATTAGATCCAGTGGTTAGCTATCACTGAGCTACATTTCCAACTCTTTTTTTATTTTGAGACAGGCTCTTGCAAAACTACACAATTTGACCTGCAACTTACAGTCCTCCTGCCTCAGCTTTGTAAGGAGCTGAGAATATAGGCAAGTGCCATCATGCTTGCAGGATCTTCTTTTTTCATGCTGAACAATAGCAGGGAACTGAAGATCACAGATCATAAATCCACCATGAAGATAAATGACTGGTACTCTAAATTGTTTCGTGCTGCTAAGCTGTGATGTTTGGTAGGACAGGTATAATAAACATATACCTGAATTTTATTTTATATTACAATTGTTTTGAGATGTAACCAATTTAAGTTGAGGACGATTTTTATTAGGGATGAGGTTAGAGAGATAATGGGAGGAACAGAATTGGGAAGACTTGTAAGCCATGGTGAGGACTTTGTTTTTTACATGAAGTGAATAGGAGGATTTTCAACAGAGGTGTCATAATCTGAAAAATGTTTTTAAAAAGAAGCTTTCTGATGACTATTGAGGAAGGATTGTATGAGGGTATGGCTAATTCTAATTAGAGACAGCTAATACTTCTCCATTATCCACTTCCTCCTCCTTTATTTCTAGAATGAGATGCCCTGTGGTTTAGATGGCAGCATGGCTATCGGTTAGACAATCAGATTATATCATCTTCTAATGTTAGTATTGGCGGTGTGGTTAGGTTTAGGCCAGTTATATATGAAGAGCAGTGAAATATGCAACTTCTGAATTGTCTTTTTAAAGGTCCTTGTCCTTGATTTTTTTGTGTCAGTCTTCTTTTCCCTTCCACTGACTGTAATGGCAACTGCCTTGAACTTATGTGGAATTCCTGTCATGAGGGTACCAGCCCCAGAAAACCTTGTGGAGAAAACCAGTACTGCTTGCTCTCCCAGCAGCCACCTGTGTAGCTCCATGTTGTTTCATGAAAAAGAATACATTTTTTTTCTTCTTTGAGCCAATGTATTTTGGTATCACTTCATTAAAAATATTTAACCATTATTCTATAAAATACCAAAATTGAGTACCTGAAGAGGGGTATAATTTTATAATAATAAAGTTAAAATGCATGATACATGCTAAATCATTGGATGAAATACTTTATAAAAGCATTATAAGCTAAAAAAATCAGTGACTCTCAATTATACAGTGGTACAATATTTGGTGAAAATGCCACCTCTGATAATATTTATATGGCATCAATTTCTCTATCCTATCTATACCTCCAGGGAAGTAGTTAGAATCAGATTGCTAATATAGTGAATACTGCTTGTTTCTTTAGCAGTTACTACAAGAGGGCATCAAAGAACAAGCAAGTTAGTTTGTATTTAGAGTTCAAAGTGTGTTTATAGTTTATAACTATTGGATATTCTTTTTCTCCATTGTTTGTGGTCTGAACTGTCAGGTGGAGCATTGAGGTGGTTGGAAAAAATTGCTCCTGTGTGCCAAACAGTGATGATTAAACTACTCATTCTCAAAAACCTCCTGCTAGGGGGAGGGGAGGGGGGATAGTAGGGGATAGGAAAGGAAGCAGAATACAACAGTTACTAATAGGGCATTATGTAAAAATGTGGATGTGTAACCGATGTGATTCTGCAATCTGCATTTGGGGTAAAAATTGGGAGTTGATAACCTACTTCAATCTAATGTATGAAATATGATATGTCAAGAGCTTTGTAATGTTGTGAACAACCAATAAAAAAAATGTAAACACTAAAAAAACAAAAACAAAAACAAAAACAAAAACAAAAACAAAAACAAAAACCTCCTGCTAGATTTTCTTGGCTCAACTCTGGAAGCTAGCCCAGGCAAGAATCAAATTAAGTATTTGCTTTTTTACCTGAACCAGTCAGTTGAATTAAATAAAAGCTATAGTTTGAAATATAGTCTTAATTCCCTATAAAATAAATGCTTATTTTTTTAACCATGATATGTTAGCTGTGGCTCTCTTCTATGTCCTCTGTCACACCCAAGATTTAAGCTGAAGAAATATTGCCATGTGTGGGGGAGGCAAGTTGCCATTTTTGTGACAGAGGAAAAAAGAAATGGCAGAACCAGCTTCTTGGAAGTGACATTACATTTGTTTATATTTTACTGGCCAAAGCAAAGCAAGTAAATGACTGAGTCTGAAATCACTCAGGTAATCAGGATCATCTCAAGTCGTTGATGTCATTGGGGTGAAAAATCCTCTTGGTATGAATCAGATGACTTCAAGGAACTTAGTTGTAAATCAAGAGAGAGAGGGTTAGATCTTCCACTGGTGTCAGAAAAAAAAAAGAGTTGACAAGTTTAATATCCATGACAAACAAAATATTTAGTTGTGATTACTTTCTTGTGGCACTGACAGAAAACAAATAGATTTGGTTTGGGAGAGTATTTTGTTGTCCAAAATCAAAAAAGTTTGACTTGCAAAAACCTGTGGTGTTTTGATGTTGCTTGACACTTAAGTAGTTGAGTAACTCTTACTCCCAAATATACACCAGCAGGAAGTATACAATTAGATCTTTGCTTCCCTGTTGAAGCACATTCTCTTCTGTGTCCACTTCATATATGGACAGAAAAAATATTGGAAAAGAAAAAATCTTCCAGAGGCCAAGACAGGGCTCCCACCATCAAATGGATAAAAAAAAATTTCTTTCAGGGAACAGAACTTTAATTTAACCAAAAAACATTTTATTTTGGAGCATGAGTTCTTTGCAGTTCTTTTCCAACAGAATTTCATTTTTGATAAAATAGGTGTTTGGAATTCTTTTCAGAATAAATACTTAATTGTATTTGACCATTGTATATTAGGCGTGATGGTGATAATATATAGCAAACATTAGTTATCTGTTAGTTATAGGTCACTGATAGGGAAGAAGCCACATGATACCTGTTGAACTGGGTTGTCATCATCCAGAGCTCCTAGACTTTGAACAAATTCCAGTAATTGAATGGAACTTTCAATTAACTCTTGAGAAAGGAGATGTCTCTTGTATACTGGGAAGAAGACATACTTGCAACTCTGATATTTAGCTAGGTATATAGTCTCTATATAAAAAGAAACTATATCTCAGGTTTCTTATTGCTAGATAAAGTCACTAAACCAGTTTCTAAGTTTGGGCAGTGAGGTGAGAGTGAAGGTGATGTGTGATGCTACTCTTAAAACACATTCGTATTACAAAAGCTGTTTGTCTGTCATACTCTTTTACCCATCCACTTTCCTACCCATGAAGTGTTGGTGAGCTAGGGACAAGAGAAGTGCCACAAGAAAAGCTATAAAGAGCCCACTGGATGACCTGGCATTGGATGACCTTGCAGAGATGAGCTGGCTACCTCCCCTGAACCATTCCCATGCCCCTGTACTCTCTGTAAAGGTAAATTTACTATCTATCTATCTATCTATTTATTTATTTTTAGTCATTGTATTTTTGGTCTTGTTTTATAGCATTTTAGCCTATATTTTAATGAATACAGATGGCAGTGCTCTAAGTAATAAATACACATAGCAAGTTAGATTTGGAATTATTTTTATGTATTTTTTTCAGTTGAATTTTTTTTTTTTACTTTTCTTTTGGAGATAGGTGTTGGGGATATGCCAGGAATTGAATTCCTTGACATTTGACCTCTGAGCCACATCCTCAGCCCTATTTTCATATTTTATTTAGAGACAGGGTCTCCCTGAGTTGTTTAGTATATCACTCTTGCTGAGGCTGGCTTTGAACATGCAATCCTACTGCTTTATTCTCCTGAGATGCTAGGATTACAGGTGTGCATCACTATGCCTGGCAATGTATTAAGCATGATTAAAGATTTATATCCCAAATACATGAAGAGTTTCCTGAAAATTAATTATGTAAAAATATTAAAGTCCAGGGTTGGGGTCTTGACTCAGTGGTAGAGCATACACCTTGCATGTATGAGACCCTGGGTTAGATCATCTGCACCACATTAGAAAAAAATAAATATATGAATTAAAGATATTGTGTCTGACTATAAATAAAAATTTAAAAGTTCAATGCATATGTGAGGAGAGTATTTTAGTAGTTAACAAGTAGTACAGTAAAATGTGGGAATGTTCCCATAATTTTTCCCATAACTGGGAAATCAAATAAATGCATTTTAAATCAACCTTGAGTTACCACTTCCATTCTCTCAAAGTACTTAAAATAATTCCATGTTCTTGAGAGTTTTAAAGGAAAGGAGCCCATTCATACTTGTTTGTCATGCTTTATTTTTAATCACTGCTTTTCTTTAAATATTTTGTGTGATTTCAGACTCTTGTACCTCATAAGTATTTACCCATTACCTCCTGGTCTCCTGTCAGATCTTCACACTTTCAGAGATGCGGTGAGAAGCTGGGAGCATTCCGCCCAACTCAGCACTGGTGAGCACCCTGCTCTGTGGCCATTGGCATATGAGTCAGTCCTTGCCACTGGAAAGTGGGTCTTGAGGTTTGGGATGGTCATATCTTCCGGTAGGGTGTGGCAACCATTAACCATTAGATGACTGTTGTCCTAAATCATTGAATTTTGATGAATGTTTTAATGAACTACAGCATGTTGGTTGTTGAAATAACATGATTATTGGAGGTATGAGTTTGGCAAATTTTTGTAATTAGTACAAAATGATATTTTTAGTGTAATTTTAACTGTACTTGAAAAGTAATATATATAAAATGAGCTTCTTTAAACTTTTAAACTGTTGATAAACTTCTCAAATTTACTGTTGTCTTCATGACAAAATATGTAATTTTAAAAAATCAACTGAGGTCTGGGGATATATCTCAGTTGGTACAGTGCTTGCCTCACATGCACAAGGTCTGTGTTCAATCCCCAGCACCACAATAAATAAATAAATAAACAAACAAACAAACAAACAACTGACAAACTTGACTTCTACCTCCTCCATTACAAAATTACCTCTGGGCTTCCTGTACATTTATGTTTTCTAACATGTAGCAGTATGGGCCTCCATGTTTTGTTAGTTGTGTTTATGTGAGTGGAATTAGGTCCTCAAGCATATTTGAAATTACACTGTATCTTGATGCATATAGCTTGAGATATTTTATTTTCTAAATAATTGTATCTTATGAGTGTATTGAGCTTCGTTTTTAGTTTACAAATGTGTTCCCATTACTGGCAATAAACTCTATAGTTTCTAATGATGTCAAATATAATTGGTAATTGATTTCTTAAACATATTTTGAGTCTTGATCATCTTTCTGTCACCAATATAGAGAATTTCTGTAGACAAACTCTTGTTCATTAGGGAAGAGAGACAAATCCAGAGGCACTTCATATAGTTCTATAAGTGCCATGAGCATGTGATGAACAAAATGCAAAGGAAGGCAGGGGAGAGAAGAAGTTCTTTTTTTTTCTTTTTTTTTACCAAAGGAGTTCAGTTATATGCAAGATTCCTCACTAGTGAACCCTTCAGCCGGACTTCAGAAAATGGACAAAAATTTTTGCCAGGAGGAAGGGATAAAAAAAAGCATTAACAGAAAGGCAAAGGTATAGAAGTAAAGGATATGTGGAGAAGCCACTGAAAGACGTTAGGTATATAACATGATCAGGTTTGTTCTTTTGAAAGAAACTTGAGGTCAGTGTGGAGAATGATTATAACAAGAAGACAGGAGAAAAGTGATTCATAAACTCTTATGTTTTGTTTTGTTGAATGCTTTTCCATGTAACAGTTAAGTAAGCATCCCCATATTTTAGAATGCAACATAGGTAAAACAAACTGTATTATACACAGTTCTAGCCAGTCAGCTTTGTGATCTTACTATAGCTGTACATAAGAGTGTCTCTTCTGATATTCTGAGTAAGAACCAGTGGACTAAGGAAAGAGATCAGCTAAGAGGCCATTTTGGTGTTCCTTTATATTTGGCTGTGTAGAATTGGTGTCAGAGTTGATGTATAGGGGTAGGGATAGAAGGAATTACAGACCAGTGTTTCTCAAATTTTTATGTGTATATTAATTGCCTGGGAATTAAAAGATAGGTTCTGATGCAGATGCGGAAGGGCAAGGCCTGAGATTTAGCATTATATAGGTTCACAGTGATGTCAATACTCTTTGTCCATGGACTATGTTTAAATAGCTACAGTAAAATAACTTGACTGTGAAGCTCCAATGACTTTATGATGATGTAATCATTTGAAATGGGGAACATAAGATAAAAGAAAGGGGAGAATTCAAGGAATTTGTGTCTTTGTGGGACATTCAGGTAAAAAAATGTTATTGATAACTGGAAATTTGGATATTATGGATAAGGGGGAAAGTGAGACCTAGAGATAAAAAATTGTAAATCAGCATTTTATACCTGGTAGTTAAGGCTGTGAGAATTAATGAAATTACCTGCAAGAAAGAGGTGAAATAATATTTTAAAATGTACTGATTTAAGAATTTAACTGAATCATAGAATTTTTAAAAACTTTTTTTTTGTTTTTAGTTGTAGACAGACAAAATACCTATATTTATTTATTTTATGTGATGCTGAGAATCAAACCCAGTGCCTCATACATGCTAAGCAAGTGCTCTACACAGAGTTACAACCCCAGCCCCTATTTACTTTATTCCATTGACCAGCAATTGGGAAGAAATTAGAGAACTTCCATTCTTGGGGTAAATTTAGGAATAAGATAGTTGCCTTTGGCATACAGCCTTCTTCTTTGGTAATGACCATAGATGAAGTTAAATATTTCGTAGATCACTTTAAGAATGCCTTGAAATATCCTTTCTTCTGAAACACTGTTCGTATAAATATACATATTAAACATTGTCAGTATGCCAGGCATTCTTTTCTAAGCTCTGGTATAAAAAATAGCAAATGAAATGAATCCAAGATACAGTGGCATTTATGAGGAGATGGAAAAATGTAATTACAATACAGTATGGTAAATGCTGTGATAGAGAAGTGTATGTAGGGTGCTACTCTAGCACCTACATCAGGAGCACATGACTTAGTGGAAGACTTGGAATGACCTTCCTGAGGAAGTAGCATTTAAACTGAGACCAAAAGCCTGAGTGGAGGTGACCTAAAAAAGAGAAAAAGATGGACATGGAAGCAATGTCACAGAGGGGAGAAATCCTTGTAGGTTGGTGGAGTTCAGTATATCTGACCCAGCGATATGTAGGGTGAGATTGATAGGAGGTGATCTTGGAGAAGTAAAAAGAGTTTATACTAGGCAGTGACTCCTGAAACTTGGGATGAGGACAGAAAATGATGTAGAAAGATACACTGTTATTCTACCTTGGTGTAGTTAAAATGGTAGTCTTATGCTTATGGTATAGGCTTCAAAACCTGTATTATAATTTAACTTTCAAAAAATTTTGACAATTTGGGAAGTGTTTGGATAAAGGCATAACTTTAGTGCTTTGGGGTATCCATGCTTAAATGTGCCTTTACTGGTATTTTTAAATGGGGCTACAGTGTTGATTTTCTCACTCTCTGATATAAATCAAATGTATAATTTCACACATGTAGTTGAATTTTATTTTCTGGACCAGATTTATAAACTATATGAAAATAAATATATAAATATTTATAAATTGTTTGGTTTTCAAAATGTTCCTAAAAGTTAAGGATTCCCTCTGTAAACTATATTATAAGATATCCTATATACCAGCAAAGTATAAAAAATGAAGTAATTTTTTACACATATTTTTTTACACATAATTGTAATTAATAGAATGTAAAAGGTAGTAGAATGAAACAGACATTATTAGTGTATGTGTATATGTGACTACATGACCAATATGAGTCTGCAACATGTGACTCAGAAAAATGAGAAATTATATCCCATCTATGTATGATATATCAAAGTGCATAAATGAATTCTACTGTCATGTATAGCTAATTGAAACAAAAATAAATAAAAAATTGAAATATAAATTTCAGGACTGTTCCAGAAAGTACATCAAAAAAAATCTATGCATAAGAATTCCAAATTTAGATTATCTCTTCCCAAAAAAGTAAAGCATAATCTGTACTCCTTAAATATGGGCTATCTCTACACAGTGGAAAGGAGAAAAACAGAATAGCCTTACTCTAGAAAACCTTACCATCACTACCTTAGTCATGTGACTAAAGTTAGCATCAAGAGTAATTATCTTTATAGTGTGAACACCCACAATAAGGTTCTGAGAATAGTGCTTTAGTTTTGTAGTCTTCCTCCTCCACACATGTAACACCAGTCTAATCATGACAACAATGACAGACACATTTCAACTGAGAGACATTCAGAACTTTCAACCTCATAAAACAAGATGTCCTAGATCAATTAGATTTGACATTAACAAATAACACGAATCATAATTTGCCCACTATTAGGGCTAAACAAGGTTTTAGGAAAGAAAAAAAAAGTAGAACAAGAACAAGGTATAGCAGCATCAATTCAAATAGATAATGAAATAAATAAATATGAATTGGGTTTTCAGAAGGGATCACTGAGACAATAAAAATTACTTGGAAATCAGAAAGACCAGTATGGGTTTCTCAGTGGCCCCTGACTAAAGAAAAGATACAAGAAGCCCATGACCTGGTCAAACAACAATTAGCAGAGGGACATATACAACTTTTCATATCTACAAATAATACTCCCATTTTTGTCATTAAAAAGAAATTTGGTAAATGGAGACTATTGCAAGATTTAAGAGCCATTAATAATTAGATGGTTATTATGGGACCTGCTCAGTTGGGGATTTCCCAATTGTCTGCTTTGCCAAAAACCTGGTATGTTTTAGCTATAGATATTAAAGATTTTTGTTTTTTCAATTCCAATTCATTCTAAGGATAGTCCAAGTTTTGCATTTACTATCCATGCACTGAATCATGAAGGTCCTGATTAGAGATATAAATGGAAAGTACTACCACAAGGGATGGCTAACAGCCAGCCCAACTATGTGTCAAATTTATGTTAACAAAGCAATCCAGTCACTTAGAAATCAGAATCCTAAACTACAAATATTTCACTATATGGATAATTTATTGTTAGCACACAAAGATAAAAACACATTGCTAGAATGTTATGCCACTATTACAAACTCATTAAAAATTATAATCTAGAGATAGCAATAGATAAAGTACAATTAAATTTTCCAATTAATTATTTAGGAGTTCTATGATCCTCAACCATGGTCCGTCCCCCAAAAATTCAATACTAGTAGATCAACTTAAATCACTTAATGACTTTCAAAAGTTATTAGGAGACATAAATTGGGTAAGGCCTTTTCTAGGCATACCAACAGGAGAGTTGAAACCTTTATTTGATATCCTAAAAAATCCATCAGATCCAAATTCACCCTGCATGTTAACGCCTGAAACAAGAAAAGCATTAAAAATCATTGAAACATATATGGAAAATATGCATTTGGATAGATTTGATATAAGTTTGCCATTATTATTTATTGTACTACCAACAAAAAATATTCCTACAGGAGTGTTTTCGCCAGAAGGTCCATTATTATGGATAAATTTATCTTATTCTTATAACACTATTATTACTAGGTATACTGAGGCTGTAGGACAATTGATACTCAAAAGAATAAAAGCAGCAATGGGAGTGTTTGGAGTTTCTCCCAATAAAATTATTACTCCATATACTATGGATAAAATTGATGAGTTAGCTAATAAGTTAAATACTTAGGCAATAATCAATTGTAAATCTAATGTTTCATTTGATAACCACTTACCATCTAACCCTTTGTTGTCTTTTTGGTCGTATCATCCTATAGTTTTCCAAAAATGACAAGAAAAACACCTATCATGAATGCATCAAATATATTTACTGATGGGTCAAATAATGGTACAGCAACAGTAGTTGCCCCTGATGAAACTTTTATATTTTTAGTACCCAAACAGTCAGCTCAAAAGGTGGAGCTTAGTGCAGTATTACAAGCTTTTGTAATGTTTAAGATTCTGTATTTAATTTATTTTCCGAAAGTCAATATATAGTTAATGCTATAGTATCTCTTGAAGATGCCGTGTGGCAGCTTGGTTATTTTGTGCCCAGCCGGACTTCGGCAAATGCAACCATCACAACTCTTTAATTCTACAAAATACTTATTACCTCAGAAGGAAACTCTGTGCCCATTGAACAATCATTCATTCCCCAGCTTCTTTATCTGGTTTGGGATGTTTTATATGAATGGAATCATAATATGTGGCATTGTGTATGCTTCTTTTAGTGTATTATTGTCCTGGTCTGTTCATGTTGTAGCATGTAGCAGTACTTCCCATCTTGTTTGGCTAAATAATATTCCATTGTACGCACATAGCACATGTTATTTATCCATTCATGAGTTGATTAGTGTTAGAATAGTTTCCACATTGGTACTATTAGGAATAATACTGCTATGAATATTAGCATGCATAAATTTTTAGATGTGTTTTCATACCCCAGAATATATGCTGAAGAATGAAATGGCTGGGTCATTGCCAGAGGTACCCATTCTGTACTCAGGCCTGTCATCCGTTGTCATCATCCTGCCTGAGAAACTACCATGTCTCATATGCAGAGATCAGTATCTCTATTTCCTTTGTTCCAGTCCAGAAAACTCACCAGCTTACAAACCCCACCAACCTATAACTTACTTCTAATTTGGAATTTATATCAGTATGGTGTCCTCACTTACCCAGCCTGTGCCTTGTGTTGAGCTAAAGTCAAGTCTCACTTGAGACATCCTCAGCTCTGTGACAAAGATTGGGCCATGATCTGAGTTTGGCTTTCATTTGCAATCCTTTTACCTATTCAGTCTGACAGCTCCAACTGCTTCTCTCATTAGTTTCCCAAAACAATACATCTTGATATGTTTATTCTATCACCTATATCTATATCTATATCTATCTCCTCATGAGTCAGGCAGGCAACACTTACTGTAGAAAGAGAAGACCCAAAGTAATATAGTGCATGGCTTTAAGATGACTGCAGAATACCTGGCACTCAGGAATGGGTCTACAGCAACAAAGCTGAGGAGTGGACACACTTTCCTTGCTGCTGGATGTTTTGCATTCTTCTGCAGTTTTGTTTCTTTGCATTGATGCACATGACCCATCCAGCCAACCCTGGCTGGCCCTACTGGTCACATTTGAGGATTTTGTCACCCTTTGGGCTCAAAACCCTAATGTTTGAGTTATTTTTATTGACAGATTTGTTTTATGCACACCTCATTGGTTGCTTACCAATAACATCTAGATTTGGGTTCTTTCATACCCAAACCACAACACATTTGTGTATCCTAATAGTTTATACTGTGTATATTGTTTGTTATATGAACCTAACCTTCATGTTTTTCCTCAGATTTTTCTCAAAAAAAGTACCAATCTATCTTTTTCTAGTGGAGCTGTTTTGGTCAAATGTAAGCAGTTTGGGTTCTGTTTAGGTAATGAATTCAAGTGTTTGATGACTCAGTTTGAACTTTATTTCACATCAGTAATAGAGCAATTTATAATTTATCTGAATAAAATATTCCCTTTTCCTCTCACTGTATCTTTAGCCACCCCCCACTCCTTGCTGCTGAAGAGAAAAAAAATCACCTTTGATCGTTTTTTATGGATTTTTTCCTTTGAAAGCAATGGTGAACCAAAAATGGGCGCAATGCAGTGTTCCAGAATCTACCTTCAGAATCAGTGTATTGGGCCTGAAGAAAGTAGGACTGTAGTTCTTGGGCTTCAGGCATCTTCAAGGTTGAAGAGAGCAAAATCAAGAAGGAGCAAGATGAGGGAACAGTGAACCTCTGCACCTGTACTAATAAGGAAGGTTCACTTAGTCCAGAATTATATTTTGACATACAATATAAAACCTTGTTTACAAATGATAAAATTTTTTTAAAGAAAATGAAAGAAAAAGGCTTAAACTCCAGTGCTAGAGGTCATATAAATAGGGCTAGGGCTTTCTTTGCAGTTGCTAGATGGAATCCTTTCAAGCCACACACATGATTAAAAAGAAAAAAAATTTTACTAAGTTCTGAGAATCACACCAAACACACACACACACACACACACACACACACACACACACCACTCCACAAAATAGGCAACAACTGGCTGTACCCCTGTGGGTATGTACCTGTAGGTAATTTGCATTTAATGTCGAGATCAAATATGATGACTGGAATTGCAAATTTCTAAATAAATGGAGAAAATTTCTGTGACAGAATCAGACTTTCTTATCTTTAAACTGGGGCCAAATAGCTTATAATTAACTTAGGACCATTTGCATATAGTACACAAGTTGTTAATATTCCCACATAGTAGAGTGACAGTGGACTCAACTTTAGGGTAGCCATGAATATCTTAAAAGAACTCTATGGATGTATTTCTTTGTATAATTTTAAGATCTACCCACTAGCCCTTCCTCTAAACAAATCTATAGTTTAAGCTTATGACACTCTACACACACTAAAGCATTCACCAAGTATGTTTTAACAACGCATGATTAAGGAAGGGGTCCCAAGATGTCTGGTGGAAAGACCCAGAAATTTAATGTCAGGCAGATATAAATGGGAGAAGTGGCTCAGCAGCAATAATACCAACAAAGAAGATAATGATATATGCCCTTGGAACCTGTCTATTTCATCAATAAAAGAAAATTAGAATAGCCATTTTCCATTGTGCTTATATTAGAAGCAATGTTTAGACACTACCACTTAGCGCTACCACCTAAGATTAATATATCAGGCAGAGGATATAGCTCAGTAGTTGAGCGCTTGCATGGCCTATGTGAGAAACTGGGTTTGATCCTCCACATCACATAAAAAAATAAAGATATTGTATCCATCTTATAAAAAATGTCTTTTAAATCAATATATACTAGATACCAGCCATTCAGCCCATAGTGTGGTGTGATTCATTGCCTTCATGTTGACTTGTTTGGCCAATGGCATAGGCACCGTGGGACTCACATAGCCATGTGCCCTCAGCAACTTTCACTCTTGTGGAAATTGTACTTCCCATCCTATAGAACAGCAATGCCTTTGGGGACCTAGCCAAAGGTCTTGAACACATTTAACACTTGATGGAGGGAATTGAGCTCATCCACAAGTACTGGTTCAATGTGTTTCTTCTAAGTCAGCCTCCAGTTTTCATTGTATTAGTGAGACTTGTTTCCCATCAAAAAGGGAAAGGACATTGCCCTCCTACCGGCACATGAGACACAAAAGACTCTCACTTTTCAAAAATCTTTAATAATGTAACAAATCTATGGGCTCTGACCTCTATGTAATTATCTTATGTTCTAGGTTAGTTCCCTTTACTACTACCTCTGGTACTGAAGCTCCCTCCTTCAGTGATAAGTGGTTACAACTGAGAAGCCAGAGGAGACACATTGAAATAGTTCACCCCATGGGACAGTGTCTGAAGGGATTAAAAGTGGATATGCCTTTCAGGAGACTTAGGAAAGAGTTAGGTGGCAGAGTAGTCCAGCATGTGAGGTTGGTTTGACATTCAGAGGGGTGGGGCAGAGGGTATCTCCAGAAAGACCATTGGAATGAGGATGTGGTCTGTTGATTTGGCATTGGGTTAACTAGGGGATGCTGTGCGGCCGCCAAAGCAAGTTGCAGGAGAAAAGGGTCCTCTGCCTTGGGGCTGCTAACTCTGAAGGCATAACATATGTCTTTATGGGAGTTCCTGCTCCCACATAATATCTGAAATGTGGACTTTAATCTCAGCATTGGCAACAGCCCTGGGAGGGCCTGTCTTGATGGCCGCAGTCATGCCATATCTGCGTTGTTTGTTGACCCAGTACAGGAATGGGCTGTAAGTGAATGTTGCAGATTTCATCACCTCCACCCACTGCTGGGCACGCTCCTTCCACTGCAGCTTCTTCCTCCAGTGTAGAAACATCATGCATCCACCAATTATCAGAGTGCCCAGCCCCAGCCACACAAAGTACAATGGGACCCACACTGAGGCAGTAAAAAAAAAGAAAAGAGATAAGTTGTCTGACAGCTGTAGCTTGAGACCTGAACTGATTCTAATTCCTCTCCTTGATTTGGCTCAGTCATCCATTCATTCTTTCCCTCCCTCTTGCAAGACTTGCCACATTGTCTTCTGATAGAGTTCAAGTTATTTTGGCAGGAAGTTGAGAGTCCACTTTGGCTTTTGACAGATGAGGAACACTAGGTGTAACAGGGGCCATGACTTATGCGGACTCTTTCAGAACTTCCGGCTCCCAGTCCAGGACCCATACCATTCTTCAGACTGAGAAGTCTCACTAAGGGCAAGGTCCTTGAGGACGTCAAAGCCCCCCACTTGACAAAGACTCCCATGTATCTTTTATATTTGGGCAGAATGTTGTCTATGTCTTCGAGGAGTCCTCCCTTTTCTGGTGGAGTCTATCTATTAACTGTTTAGCACTTTATGGAGGCAACCACCACCCCATGCCTACAAAGGTTATTCCCCTACTCTCTAAGGATGAGAGGGGCACTTACAACCAGGAATGTCCAGGTCCTCCACTGGGGAATCCATCATTTTGAGGCTTGAGGAATCCATTCGTATGAGGCTTGTTACCAGGACTGTGGCTCTGGACAGAATGAACTCACTCACTCCTCGCTCCACCAATGGGAGTCCTCAGAGGGCCTCCAGCCCCATTATTTCTTCAAGATGAGGTCACCGGTTCTGAGCACTGGGAATTCCAGGAGTGGCGGTTGTGGAGTGGGTGACAGTTAATGGAAGGAAGTGACTCCATCTTGTGACCTGTCATGAGCATTGTTGTCTTCCCTCAAAGAATGGTCCCAACACAGAATTGTCTGTTTCCAACTTCATAAGGGATACTCACAGAACAGCCCCCAGGAAAGGGCCTTTATACCCTCAGGATCTTATAGTAATGTTGTGAAGCATTAACACGGAGAACTAATAGATATTCCTAAAGAATAGATATATAAAAGACTCTGTTAGGTGAGAAATCTATGTCTCTGAGCATACAGATTTTCTTTTTAAATTATTTAATTAATTATTAATTTACTTTTTTATTTGTTTTACTTAGTTACACATGACAGTACAATGATCTTAACATATCATACATTTTTATCAGATGGGATATATTTTCTCATTTTTCTGAGTATACAGGTTGCAGAATCACATTGATCAAGCATGGGCTGGAGATATAGCTCAGTTGGTAGAGTTCTTGTCTCCAATGTAAAAGGCCCTGGGTTCAGTCCCCTGCACCACCAAAATAAATCTTAATCATTAATTTATACTTGGTGCTGATCATCAAAACCAGGACCTCATACATGACAGCCAGCATTCTACCAGTGAGCCAGAACTCCAGTTTCTTATATAGCTTTTCATATACTATTCCTCTGCTTATTGAAGATCTGTTTCAATGTGCAAAAGAAAAAAAAATGTTTTCTACAAGGATTAGAGCCAGAATAAAGCTGTGGGGAGGGTTTTTTTTTATTGTAGGTGTTAATTGCTTTTTATTTTCTCTTTAAGACTCTCAGTTCAATCTTTCAACGTTTAGATGGTGTAAGACCCAACAGCAGGAGAAGTAAAACAAATAATGAATGAAAATGAATTGGCATATTCCATGAAAACATGTTCTGTGAAACAATCTGAAAGTGGAAAGTGCAAACAGTTTCTAGAAATATGAGTAAAATGAGATAAATTATATGAACATGAGCAAACTTGTCTTTCTTGGTCTTACTCTTACCTAACTAATATACTTCTATTTCATTTTTTTCATTCCTGTTACTTACATCTATTATAAAACCATCAATGCCCTATATTGGATTATTGCATTATCTTTCTAGTAGGTCTTCCGCTCCCATTTTTCTCCCTCTATATATCATATCCTCACCAGCTGAGTTCTCTTAAATTTTGCTTGCCTGATAGGGAAGCATAGTATACTGGTTCAAACATAGACTCCAGAACCAATCTGCCAGTTTTAAATCCTAGATTTTTACCCTACTAGCTGTCTGACATGGACATGTCTATTAATTTTTTGAGCCTTAGATTCTCTGCTATAAAGTGGAGATAACTACAGTACATTCTTGAAAGCTACTTGAAAATTAAACATATTAAGCTCGATAAAGCATTAGAATAATGCCTTGCAGAGAGTGAGGGCTATAGTTATGTTCTTAAAAGAATAAAAATAAATACTATGTTGGGAACATGTTTGCAAATGTTAAGTAACTTCTCATTGCTTTCTTTCTTCCTTTCTTTCTTTCTTCTTTCTTTCTTTCATTCTTTCTTTCTTTCTTTCTTTCTTTCTTTCTTTCTTTCTTTCTTTCTTTCCTTTTTTTTGCATTTATAATTCTCCATTATTCCAGAACCTTCCACAAGAAGCTTCCTGAACTCATTTCTTCAAAGTACTCATCATCTATTCTGCCTATTTGGCCACCATATATGCCTTGGTTTTCATTGCCACTTAAATTTTCATGCCTCAGTCTTCTCTAATTAGAATTTAAGAAGCTATTTTTGGCATTTCATGAATTTTATTTTAGGTTTATGTACTAATTATGAAAATAATAATAAAAGGAGTAGTCAGGTGTTATGCCTAATTCTTCATATGCCTTATTTCATTAAATTCTCATGACTACTCTCTGAAGGCAGTATTGCTATCCTCACATTATAGTTGATGAAGCTGGAATTAGTCTCATAAATTTCAATGCTGATTCATAAACTTTGCTGATATTATAAATTAAATTAAAATTATCAGACTATGCTTTCCTTAAAATAAGACAATGTTTTGACATACTTTTTTATATAAAAAGACAAAGGAACCTTAGGTTGCATTAGTTGAGTGGTTTGCTTAAGTTCTAGGAGGTAATGAGTTCTTTTGTGTGCTATATTTTCTTTAGCTAGACTACACTTTAATTAGTATATTCAATTGGGACTTGTGTGTGTGTATGTGGTATCAGAGATGAAACCCAAGGCCTTCCACATGCTAGATAAGTATTCTACCAGTGAGCCATCATCCTTGATCCTTGACAGTCCAGGTTCCTGAGGATCCTGCGTTCTGCAGTGAAGAGGGGCATCCTCCATGCAGGAGGTCTGAAGGGGATTCTCTCTAATTATTCCCTCTAAGCAGAAGTTGATGACCCCAGCTATAGATCCCCCTCTACAAGACTTGATGATGACATTGTGTAGTTATAATTGAACAACCCAGAATGGCCTTGTGGCTTAAGAAGGTTCCTGCCAAGAACCTATAGACTATAATGGAATAAGCTTGATCCTGTTAGTGTCATGTTCCTTGCAGTAGGACTTTGCCAGTTGACTGGCAAAACCAATGTAAACTACTCATGGCTGCAAGAAATGAGCCATTGAGGAGAGACTCAAATAAGGGGCCAGAGAGAGGACTCTTCAGGTTGGGAACTGAAGTCGTTGCTAACTCCTCCAATCCTGAACCTTTTTGGGTGGGTTTTCCCAGGACCTTGGCATCATGGTCAATGGAGTCAACCCTAGAGTCTCAGGAGGCTGAGAAGAGAAGGGATGCAGAGATATACAATCTCCACCAGACACCCAGGTGGGAGGTGCCTCCCGCCTGGAGTGGCAAGTCCCCTCTACCCTGCCTGCAGCAGTAAGTACATGAGCTCCCCTACCCTGACATCGATGTAGGAGGGGTCTCCCTCCTGGAGGGGTGAGTATTCTCTACCCTGGCTGGGGAGGTATACTAGCTCCCCTCAATACCAAAGATGGAGGGGTCTCCTGCCTTTAGAGGCAAGTCCCCTCTAGCCCAGTTGCCATATAGGAGCTCTCCCCAGACACTGAGGTGGGAGAGGTCTCCAGCCTAGAGGGGTGAGTCACCTCTACCCTGGATACACAGACCTAAGCGTCGTCCCAGATACCCAGGTTGGAGGGGGTCTTTCGCCTGGAGGAGAGAATCCCCTCTACCCTGGCTTCAGAGGTATATGAACTGCCCCCATACCCAGGTGGGTGGGGTCCCTTGCCTGGAGGGGCGAATCCCCTCTACCCTGGCTGGGGCTGGTTACAAGCTCCCCCTCATGCCCAGGTGAAAGATGTCTCCCCTCTGGAGGGGCGAGTCCCTACTACTCTGGATGCAGCTGTTTGGGAGCCGCCCCCCGCCACACACACACCTAGGTGGAAGTAGTCTTCTGCTTGGAGGAGCAAGTCCCAACTACCCTGGGTGCAGCATTATATTAGCTCCCCTACCCTGACACTCCAGTGGGATGGGTCTCCAGCCTGGAGGGGTGAGTCTTCTCTACTCTGCCTGGGGCGGTATACTAGCTCCTACCAACACCAAGGTGGGAGGGGTCTCCTGCCTTTAGGGACAAGTCCCTTCTACCTTGGCTGCTGTGGTACAGGAGCTCTCCCCAGACACCCAGGTGGCAGGGGTCTCCTACATGGAGGGGCAAGTTCCTTCTCCCCTGGCTGCTGCAGTATAGTAACACCCGCATCACTCAGGTTACAGGAGGGGGCGAGTCCCCTGTACCCTGGCTGCAGCTGCAGTATAAGAGCTTCCCCTGACACTCAGGTGAAAAGGGTCTCCTCTAGAGGTGTCAGTACCCTCTACCCTGCCTGTGGTGGTATAGGAGCTCCCCTCAAAACCCAGGTGGGACAGATCTCCCGCTTGGAAGGGCCAGCCCCCTCTACCCTGGCTGCAGCCATATATGAGCTCCCCCCAAAACCCAGGTGGGAGTGGTCTTCTGCTGGGGGGGCGAAGCCCCTCTAGCCTGGCTGCAGTGGTATAAGAGCTCCCGCCAACACCCAGGTGGGAGGGTCTCCTGACACCCAGGGGGGAGTGGTCTCCTGCCTTGCAAGGCGAGTGCACACTACCCTGGCTGCAACAGTATAAAAGCTCCCCCAACACACACCCATGTGGGAGGGGTGTCCCACATGGAGGGGCGAGTCCCCTGTACCCAGGCTGCTCCAGTATACAACCTCCCCATAACCCCAAGGTGAGAGGGGTGACCCACCTAGAAGGGTGAGTCTCCTCTATCCTGGCTGAGGTGGTATACATGCTCCATACAACACCCAGGAGGAAGGGGTCTCCTGCCTGGATATGTGAATCCCCACTACTCTGGCTGCAGCAGTATACAAAATCCCCCCACACACACACACACACACAGGTGGGAAGGGTTTCAGGCCTGGAGGACGAGTTTTTTCAACCCTGGCTGCTGTGTTATAGGAGCTATCCATGAAAACCAGTTTGGAGGTATCTCCCGCCTGGAGAGATGTTTCTTCTCTTCCCTGGCTGGGGTGGTATACTAGCTCCCCACACACACACACCAAGGTGTGAGGGGTCTCCCGCTTGATGGCGAGTTCCCTCTACCCTGGCTGCTACAGTATAAGAGCTCTCTGACACTCAGGTTAGAGGGGTCTCCTGACTGGAGGGGCGAGTCCGCTCTACCCTGGCTGTGGGGGCATAAGAGCTCTGCCGACACCAATGTTGGAATGGTCTCCTGCCTTGAGAGGCAAGTCCCCACTATTCTGGCTAATGCGGTATACAAGCTCCCACCGACACACAGGTTGGAGGGGTCTCCTGCTGGAGGGGTGAGTTCCCTCTAGCCTGACTGCAGAGGTATAAGAGCTTTCCCCAACACCAAAGTGGGAGGGGTCTCCAACCGGGATGGGCAAGTCTCCTCTAGCCTAGCTGAGCGGTATACTAGCTCCCCCTGACACCCAGGTGGGAGGAGTCTCCCTCCTGAAGGAGCGAGTCTCCTCTACCCTGGCTGGGGTAGTATCTGTGCTCCCCCAACCCCCAAGTGAGAGAGGTCTCCCTCCTGGAGGAGTGAGTCCTTTCTACCCTGGCTTCAGCAGGATATGAGATCCCCCTGACCCCCAGGTGAAAGAGGTCTCCGCCTGGAAGGGCAAGTCCACTCTACCCTGACTGTGGCAATATTGGAGCCCCAGGCCACCCCCAAGACCCAGGTTGGAGAGATCTCTTGCCTGGATGGGTGAGTCCCCTCTACCCTGGCTGCAGCGGGATATGAGCTCCCCCTGACACACAAGTGAAAGGTGTCTCCTGCCTGGAGGGTCGAGACCCTGTTACCCTGGCTGTAGTGGTATAGGAGCTCCCCCCACACACACACACACATGTTAGGGATCCCCCACCTTGAGGGGCGAGTCTGCTCTATCCTGGCTATGGCTGCATACACATTCACCTAGACACCAAGTTGGGAGTGGTCTCTGGCCTGGAGGAGCAAGTCTCCTCTACCCTGTCTGCTGAGGTATAGGAGCTCACATAGACACCCAAGTGGGAGGGGTCTTCCTCCTGAAGGGGCCAGTCTGCTCTACCCTGGCTGCAGAGGTAAAGGAGCTCCCCTGACACAGAGGTGGGAGAGGTCGCAGGACTGGAGGGGCGAGTCCCCTTTACCCTGGCTGTGTCAGTAAAGGAACTCCCTGCAACAATTAGATGGCAGGGGTCTCCTTCCTGGAGGGGCGAGTCACCTCTACCCTGGATTCAGAGGGATATGAGCTCCGGGGTCTCCCGCCTAGAGGGGCCAGTCCTCTCTACCCTGCCTGAGGAGATATAGGAGTTCCCTGAGATATCCAGGTTAAAGGGGTCTCCTGCCTGGAGGAGTGAGTCCCTGCTACCCCTGCGGCAGCTGTATATGAGCCCCGACCCCCCCCAGACACCCAGGTGGGAGAGATCTCTTGCCTGGATGGGTGAGTCCCCTCTACCCATCTGGTGGGGCGAGTCCCCTCTACCCTGCTTGGGGAGGTATAGTAGCTCCCCCTGACACCCAGCTGGAGGGGTCTCTCTCCTGGAGGGGCTAGTCCCCTCTAGCTGCAGAGGTATATGAGCTCCCCCCGACACCCAGGTGAAAGGGGTTTTCTGCCTGCAGGGGCGAGAACCTTCTAAATGCCTGCGGAGGTATAGGCGTTCCCCTAGACACCCAGGTGAAAGGGGTCTCTAGCCTGGAGGGGGTAAGTCCCTGTTACCCTTACTACAGCTGTATACGAGCCCCCCCCCCCCCACACACACACACCCAGGCGGGAAGGGTCTCTTGCCTGGAGGGATGATGCCCCTCTACCCTGGCTGTTGCAGTATAGGAGCTAATCCCAACACCCAGGTTGGAGGGTCTTCGGCCTGGAGGGGTGAGTCTCCTCTACTTTGCCTGGTGCCATATAAGAGCTCTCAGGACTCCCAGGTAGGAGGGGTTTTCCTCCTGTAGGGGTGACTCCCCTGTACCCTGGCTGCAGTGGTAATTAAGCTCTCCCTGAAACCTGGGTAGGAGCAGTCTCCCGACTGGAAGGGCGAGTCCCTGCTACCCTGGCTGTAGTGGAAGAGGAGCCCCCACACAACACCCAGGTGGGAGGGGTCTTCGGCCTGGATAGGGTAGTCCCCTCTTGCCTGAATTCAGCGGTATAGGATCTCCCACAAACACCCTGATGGGAGGGGCCTGCCCCCCTGCAGGGACGAGTCCCCTCTACCCTTGCTGCAGAGATATAAGAACCCCCTCCGATATCCAGGACAGAGCAGTCTCCTGCCTGGAGGGACAAGTCCCTTCTACTCTGGTTGGGACAGTATACTAGCTCCCTGACATCCAGGTGGGCGTGGTCTCTCGCCTAGAGGGGCGAGTTCCTGCTACTCTGGCTGTGGTGGTATATGAGCCACTCAGGACACCCAGGTGGGAGAGGTCTCTGGCCTGGAGGGGTGAATCCCCTGTAGCCTGGCTTTGGAAGTATAGGAGTTCCACCTGACACCCATGTATGAGGGGTCTCTCGCCTGGAGGCACAAGTCCCCTCTTCCCTGGTTGCGGCAGTATTCTAGCTCCCCTCATCCAGGTGAGAGGAGTCTCCGACCTTCAGGGGTGAGTCCCCTCTACCTGGCCTACAGAGTTATTGGAGTTCCCCCAGACTCCCAGGTGAAAGGGGTCTCTAGTCTGGAGGAGCAAGTCCCTACTACCCTGGCTGCAGCTGTATAGGAGCCCCCCACGGGATATCAAGGTGGGAGGGTCTCACACCTGAAGGGGCAAGTCCCCTCTACACTGGGTAAGGGAGAATACAAGCTTGTCCCAACACCAAGGTCGGGGGGGCGGGGTCTCTCGCCTGGAGAAGCCTGTCCCTTCTACCCTGGCTACACAGCGTGTAGGAGCTTTCCCTGACACCCAGGTTTGAGGGGTATTCTGCCTGGAGGGGCAAGTCCTCTCTACCATGGCTGCAGCGCTATAAGAGCTCCCCCAGACACTGACTTAGGAGTGGTCTCCCGAATGGAGGGGTGAGTCCACTCTGCCCTGGCTGCTGTGGTATAGTAGCTCCTCCTGACACCCTGGTGGGAGGGGTCTCCTGCCTGAAGGGGCAAGTCCCCTCTACTCTGGTTACAGTGGTATAGGAGCTCCCCCACCCTCGACACCCAGGTAGGAGTGGTCTTCTTCCTGAAGGGGCAAGTCCGCTCTACCTTGGCTGCAGAGGTACAAGAACTCCATCCCCCACACCCAGGAGGGAGAGGTTTCCCGCCTGAAGGGAAAAGTCCCCTCTACCCTGGATCCTGCAGTATAGGAGATGCCATGACAACCAATTGTGAGGAGTCTGCTGCCTAGTGGGTAGAGTCCCCTCTATCCTGCCTGTGGCAGTATAAGAGCTCCCACAGACACCTAGGTGGAAGGGACCTCAAGCATGGAGTGCTCAGTCCCCTCTACCCTGCCAGTATAGGAGCTCCCCCTGAACATCCATGTGGGAGGGGTCTCCCATATAGAGGGGCGAGTTCCCCGCTACGCTGGCTGTGGCGGAATACAACCTCCCCCTGACACCTGGTGGGAGGGGTCTCCCACCTTGCGCAGCAAGTAACCTTTATCTAGCTTTGGTGATATATAAGCTCCACCAGACACCCAGGTAGGAGGGGTTTCCCTTCTGGAGGGCGAGTTCCCTGTACCCTGGATAAGGGGGTATATAAGCTCCCTGGAACACCCAGGTGGAAGGGGTCTCCCTCCTGGAAGGGCAAGTCCTCTCTACCCTGGCTGCTGCTGAATAGGATCCCTCCTGATACCCAGGTGGGAGAAGTCTCCAGCCTAGACGGTAGAGTTGCCTGGATCCTGCCTGCAAAGGTATAGGAGCTCCCCCTGACACCCAGATGGGAGGTGTGTGCCACTTGCATTGGCGAGTCCCCGCCACCCTGGCTACTGAGATATAGGAGCTCCCACAACACCCAGGTAGGAGGGGTCTCTTGCTTTGAGGGACGAGTCCCCTCTACCTTGTCTGCCGCAGGATAGGAGCTCCCCCTGACACCCAGGTGAAAGGAGTCTCCGTCTGGAGGGGGCGAGACCCTGCTATTCTGGCTACAGCTGTATATGAGCCCCCCCACACACACCCACACATAGGTGGGCGGGGTCTCCCATCTTGAGGGGCAAGTCCCCTCTACCCTGGCTAAGGACCCTTTTACTGGCCCCCTCCTGTGACTCACCTCTTTTCCCCTTAGGGTGTGGTATCCTGGCACTGCCCAGACCCTCTTCTCCCACTGCTTCTTTCTAACCTGGTTCTTCTGCCCACCACACCATCCCAAACTCCACACCACAGGTATCCTCTCACACTGCCCAGTTTTGCCCCTCCTTTGGTTCAGGTCCCTCTCTGAGAATCTACTCATCTGGGGCAGAGGAGAGGAATTGGCTGGTCTCTGTGCCCTGAATGCTCCCTATGGTTTCTCTATTGCATTTCTTTTCTGTTGAGGAGCCTTTATAGCATCTCAACCAGTTCAACAAATTCCTGATGCAAAAACCCACAGGGAGCTCCAAAGGATGTCCATCCACAAGACACTAATTTTAAAAAGTAACTAAGTAAACATGAGAAAGATCCATAGAATAGAGGGAAGGGAACTGGGGAGGGAGGAGGAGAGGGAAAGGGAAAGTGCTGGGAATTAGAGCAGATTATATTCTGTGCTTTTATAATTATGTCAAAACGAATCCTAAGGTTATGTATAACTAAAAATATCCAATAAAAAAATCATGGGAGGTATTATTATTTTTCTCCTGCTCAATGGAAGAAAAAAGAGGAATTTAAGACCCCATCTCTGTCCTTACTTTGATTTAAATTTGGACAGCCAGACTCCCCACCATGCCCAAGAGAGCATCCAAATGGCCCATCCAGGGTTCAGCTGGAGAAGGGCAACCTCTAGAAGTCCCTCCCCAGCCTCCTGGAGGCTGAAGAAGCACTGGCCAAGACCAGTTATGCCCACCTCCCTAGGGTGACTCTTGTTACTCCTCTAACCAGACACAAGCTTGGGACAGTTTGGATGTTTGCATGAAAGAGAGAAAGAGACCAAGAGAGAATCAGAGACAGAGATGGAGAGGATCAGAAATTCTGAGAAGAGACAAGATTTTAACAGGGGCTGAGATGCAGAGAAGAGAGATCCAGCTGTTTATAGTCACCTGTGGTCATCTACTACCTGTCTAGCCGCTGTTGCCATCACACTTTATGTAGGTTATACTTCCTTAAGGAATATGGAACGGCACAGTACAGTACTGTTAACTATGATCCTTCCATGCAATGGGACACCAGAAGTGTCCCCCCTGCCTAGCTGCATCTTTGTACCCACTAGCCAATTTCCCTGTCCCTTCCCCCACCTCCCCAGCCTCTGGCAAACCCCCTTCTAGAATTCTATGGGCTTAGCTTTCTTAGATTCCACAATTAAGTGAAATCACACATGCTTTGTCTTTCTATGCCTGGCTTATTTCACCTAAATTCATGATCTCCAACTCCACCCATGTTACCACAAACGAAGGGACATCATTTTTATCGCTGAATAGTCATCTGTTGTATCTGGGTACCATTTTCTTTCTCCATTCATCTGCTCTCTTGGTTACTGTGAACTGTGGTACCGATGACTTTTTGACAAACTGATTTCACACTTTCTGAGTGTATACCCAGGAGTCCATCCCTGTCTTTAAAGAGTTTACTACAAATGATATAAATAAGAGGAATTCTCTAAATCATCAACAAATGCAACCACTGACGTTATGAATGCTACACGGATATAATTCTCTACCAGAAATGTATGATGCAGGCAGGCAGGAATTACTCCAGAGACTCTGGAGGGAGAGGACAGTCCAAGACAGGTAGGTCCTGAGATGAAACTTAACTAGTTGAGAGCTTTCCAAGGGGGAATAGGAAGTGTGTACCCTCCAGGCTTGGAGGAGGGTATTCTTGGAAGTCCAAGAACCTATCATTTTGCTGCAGCACACAAGCTTCTAATGAAAAATAAATCCTTCGTTGCATTAAGTTTTCTGGCTGTATTGCAGGCTCCAGCACTACTCATTTTTGAGGCAATAAGAGTTGCAAAGAGTTTGCAGTGACGGGGGAGGCCCATCTGGGCAAGTTTATGATGAGTGTGCTCCCTTATGAAATCAGTCTGTAGTAGTTGCTTGATTAGTGGATCTTCTCACCATGGCATAGTAAGAGTTTGGGGCTCATGTTTCCTGCTTAGGTAAAACAGGAGGTATGCTATCTGCATTCTCCATACAACAGATCGTTATCCTTCCCAACAGTCCATTCCATCATGCCAGACTCAGATGCAAGCCCTGAAAATCTATCTGTTATCAATTATCAGAATCTCATTAACATAATCAAATGCAATTAAGTTGCCGCTGGTTTCCAAGAACAGTTTAAAAGCAGCTCAAAACTTTAAATAAGTCTCTGCAAATGTGGGAGCCCAAGAGAGACTTGAATGATCTCCACCCCTCTGTATTTGTTCACTGAATACACCAGCAGGGGAAGATCCTGAAGGGGAGGATCCAGAAGGGAGAGGCTGATAGTCCATGCTGTCCTGATAATTTAGAGTTGATCAGAATCTCACACTTTGAATTGTGAAACCAAATATCCTTTAAAAAGATAAAAGGTTCTGGGGATGAATGTATAGAATGACAATAAGATAGATCTTAATAAAAACAAACTCATCCATTTTGAACATAATGGTCATCAATCATAGGTTGAACACTTGCTGCCACTTCTCAATCTACAGTCAGGCAGTGAGGTAGCTCTCTGCAAGATGAGACATAAAAGGTTGCTCTGGAACTGCCTGTTAAGTTCCTCCATTGTAGTTATAGCTTTGAATGGAGGCATAACATTGGAGGTTTCTTAATAAAATGAAAATGCTCCATGCAGACAGGTGATATTTTCCAACCTACTCCAAGGGTAAGTTTTGGAGCATGGATGGAAAGCACAGGGAGCCAGCCATGGAGAGAGGGAAGAGAGATGGTCCTGTGAGGCAATGGTGGTGGAATGAAGATGTTGAGCATTAAGTTGTAATCAAGGCAAAAAGGAGAAGCTGAAGAAGGAGGAGAAGTGCATGGGAGTAACTGCCCACCAGGTAGTCAGGACTGGCTGCTCCAACAAACATGTGCTTTTAAATGTTTTGCTATGTGCATCTGCTCATTGGTTATCAAAACATGGTGCATTTCATGAAAACACATAATCATACCTGTTAGGACTGAAAGGAAAATACCTGTCACTTTGCCTGACCCACTTACAAGTCAGAAAGCTATCGGCATCCAAGAGGGGATTTGATAAATTCTTGCACAAGTTCAGCCCAAGGCCTGATGGAGCTCAGTGGATCCCAAGTAGAAACTAATTGGAAGGAACATGGGAAATCAGGCATAGGGTGGGACTGCCTATAGTAAACCATGGATATATGGTCATCAAATCAAAGCTGAGGCAAGATGAAGGAGCTAGAGGAATGTGGTGGGGCAGGAGAAATTTCATGGTTTTAAACAGGTTGGGATACATGTTCAAAGATGGCATCAAAAGTTGATGAGGCAAGGCATCAGGAGCCAAGAGCATGATTGTTTTGGATGAGCATTGATAAGGTTGTGGAAGTACAGACAGAATGGTAGGACATTCAACATAGGTCCAGTCTAGCAGAGGTAAAACTATTCAAGATGAGGCAAAGTGAGGGGAAGTAGACTCAGCCCCAGGAAATGGACCAAACAGGCTCAGAGCTGGAAGGTAGCTTCAGCGAGCTATCTGGGGCAGAGTGGGGGTGAGGGTCCTTTTCACCTCCTCACTGCAGGGGCCAGGGATCCTGAGCTTCCTGGGGACTAAGCAGAGGCAACTCCCTCTGCAGTGAAGAGCTGAGTCTCCCTTCAAGTCTGTTTGGATCCATCCAGGGTTTTGCTCCAGTACATCATAACCACTCAGGGTTCTGGGTGGACTAGCTGGATACTCCATCAGACCACCTGGGGGAAAACAAGGACTCATCAATGTGGGCACTAGCAGAACTCAGAGCAAGGAGGGAATCCATAGGCCAAAGACACAACTGTGGCTCAGCCAGTAGAAAACCCAGGTCTTGACCTCTTCTAGTTACAGGAAATATTTATAACTTCACTCGAGTATCAGGAAACAGAGGTGCTGATCTTGCAAGTATACCAAGAATTTCATGCTGCCCTCTAAGTGGCTCATAAACCACTTCACCTGGACCAGCCTTCCTTAGCAGAACATTGTCACTAAATGTCTCCACGCCTCACCCTATGAAAACAGTCTTTTGACAACTCATTCCAAGAGACCTGGTCTCAGCTGACAGCCAATGGCACAAGTCTACACATTCTTTCTTGCTAAAAGTTGTTGTAATATCCAAGAAGACTAATTGTACTAGCTTTCACTTCCATGCTTACACTTTGTAGGAGACAATGCCTTAACATCCTAAAGGAATTAACTGCCATAGTAGAATCCTGTTCATGGAGTAACATTTGAAAAAAAAACACTGGGCTCCTTCCTTCATTTCACAGTCCATGGACCAGCCTTCTTCCAAGACCTTTCTAGAACCCAGGTCCTATATTCAGCCGGGAATACTAGGACCAAGCAGTAATCAGGATCTGAATTCCTCTGATCCCTTCTCAAGGGAAGAGGTGAGATTTGAGAAATTCACTTAAAATATAGTCCAGGCAGAGAAATCTGAACCTTCCACCTCATTCCTTAAAGAGAAGAGAAATGAGACATTGTTATGGACTAAATGTTGACACACCCTCTGAACTCCTCTATTTGCACCCTCACCCCCACCATGATGGTATTTGGAGGCGGGGCCTCTGGGATTTATGTATGTCATGAGGTAGAGCCCTCATGAATGGGGTTAGTGCACTTCTAGAAAGAGGAAGGGACCAGAGCTCTATGGATGTCTCCCTGCCATGTGAGGACCTAGGGAGAAGGCACCATCTATACACCAGAAAGCAGATCCCTACCAGCAACCAAATCTTCCAGTACCTTGATCTTGGACATGCCAGCTTCCGGAACTGTGAGAAATGAATGTCTTTAGTTTAAACCACCCAGTGTTTAGTATTTTGTTATAGCAACCCAAGCTGACTAAGGCAGGTATCAAGGAATAAAATCTTTGGAACATAACATTTCCTGCAGTCTGGTAGCTAAATGGAGCATGTTTAACACTTACACATGTGGGTCTGCGGAGAAACACGTGGGCTGAATTTCTGGGGTGAGAGGACATTCATCTTCATAATGCTATCGACTCTTCCAAAAAAAGGAATTGTGTTTTCTGTTTGCATTTACAAGAATGAATGCTATTCCAAGTCTTGCTTCCTTGTCTGGGGAAAATACAAAGGCAAAACACGGTTCTCTCTCAACCTCATAACTTAATTTTGAGATACTCCACATCTCAAAATTAAGTTGACAGGTTACCTATAGGTTCAGAAAATTGGGCTTGGGGTAGACAAGAGCCTTTAGTAATCTGAAGCAATTAATTTCACAAAAAGAGACTAAAAGATGTTTCAATAACTAAAGCAACAGACATAAAGAGTGGAGACAGCTAGGGTGGCATTTCCATCAAACAACTTTTTATTTGTACAACATACTTCTAAGTGATAGGGAATGACCTACTGGCTCCATTATTTCTTTTCCATCATTTCCATCTTTTCTAACTTTCATATTTGTGAAACAAATTGCTTTAAACATGTCAAAGACACTTGAGTGGAGTGTTAGCCAAATTTTAAAAATAAAGATGATTCATAAAGACAGCACTGGTGTTTATAGCCATCAAGATAAAATTTCAGGCGGAAAAAAAATCACAGTCCTGATTATTTAGGGCGCGAGTATAAGGTCATCATCTCTGGAAGTTAGAGAGAAATATCTTTTTTTTTGCTCTCTGCCTTATTTCCCCTAGATTTATTGAAGATCCTGGCCTTGGGGGAACTCATTCATACCCGTTTGAATGATTTACTAAGTAACCCACCACTTGAGTATTGATTTCTGCATCCTCTGGGCTGTTTGCATTACCATGCCACAGGTTGAGCACCTCAGCGACATCCGGGTCCCCACCAGATAGTCTATGATCTCATCAAGTCGATGCTGCTGATGATTCTTTTTTGTTTTGTTTTTTTGTTTTGTTTTGGTAGCAGGGATTGAACCCAGGGGTGCTGACCATGGAGCCACATCCCCAGCTCTTTTTTTCTATTTTTATTTAGGGACAGGGACTCAGTGAGTTGCTTAAGTCCTCACTAAGTTGCTGAGGCTGGCAAACCAATGCTTCTTGAAGGAAGGGCTACCTCATGCTCCTGTTTGGAGCTGCATGTTGCCTAGCACAGGGCAACTGAGAGGGCATCCCTTCAACATATTCTTGTGAAGAATTGAGATTGATGCTCCAAATAGAGTTCAAAAACTGTTAATCATCTTTTTTTTTTCGGTGCATTTTAATTACACAGAATAACCACTTCCATTGTGGCATATTTACACTCATCTTAAGAAAATTAAAGACCTATATCAATGATGGTTGGGAAAATGAGGACATGAATATGCAGGATAATTGTGGAGGACACACACACACACAAACTCACACACACACACACACACACACACACACGCTCTTAATTGTTTGCTTAGAGCAAATATATATTTACTTAAAATTTTTGTTTCTAATTTTGAAATATACTTTAAGTAAACTTACAAGAAAAATACAAAGAACTTCTACTTCTATTCCAGAGCCATTAAAGCTTTCAACCTTACGTCGCATCACTCCTGAATTCTTCAGTGTGCATTTCCTATAAGCAAAGACATTCTCCTTTATAGCTATGAAAATTAGGGCATTAACATTGATACTTTATGACCATGTCATCTTCAGAACCCATTCAAGTTTCACCAATTGTTTCAATAATGTCTTTTATAGCCACAGAGTCAAGTCCAGGATCACATATTCCATTTAGTCCTCGTGTCTGGCGTCTCGTCTCTTCAGTTCCCTTCAGTTCAGAACAGTTTTATTGTCTTTCTTTGACTTTCATGATTCGACTCCTCTGAAGTTGCAAAGGAGTAATTTTGTAGAATGTCCCTCAATTGGGGCTTTGTCCTCATGGTTCACATTTCCTCATGATTCAAATCAGATCACATCTTTCACAAGAATATCACAGAAGTCTTTGCAGGGCATCTGTCTTCATCCATTTTCTGTTGCTATAAACAAATACCTGAAGCTGGGAAATTTATGAGAAAAGAAGTTTTTTTTTTTTTTTTTTTTTTGGCTTGCAGTTCTGAAGGCTGGGAGGTTTAAGATTGGGCAGCTGTGTCTGGTGAGACCCTTTCTGCTGGTGAAATCTTGGCAGATTCCTGAGTCAGTACAAAGTGTCACATAGCAAGAGGGCATGTGTACAGGAGATAGAGAAAAACAGGCTTTTATACAGACTCTCCCTTGAGATAATCCATTAAACAACTAATTCATGACCGGATCAATTTATTCATGAGGGCAAAGTCCCTCACATCCTCTAATCACACCTTAAAGATCTCATTTTGTCTCACCTCATAACACCTCCCAGGGAGGGTTACATTTCAACATGGGTTTTGTTAGGGTCATTCAAACCATAGCAGCATACTACTGGGTTGTACATTTTTTTTTGATCCTATTATTGATGACGTAAACTTTGATCATTGGATTATTGTGACACCACAGTTTGGGCACCATTGGAGATTTTTAAATTAGCATGGAAGATGTTGATTGGGGAACATCAGCTCCAGGGGAAGGAAGCAGTACAGGGTGAGAGACAAGTCAGATCACAATGCAATCACAATGAAACCTAAGCTGACCCCATCTGGACCCATGTACCTGTGTGGCTCTTTAGAGATCTCCTGTGGTGGGGACAAGGGGACTGGGCTTTGTATGCCAGTATTGGTCAGGTATTCTAGGGGACCTGGACTAGACTGAGCTGTGACCCTGGATGAGGTCATTTTCTTCAGCTAAAGAAAAATTGGCCCACCAAGGACCCTTTTCTGTCACCAACCCCAACTACTGGGGATAAGTCCCTGACATTCCTGAAGCAGGGTCTGGGTATCACATCACAGATTATTCTGTTAAGATTATTCACTGCTAAGTTTGTAGCTAATAAATACTTTACAGGAAGATCCTCTGGAGTAGGAAGCTATTTCATTCATCATTGAGGTCCGTATTGATAGAATGTTTGATTGATTAGTGTCAGTAGGAACTCCTGATTTTCTCTTTTTACTTAAAAGGGCTACTTAAATCTGTTATTATCATTAATTAAGTTGATGTTCAAACAGTCCTAGATTCTGCCAGTTAGAAATTCTTCCAACTGGCTTGATTTCCTTACTTCCTTACTTCCTGGCACATGAAGAGGGTTCAGGCTCATTTTTTATTTTCCCTGCTTCAGTCCTGGGCACAACCATCTCTCCAAGGGGCTCTGCTTCCTGTCAATCGAAAACAAGATTTAGAAACCAAGATCTGGGGCCCAGGTGGACTCCTGGCTGTTTTTGTAGTATCTCCCATTGAAGCCAGGCCACCATTTTATTTTTACCCCTATGTCATACCTAGGGCAACCTCTGACCTCTGACCCCCCGACCTCCTAATGGTTTCCATTCCCAAGGCTTCTTCTAATGCACAACTGAGAAGACTTGAGTGAACACGAATATAGGGACAATAATAACAGATAACATTTACTGGGTTTTCACAAGGGGTCCCGAGTGTGATTTTTGTGTTTGTGTTAGTTTTTCTATTTGCTGCTGTAACAAATCATCACAATCTTAGGGACTCAAAGAACAAAAATATATTATTTTGACGTAAGGTGGAATGATATGTAAAGATACAAGTCTCTTCCCTCAGAGAAGTATCAGTGGAATTTTCATGCTGATTCCTGGGTAGTCCTGGTATTCCTGACCTGGCACTGGACCTGGCATATGGAAGGGTCTTAGAAGGAGTCAGGGCCCACATAATGTGAAGTGAAGGGCAGGGACACACTTCTTCTCTACATTTTAGGCGATGAATAGAATTCCACTACGGCAGTTTATTACTTGATAACATTAAGGCATTATTTCCTACAAAGTATAAACCTGGAGGTGAGGATAAATACAACTCGTCTTCTCAGATATTAACATTTTAGCAAGAATGAATGTATTAGACTCTTGTCATTAGCTGTTAGCTCAGCATTCATGAGTTGCCAAATGACTGTTTTATGGGGAAAAATATGGAGATGTTTGTGATCAGGAACTTCCAGAGAGGGCTGGCCCAAATTGAATGAGTCCCAAAGGCAGGATCTTTCAGGCACCCAGAGGACAGTGTGAAACTCTAGGACACGTTCAAAGCACTTTAGAGTTTAAGAGCAGTGTGGATCAAAAATAAAAATAAAGCAAGAAAAGAAAAAAAAAAAAACGATTCATCAAAGAACGTTTACTAGAGCTTCATTTATAAATGTGAAAAGCTGGATCGATCTCAGTAGGTCACAATAGTATTTTGGACAAATTTCCCTCCCTGGACACTTTACCAAAGGAGTGGGACTTGAGTGTCATCTTTGGAAGGCCAAATTGCTCCCTTCCACGGACACACAAATAGGTACTCGGCAGTGACCTTTGTTAAAGAAGACCTTGGGCAAATCCAAAGGGAACAAGTGACCAGAGAAAATGAGGGGGGTTGGAGAACAACCCGCGGCCTTGAGAGACAATGAGGGGGATGGTGGTCTCCCCCAGGGCATCCTTAGGCAAGGCTCCACTGGTCCAGCAGCTTGGGATGCTGTCTCTGTACATCCTGGTGTTCAGCTTCGTTCTTGGTCTCTTGCTTATGTCCCCTCCCCTCCCCTTCCCCTTCCCCTCCCCCTCCCCTCCCCTCCCCTCCCCTCCCCTTCCCTTCCCTCCCTCTCCCCTCCCCTCCCCTCCCCTTCCCTCCCCTTCCCTTCCCTTCCCTCAGGGCTGGCTGTGGTTACCATAAAGAGGTCTCCCCCCCCCCTCCCCGCAGTGCAATCAGCAGCCCTCTGACCCTGTCCTTGGCCCCCTCTCAGCCCCTCCATTTCCTTCCTGCAGACCGGGTGCAATCTCATTGGGCTGCTGAAGGCTTCTCAATGCTCTGAGGAACCCCATTTCCAGCTCTCCCAAGGACACAGCCCAAACCCCTTTGTATGGGGTCAAGGTCCCTGTGGCTCTTACCTTCCCCCGGGGGCCACTTCTCCTGCCACAGGTACCCCCAGTTGCTCTGTATTTCCTTTATGACCACGGTGTCACCTTGTCCCCACCTTGTCCCCACTTTCTCCTCCTCTAGGATGATATCCCAAAATAGTTTCTCTGATGAGGTTTCTCAGCCTTCCACAGACACCAGCACCCTCTTCCTCTTACGGGTGTCTGTGGTGTTCCTTGAGGCTCGAAGTCCCAGCCAAAGCATGGCGCAGTGTGCACGCATTTTAAACGTGTTTTGTTGATGGAGCGCCACGGTCTAACCTCACAGGGATGAGAGGTTCTTAGGAAGACATTCTCCTCTGGATTTCATCCCATGCCCTTTCCTTCCTCTCCTGGGCCAGGGTTTTCCCATATCCAGATCTTTGCCTTGGTCAGCTGGCTGGATTGTGTTTAAAGCTGGGAATCAAATGATCAGCATCAAGAGGAAGCTCTATCATTTTTTTTTTCTGTGCTGGCTCCACACATATTTTACAAAATTACACATTACTTTAAAAAAAAAAGGTTTTGACTGACTTAGGAAACACTAAAAGAAAAGCAAAATAAATTAAACTAAGCAAAACATTTTAAACAGTATTTGGCTTCTAAGATATGGAATTAGTGTAGGTGCCCATCAGCGGATAAATAGACACAGAAAAAAAAAAACAGAACATGAAAGAAACGAAGTATTATTCAGCCATAAAAAAGAATAAAATGCTGTCAGGTATAGTAAAATGGATGGAGTTGGAGGACATCATGTTAAGCAAAATTGCTGGACACAGAAAAACAAGTTCTGCTTGTTCTCTTTCATATTTGAAATTTTAAAAAATCAGCCTGAAATTAGCATAGTGATTACTAGAGAATGGGAAGGGTACTAGGGGTAGCTGGTGGGGGCAGGCAAGGATGAAAGAAGGGTGGATGGATGTTGTCCACACATGTTGAGTGCATGTATGGAAATACCACATAGAATCCCATTCATATGCATAATTAATACATGATAATCAAATAGGAGTTCTTAGCTTCAACTTACCAAAGATTTATTGAACACCTACTATGTTCTAAGCATCATCCAAGCCACTGGGTGTACAAAATGAAACAAAACCCAATCCCTCTCCTCAGAAGCTTCCCCATCCTTCTCCAGTTTTCTGGAACCAGAATAAACAGCCAGGAAGGCTTCTTCCTTTAGGAAACACCAGGAAATATATATGCACAATTTCCCAATAGGATGGTGTGGAATGGGAGGGGCGGGTTCCTGAGCCTTAATGAGATGACTTGTTTTGGGACATTTGCGTTTCTGTTAGTTGTTATCATCGATGATTTCTGGGTATTTCTAGTAGCTTCTTTTCTAGGGTGTTGTTTTGTTTTTATAGTTGGCAATCTGGTGTCTCTAAAAGCTACCCAGAGACATATTCAGTCCTGGTTCCCCCACACCCCATCCCCTCCCAAGAATTTTTGCTACCACACAGCCCACTTGCCTTTACGAGGCTACTGTGCTCACACTTCAAGCCCTATGGCATGCATCACACTGTCACCGTGGTACTTGAAGGGCCCGTTTGGAAATAGATTGATTATTTTGAACACGCTAGGTGCATCTTGGGAAAAACGAATGCACTTACGAGGATGCTCTATTAAAGGGCATCTGCCATTAGGATCAGAGCTCAGCTCAGAACATGTTTACGTACGAATGGAAAACAAGCCCTGGAGAAAAAAGTTGAGAGTGAGGAATTTTTGTTTCTGGTGAAGGGTTTGGAACGGACTGTTGGTTTGCTGTGCAGGCATCTCAACCCAGAGGTGCTAAGGTCTCTGTGATGTTCTTAATGGGGCTTGACATTTACAGAGCTCAGCTGATATTTATTGGGCATCTACTCAGTGCAAAGAAACATGATGTTCTATGAGACCTGTACAGATATATAAGAATAGGTATTTAGATCAGTTTAATAGGGAAATTATTCGAGGAATAACTAAGGAGAAAAGTTTTTGCTTGGCCTTTTCTGTTAATTAATTAAGACTTACAAGGCCAAAATTTTACTATTATCAAGTGTAACATATCAGAACAGACTTACAGCTGACATGCCCGAGAGATGGGACAAATGTGTGTGTCCTGAGTTACCAATTTCTTTCTTGCAGGAACAGGTGATTGACAGGTGAGTCTTCCCTGTTGCTGGTACCTACCCTTCCTTGATACTGAGTGGAACATCCTCCATGTTCTTCCAGGTTCTGGTAACAAGCAAGCTGTTGGGAGCAGTGCTATTCACAGCAATCTCCAGCCGCTCTGACCACACCATGTGCTAATCAGTTACCTTCCCAAGACTGCCTGCCTGGGTCCTAGTCCCCACCTGGGACATTGTGGTTTTAACATAAGTTAGTCCAAAGTGACAAAATAATTCATTTAAAAAAAATAATAAATTCCTCCAGTGGGTTCTACCTACACAGAACTTTCCAGGTAGGGGGTTTCTAGTCTGTGAAGTAAATGGTTGAAAGTAAATATCCCAAGGTTTACATAGGTATTTGGGCTGTAGATAGGTCTCTCTTATCTAACCCCTGAATGACCCTAACATGAAGAAGTTTCCACAAAGATCAAGCCCAGCTAGCCACAATTGGAAAAGAACTGCATCTTATAAAATTAAATATTCTTATCCCCTTCCTCCAGTACCAGGTTGGGGGGGGATTAAGGTGGACGCCCTCTCTATTCTCAGATTTAAATGCCAGTAGAGTGAATCTCTCACTAAAGGGACAAAGAGGCATTCCAATACAGGGTATGGTTTAAGCAAAATTTGCCTTCAAAAGGTAGTCATCAGGCCTCAAAACTAGTTTACAAATTCAATCCAGCGTTTGCACTAAGAGCATATGTTGACCTGTAGATCACTTGAGGAGATGGCAGCAATTGTAAATAAGTGTGAAATAACACAGTCAGTAATTACCATCTCTTTTCGTGTGTAGTAGCCCAGTTGCAAAGACGATATCTTTAGAAAAAGAGTGAGAATCCTTTCTGGGACATTATATTTTCTGCTTCTCTTTTTCTTGCTCTGATTTTTCTTTTAATACCAAAGTTGTACAATTTGAGGTGGGGAAGAAAAGAAAGGTTTCTCCAGGCATTATTTACTTTTAGCCAACACATACACTAGGTCTCCTGTGGAGGGCCCATGTTCCACATTCCGATGGGCCCAGATTAGCTGATGGGCAGCCGTGGATGTTGACGAGTTCCAAGTGAGGCCTGATTGTGATCTCGAAAACATGCTAGCTCCTGGGGGGTGAGAAGGGCTGTTTAGTGAAATGAAATACTACTCTGTCACAACTTCCTCACTCACAACTCAATCATGGAAAATTCTTTCCCAGTGCCTGACGGCCCTGAAATCATTACACTCAGAATTAAACAGGGTGTAATGGATCCCCCAACAAGACCCCGAGGTGCTATTGATGTGTCAGATCTCACATTAATAATCAGCTTTTCCAAGCAGCAAATATAAGAAGTCCTGCAAATACAGGTTCTTTTTTTTTCTCTCCTTTTGGAATTCATAGAGATATTCTGGATTTGCTTCCATATGCTGATCATGGCCCTGTGGTCCCACCATCGTGACAGGGCGGCTCAACCTTCCCCCTCTGTCCTCGTTCAGTGACTGACATTACTTTAGAAATTTCCAATTTGCATCTGCCTTGGCCTGGAGACCCTCACACAAGTTGTTCTCTGCAGATCCATTTTCTCATCGTCCAAACATTTGCCACTGCCATACTTCTGACTCAGAAGTCCATTCACCCCACTGAGAATCTTCACACTGTCCTTTGTCTTGTACTTCTTCAGATTTATAGTTTGTTTTTTTCTGGTGGCTTCCTTTGTCTTCTCTGTTTCCTTTGCCATATCCTCCACCTGACCCCATGAAGGCAGACTGTGCTCCAATCCCTGTCTCTACCTTTGCTCAATTATGTGACACCGTGCATGTGACACCCTTGCTGAGCCTCGGTTTTCCATCTATAAAATTGCCCCCACTGAGTTTGCATAGGGACCTCAGGAAGGAACCCTCCATTCTCGTCAATCTCAGCACTAACAAGAATTTTTAGGGTCTCGGGGTTGAGCATTTTAGCTGTGAGTAGTAAAATCAATAAGGATTCCTCCTTAGAAGTCTCTGAGATGGTGAGGAATTTAACCAGCAGACTGTAAGAACCCTAAATGCTGTCTTAATAATGGTGCAGTTCTTTGTTATTAGCTTGGTAATATATTCTCTTTAGAAAGAAAAAAATAGGTTTTGGTATTTTCTCTTTAGGCCCAAGTTTTAGACAGTGGGTATCTATAATAAATCATCCTTTAAATAAATAAAATATAATATCCTCTAAGGCAGAGGTGGAAAAACTTTCACTGTAAGGTTCAGATAGTAAATATTTTAGGTATTGTGGACCATATGTCCTCTGTCACAATTACTTGACTCTGCTATTGTAACACAATACTGTGTTCTAATAAAACTTTGTTACACCCATACAGCACAATTTTTCATATGTCTGGTTGTATATAAAGTATGTTGACACCAATTTGTGTCTTCATACATGTACTTTGGATAATGATGTCTATCACATTCCACCATCCTTGCTAATAAGAATTGTAATGCATTCTGCGGTCATTTATTAAAAAAAAACACAATAGAAAAAAGAAATTCACAAAAAACTCTTTATTAACTTGGATAAAAATAATAAAAGGAAATTTATTGGGGAAAAAAAGCCTTTATTTGTACAAATAGGCAGCAAGCTAGAAAATTGTCTCTGGGTCATAGTTTGCTGAGCTCTCCTCCAAGGAATGACTGATGATTAAGGTGATCATGGTTGACTCAAAAAATAGAAATTACAAATGGATGGCAGGTTCCAGGTGACTCTTCCATGATGGTTCTGGAATAACTAAGCCTTATTTAGAAAATGGTAAAATACATTAGCTTATTAAATTCTCTTTCTCTCTTTTGTTTCTTTCATTCATTCTTTTTGTTGTTGTTGTTGTTCTTTTCTTTTTTCTCTCCTGTACAAGTTCTTCTAACATAGAAATCAGTAACTCAAGATTTTATGTATTTATTTATGTATTTATCTATGTATTCATTCATTTATTTATTGGGGAAGGGCCTTGGGGATTTAACCCAGGGACTCTTTCTCACTGAGCCACATGCCTAACCCTTTTTATTTCTTTTTTAATTTTGAGAAAGGGTATCACTAAGTTGCTTAGGGCCTCACTGAGTTGCTGAGGCTGGCCTTGAACTTGCAATCCTCCCACCTCAGCTTCCTGAGTTGCTGGATTTACAGGCATGTGTGACCACGCCCAGCTCAACTCAAGATTTTTAAATCTGTGATAAACTGGGCTTTTAAAGTAGATTTTGTCCTCCAGTCTATTGATAGTCAATGCACCCATTCTGGCTTCCCACTGCTCCTGCAGAGAAAGGATGAGTGAGAGGAATCAGAAAGTCTAAAAGAAATGGGGAAGGAACAATAATGTCCCTGTATTAGGTGCCTCCCATCCCAATTATCACCGTTTCCATCTTACAGAATGGATGAAGTTTTAGTTGACAGAGGAAGAATGCTTTGACCAATGTCACATCTAGTGTTAGAGGGTTGAAAATTGCTTTCCTGCTGGTCACAATCCTTGTCTCAACAAGAGTGACCAGTTTTCCCAGAGACACACATTTCTTCAGTCTCAGAGCCAGAGTGGAAAACATTACTTTTCTTCCTCCTGCCTGTGCTTTCCAGTAACTGCTGAATTTAAAACACAAACACTAGATGTTCCTAGTCAGCACCTGCTGTAGACCAGACATAAAGCTTTCATCATGAAATTTGTTTTGTCTTTCCTTTTCCAGAAGTAAACTGCAATCCATCAAGGAATAAGAAGTTCAGACAATTAAGTGATTTGCCCCAAATTGCACTAAGAGTTAACTGTGGAACCAGAATTTGACATGGTTCTCACCAACTCCAAAGCATTTTCAACACAAATGACTTTCATAGACTTTCATTTAAACTCCCAGACCCTCAAGCCAGATAGTCTGTGTTCCAATGTGAGCTCCACTGTATACCAACTGAATCATCTGGAACAACTTTTTTTTTTTTTTTTAATAATTCCTTGTCTTGGTTTCCTGATTTGTCAACTTAGGATGGTGAAAATTGAATCCTTCTCATAGTTTGTTATAGGAATACAAAGGAGACAGGAACATAATAAACACTACAAGCATTGTTTTATTCTCTCTCTCTCTCTCTGTGGACATGGGACTGTTGGTCTGTTTTGCTTGTGTTATATCCTTAGAACTTAGAATGATGTCTAGCACATAATAGAAAATATTGCTGCATAAATGAAAAATGTTCAAGCTAGTCTTTTAGTGGTGTTATAACTGGATTCAATGCCAGTAAGAGTAGACATGACTCTGTTTTTATTTTCCTGTGTTTTGGGTTCTTTTTAAAAATGTTTTGGCATAATTTGGATCTTATAGGTGAAATTTAGTGTGTCTTTTAAGTCATACTTCAACATGTAATATAGGCTGAGCATCTTTTTTATATTTTTAAACTTGTTCTTATTAGTTTTACATGATAGTAGGATGTATTTTGACATATTATACATATATGGAGTTCAACTTTAACATAAAATTCCAAAATCCAAAGTGCTCCAAAATCCCAAATTCTCCAAACCTATTTAAGATCTTTCATGACACCACACGTAGAAAATTTTACACCACAAAACTTTGTTGTATACAAAAAAATCTTTTAAATATTGTGTAGAATTGCCTTCAGTCTATATGTATGCAGTAGGTAGAAAACATACATGAGTTTCATGCTAGACTTGGTCCTATCTCTGATATATCTTAGTGTATATGCAAAATTAACAACAACAATTAAAAAAACCTGGTTAGAAGCATTAAAGATAAAGGATAATCAAACTGTACAGGAAACCAGTGACTGTATCAGTTCTTTCAATATTCTTACCCAACATGAATGTTAGGATGAAAAAGCAGCTCAGGTTTGGGCACATCTCAAGTACAAAGAGTATTTTCAGATACAGTCTTCTAGTTCTTTGCTATTCTCAAAGGTAGTTTTACACCTCCTTTCATTTTTTTTTATAAAAATCTGTGATTACTAGATTTTATATTTTAAAGTTGATTTTCACTCAACTTGTGTCATTTTTTTTTTAATACCGTGCATTCCAAATCCAAACCAGTATGTAGTGGCATCAGCTGCTGGGAGCACTGCAGTAATTGAATTATGGGTCCCATTGATCTGACAAGATTGCCTGTACTGTCTACACTTCAACGGGGAGTGGTGCGGGGGGGCAGGAGGGGGGCTCCAGGGAGCTACAAGCTCTCTGGGGAAAAGATCAACCACATCCCTGAGTCTGAGCAAACACAAAGAGAAAGGCTAAACAGGAAAAGGGTGGATGCAGTTGCCCTTGGAATAAACATGCTCTGGCCCGTGGGTTTCTGCAGGGACTTCTAGAGGCTGAGTCCTATTTATCCCCAAGAGCCCTACTTGGCCCCTGTGGCACCGTGGCAAAAAATCATGATTAAGTCTCATCAGATTTATGATGGGTATATATGATATTCATTCTGAATGGTGATTAACTGCTAACCCTAACACATAGCAAAGCACTGGGGTTATCATGTTTCTCCCTGGTTTGCACTGTATAAATCATTATTTTCATTAAAATGAAGCAGGCTTATAGAATTGCACTGTAGTAACTTATAGGCCCACCTCCTCCTAAGAATGCTTTTCCTGTGACAATATGTCTACCAAAGGATCTTTTAGAGATCTCCATAATGAAAGAGACTAAAATGAAGTATTATTTATTTGAGGAGTGCTTTGTAGGTTTTATGTAACACTATTGAAGTGTGTAAGTTTTGCTCTTGAAGTTTCTGCTTACAACCAAAATAATTTGCAGACTTATCTTATTTGTATCTCTTTTCAAGGGGAATGAATCTATTATATTTTGAAAAGGTGTATTAATGAAAGATTTGCTGCAGTTTAAAATAGCAATGGATTTGATCATTCTTGCAAATTAGACTCTAAATGAAATTATAAATTAACGAGACAAAGAATGCTGTTAGGTTGACTTTGTAGACACAGTTCAGAAAAACCACTGATAAAATTTAGCTTTAAGATTAAGACCACAAGGGCCAGGTTGTAGCACAGTCATAGGGCGCTTGCCTAGTACGCTCAGCACCATGTATAAATAAATAAAATAGAGGTCCATCTAAAACTAAAAATAATGTTCTTAAAAACCTTTCTTTAAAAAAAAAAGATTAAGACCATGAAATAAGAATCCCAAAATGGGGATAATAAAGAAAAATAACACTCACCTTGAGATAGCTTATATATAAAACATGATGAACCTGGAAATATGGTGAAATGACCTGATGCTTAATCTTTTATTGAAATAACAAATGTTTGTTGTGTTTGAGAAATTAATTATATGCAAAGCATTCACATTGTTCTATTATTTTGCCTTTCTAGGGGATGGGTACTATTATTGTCCTTATTTACTGGTGAACATGAATAGAAGAAAGTGGGGGTTTATAATGGTCAATTAATTTTCCAGAAGTTGCAAGGGTAAGATGTAGTCAAGCCAAGATTGAAACGCAGGTCACTTACCAGAAGTCTGAAATCTTAACCATTGCCTGTGATGTAAGCCTAAATCATTAATGGGATTGGAAACCAATATATAAAAATAAATATAAAAATGGTTACATATGGACACCCTACCAGCATATTCCTATTATAGGAAATATCATAACAAAGAAATTGAACTCAGAATCAACAAAAGTAATTTGCTTTATGAGCCCCCCAAAATAGAATTGTGAATTAACAGTACTTCCATCTAAGAGACAATTGCGACGTTTTAGAGGGTAGAATTTTAAGGAATTGATAATACCAAAGTCCCCTATAACTTTTGATTTTGCATCCAAATTGGTGTTTCTACAACTAGTTTGAATTCACTCTCTGACCACTGTGATAGTTGGAGTAGAACTTGACCCCTTCCCAGCCAAAACTCAGGTAAAATTTAATCCCCATTGTGAGATATTAAAGGGTGGAAACCTAATCTGACTACATGCTTAGAGGGGGGCCTCTGGGCAGGAATTAGGATTAGAGAGGATCATGGAAGTTGAGGTCCCCATGATGGAATACTGGTGACTTTATAAGAAGGGAAAGAGAGACCAGGACACATGTAGGGTTTGTGTCTCGCCACATGGTTTCTGAGCTGTCTCAGGTCTCTGCCTTGACCTTAAACCAGAATAGCCACTAGCCACACTAAACCTCTTTTCTTTATAAGTCAGCTAGTCTGTGGCATTGTATTATTAAGCAACAGAAAATTGACTAAGACACCAAAAAGAGTCTCTTTAAGTCTTTCTGTCTTTTTTTTTAAATAAAATAAATCTGAACTTGAAAGAAATTAAGAAAACTATTATTGTTAGGGGTCAGACAGATGAGGATGGGGGAGAATAGAATGTTAAGAGAAGAATTCTATAAAATGGGATCACGGGGCTGACCCCCATATGCTTTCTTTTTCAAGAAGCAATTTACCTGCAGCCCTGCCTAAGTGGACAGGATATGTCACATTCTTTGGCAAACTACCTGTTAACTTCAGGAGAAATCCAGGTCCAAGATAATGTCGAGGGGAGGAACACAGGAGACTTTCATGACCAGATCCTGAAACTCTGAGAGGTCAGGATAGTTCCTCCAATCATAAAATCTATAAGAATGCATGGTTAAGAATCCAAATAGAACTGGCTGGCATGGGCCAAGGGGACACAGAATTGCCATGGCAGTGGGACTTGAAAGTCTGATGTCATCTTGCTGTCACTCGAAAGTCAAGAGGTGGACTTGGGCTTTCCAGACTCTCTGGAAACTTCTTTGGGATCCCCAATAAAACTCGAGTGCCAGAGAGGCACATCGACCCTCTCCTCTCCAAGAGGACCCAGTCTCTCCCTTGGGGAGGTCCATTTCCCTTTGCCTTCCATAGACTCATTCCTCTGACTCTGAGCAACTTGTCTGAAATCTTTCTGACTGGATCACAGGAATCAGAGTTTGAAGGGAGCCTCAGTTCCTTGTAGGTCCCCAGCTCCAAGCATGTTGATAGAAAAAATGAAATTCAAACCCAAGCTTTAGGATTTCAAGCCCTAATGGAGTATTTCCCCCTTTGGGCCCCCGAGTGAGAACAAAATGGTTTGTGAACTCTGCTCACACTCACAGGTCCTTCTGCTCCTTCGCACAGGTTGCTACCCTCAGGAGAACAAGGGAACATACATCCCAGTGCCAGTCGTGCCCGAGCTGCAGAAGGGAAAGTGGGGGGACAAGGTCATCATGAACGAGGACAGGTCTGTCCAGCTGTCCATCCAGTCCTCCCCTGAATGCATCGTGGGTAAATTCCGCATGTACGTGGCTATCTGGACCCCCTATGGCATACTCCGAACCCGCGGAAACCCGGAGACAGACACGTATATTCTCTTCAATCCTTGGTGTGAAGATAAAGGGCAAAGGTATTTTTTTTCCTCATTAAAAAAAAAAGTCACATGTTTCCAATCATCATCTTTGGAGACTTAACAGGATTATTCTAGAGGATGTGACCCTTTCCTACATACACTGTTGTTGTTCATGATTAAAAGAGAAAGATACTAAATTTGTTCTCCGTGTTTGTGAGAATGAAAGCTGTATATGGAAAGGTATTGCTGCTAACACATTTATTCTAAGAATTAACTGAAGATTGCTTAATGTTGCAAGTTTGTTGTGGAACAATATGTTGATGATACAACCTACATGGCTGCTGTATGCTATTCCTGTAAACTCAATGGCTTATTCAGCTTGACTTTCAAAAGTAGAAGAATCCATGACTTTGTCTTCAAAACACAAAATGAAAGTCAACCATGTCCATAGTGCAATTAACTTCTTCATCTCTCTAATTCAACAACAGAAAGCCCCGACAATCCCAGAAACTTGTTTAGATGCCTGGTGGGTGCACATTTTGCAAATCTGTACCTTGTAGGTACAAACATGTAGTTGTATTTGAATACACTTCTACTCAGTCTCTAATGCTATTTTGATTCTTCCTTTCTATCTACTGCAGACACTTAACCTAGTTACATTCAAATAAACTCAGTCAAATTCAGCAAGTTCTTTATCAATTCAATTTAAAAACCATGTCACACCCAAGATACTCTCCTCTACCCCATCTCTGCCCTCCCATGCCTCCCTGCTGTTCCCACACCTCCTGTGGAGCTGACAGAGGCAAATGCCACATGAAGGGGAGGGTCAACTTTTAAATCTTCAGCAACAAGGAAATGAAGCATAAAAACTGAGAGCAGGAGACATTTTATATCATCCTGCATTGGGCTCCAATATTTTCCAAAAAGAAGCGATATTATTGTTGATTTTTTAAAAAAATCAATTTTATTTGTTCCTTTAAGATATAAATGACAGTAGAATATATTTTGGCAATTATACACACACATGGAGCATAACTTATTCTAATTAGGATCCCATTCTTGTGGTTCTACATAATGTGGAGTAACCCTGGTTGTGCATTCAAATACAAGGCTGGGAAAGTTATGTCCAATTAATTCTACTGTCCATCCTATTCCCCTCCCACCTCTCTTCCCTTAGTTCCCCTCTGTCTAATCCAATGGACTTCTTCTATTCTCCCCCTCCACAACTTCCCTTGTTGTGGGTTTAGCTTCCACATATCAGAACATTCAGCCTTTGGTTTTGGGGATTGGCTTATTTCACTTAGCATGATATTCTCCTTGTTTAAGAAAGCTTCATTTGTATCAGGGTTGAACTGAATTAGGTATAGATTAATGGACAAAAATGTTTTCTACTCATGTAGATCATAAATCCAATCCTACTGCCCTTTGAATGAGCTGTTCTGGTAGTGTTGGAAGATGGCATTGAGCTAATCCTATTCCCCCTGTTCCCACCCTCCTCATCTCCTACCCAGCACTCCAGACTGATATTCAAAGTTGATGCTAACTACATATATTAACTGGGCCATGTGAAGTTCAAAGGTGAACTTCTATTTTTATTAATGACAGGAACCAGGTACAAAGCATTTTGCAAATGATCGGTGCTAATGACACAGATGGGGAGTCAAATTATGTGAATCTGGGGAGAAGAACCAGACAGTGTATTGGGGAGTTATCTAGCAAGGAAACATAGATAAAGGAAGAATTGAGAAATGGTATCAAGCCCTTGGAAAGACCAGCATTCAGGAGTCCAGGAGAGGAATTGGCAAAGATGGGAAGAGACTGAGGTGGAGAAGTATGTAAGAAGCAACCTTTCCAAGAAAATTATATTTTTCCCTAGGTTCAATCCCTGATCAAAAACAAACAAACAAACAAACAAAACACGTACCTTGACCTTGACCTTGACCTTCAGTCATCTCCATGGTCAGCAGCTTCCAGAAATTTTCTGCTCAGAAAGTTGCATAGACCCAGAAGTAAAGATGGGTATACCATGGAAGGACCTCCCTTGATATGTCTGTGCAGAGAAAAAATTGGAGGAAGGTGAGACTTCTATCAAAGAGACCAATTTGGAAGCTGTGGTCCAAGACCGATGTGGTCTATTGATAGACAGGACTAGAGTGGTGGCTGTGGAGGTGAGAAGTCTCTTTTGGACTTAGAACAGAAATTACAGAGGAATTAAAGATGAAAGGTAAAGACAGATGAGTTGATAATAACTTTAGATGTCTGGTTTGGCCAACTGATTTGACGATAGTGCCATTTTCAGAGCTAGAAAGACTGGAGGAAACAGAGGGAATATCCAGGCATGGAACTAAGAGATTGTTGGGAAATGTTAACTTTGGTGACATCTATGGGACATACAGGTGAAGATGCCAATAAGGGACATGAATAAGTAAATGTAGAACTCAAAGGAGATGGCTGAGCTAGTCGTGTCAACATGGACACCATCAAGATCAAGTATAACCCCAAACCAACTCAGTATAATAGACAATTAGAGTCAAGGCAGAGAAGTCAGAAAAGGAGGTTGAGAAGGAGCAGTCAGTGGGATACAAGAATGTCCAAAGACCACAGAACAGGTATATGGACTGATTGAAGAAGACGGTGATTAACTGTTGGGTTGAATTGAATAAGAAAAGAAGGTGGTCATATTTTGTGGAAATATGGGCATACTGGCAATCTTGAAAGGGCCATTTTACTGAAGCCAGGGGACAGACAGCAGGGAGATGGGCATGGATTGCAGCATAAATGGAAGTGAGAAAGAAGTGATGGCAGGCATCACCACCTCCTTCAAGAAGGCCTTCTGCAGAGCCTTGGTGTTGAGGTGAAGGTCAAAGAAGAGTGTTGTAGACAGGAGAGAGAGATTGTGATTATATGGTGGTGGAGTTTTCTGCCCAGAGGGGAACAGTGGCTCATAGCCTGCAAGTTGGGATCACCTGGAGAGCTTTAAGACTTCCTTCTGCCTCAGTCCTCCTGCCCCATGCTGACATCATGACATGATTGGTCTGGAGCACAGCCTGGGCTTCTGCGATTTTCAAAAACTCTTCCAGTGATGGTTGAGGTCAAGGTTGAAAAGCCAGGCTTTCAGAAGTGAGCTCCTGGCATGCATGGCATTCAGGAACGGGTGAAGAGGTGGCCCCTCCACCCTTCCTTAAGGAGAGGGTAAAGATTATCTAGATTCAGTGGAGGGAGATTGAGATAGTTGCCATTTTGTGATTCTCTTTCTCTCAGCGATGGGTAGAGCAAAGTCATTTGTTGAGAACAAGCAGCAAAGAGAGAGCTCAGGAGGCTTGATGGAGAAGACAGAGTAGAAGATGAGCTTATTACAGAAGCACAGCAGGTGGCCTCTCTGCTCTCCAGAACACAGGAAAAATAGACACAATCCCCTACATTCCTTGGCCTGTGGAAGTCTAAATATTTCTGCAAATTCCTGGGTTATATCTGTCTCTGGAGCTATCTCTGTCTCTAGGAATTCTTTCACCCCACTGCTGACCCCAAATAAGATACTCAACCCTTCTTCAATATCAGTGTCATTGGCAACAATCAAACCATCACACAAAATACCCATGAATGTCTAGACCTTAACTGCAGTTGGACATAATTGTAAGAACTGGAAGGATTTTTTTCAGTGATTCTCAAAGCCAGAGGACATCCGAATTACCTGTAGGATTTGCTAAGACAGATTCCCTTGCAACACCCTTAGATTGAATAGGTCTGGGGACAGGCCTGAGAATTTGCCTTTCCAACCAGTTTCCTCAGGCTACTAGAACCCCACTTAGAGAACTGTTGTTTTACATAATAATCACAAAATAATAATGACAAAACACAGGAGAGTACAATTTATTCTCCTTAAAATCCAATACCTCTTCTTCAACCTAATCCTGATCTCTCTCAACCTTACCACCTCTTCTCTCTCCCACTATTGATGATGTTCCTTATTCTCCAAACTCCTCTCTGATTCTCTCGCAGGAGTAATGCAAAAGGGCTCATTTTCAAATATTATTGTTTTGTATTCTATCAATAATCATGCTTTTGGGAACTTCACACTTTTAGACAATTCCCTCCAGAAAAAGTCTGGTGCCCAGTTTTTAAGAAGGAATCTTTTAATCTCCTTATCTTAATATACACTGATATCTCTCAAGGAATATTTATGAAGTGAGAGAAAGAATTCATCTTTTTTCACTGTCTGTGTGAATTTGCAGCCTAGTACCCAAGGCATAACCCAAAAGAGAAAGACTATATATATGATGATGATCCCCACTAACACAGCCAAACACACAACTGCCCAGGAATCACCATTTTTTCTACTTGTGTATACTAATGCATAACCAGGGCCCCATTGAGTAGCTGGAAAGTAGTTTGAAGGAGGAGTAGGGCCTTTGCCCAAGTAGAACATATAAAGAAGAAAGGGGAGCAGTGCTCAGAAGTTGTCAACAGAGAGTCAGGAGGAGCAAGATGCTGGTGAGGTCCAAGTGGCAGCGGACCCTGGGTTGAAAGTCACACCAGCACGTACAGCACTTATAGAATGTTCAGCCCATTCCTGGGAGCCCTTCAGCCTGCTTTGCATTCATAGGCAATTTGTCCTCCTTAATCACTAAATCATTAGTGGAGGTCAATAGCAATACCACCCTGGTGAGGACAGAGCGGATGCAGGGACAATTATCACTTAGTCTTTAAGTTAATAGTGCTAACCAGGCTTCGGGGGCATTCCATGAGGGGGCCACAAAGGCAGCAGGAGTGAGTTGGGTGTTTATTGTGAATTCATCTTGTTCTTCTGACCATGTGGGAACTCTGAATTATTGAATGTGTTTCACCCTTTAAATGTCAAGTGTTTCCGTTTGCTAGTCTGGAATTACTGCTAGAGTGAGTTCTGCAGGGTGTGGATTTCTGGTGGCTTTGCCTAGCTCTCTAGAGGGGTCCTCGGTTATGTTTGGTTGGGTATCAGTTATCTTTGTGGGGTCTTCCTTCTCTTGCAACTTGTTCCCTCCACCTCATTCCCCATCATTTACCTCCTTCCACTTTTTATTCCTAGTATTTAACACAGTCCCTGGCACACACTAGATGTTCAACAAATATGTGCTGCATTGATTCAGTAGTTCCAAGTTCATACATTTCGTGTTCCCCCTACCCCATCCTTCACACATTAGTGGTTAATCTCAGTCCTCGCCATCTTGAAAAAGAGTCAAAAACCTATGGTGTGTTTAGGGAAGTATATTTCTAGGTAATGTGTAGGTAGATTTCTCTATTAGCATATAACACCCAGTTAGCATCTAGTGTTTCTAACTGGTTTATTCAGGGTCATTTCTGCATTTTCTTTTAAACAAGGAAATCAATTTTGTCCAATGTGAAAAAATGTAAATAAGTTTCCAATATCTTGAAAGCTTTTAATAGACAGTAAAGAAATATGGCCAGCTTGCATTTTGTTAGTAAATTCATCCTTAGGCTCTTTGATCTGTAATTATATATGGTCTATTAGACTCCAGGACAGAATAATTTGCCAGGAATTGTATTCTCAGAGGAAGAATGACCTCTGATGGAGACCCTTGAGTCCAGACCAGAATTCATACCCTCAAACTGGGGTCACTCATCCATCAATCCAAATATTGATGGTGTGTCTCCCCCAGGGCCCAGACAGCACAATTACCCATGCAAAGCACAACAGTATTCCTTATTCATTCACAAATATTAAGAGTCAAGGCTTCATATAGCACTAGGGATATGGCAGTGAAAAAGACAGGCACAAGTTTTACCGTAATAGAGCTGCTAACAAGGATTTTACAAGCGAGCTACATAAAAATCTAATTACAATTGTAAAAGGTACTAAAATAAGTCAGGACATAACAAGAACATAAAACAGGGGCCTCTGACCTAGTTGGGGAATAGGGAAAAAACAATTGGTTTACCTTCCTCAGCCTCTAGAACAAAGCATGTGAACAATAATAATCAAATAGTTATTTTACTGAACTTTAATGAATTTTCAAAAAAGCTTACATAAAACTTTTAATCCTTTATTTATTCAAGAATTCTGTTTAATAAAATGATTTAAACAGTAGTCTCCTCTTATCCATAGTTTTGAATGCTGAGGTTTCAGTTTCTCAAGGTCAACTGTGGTCCAAAAGTATTAAATGGAATATTTCAGAAATAAACAATTCCATAAGTTTTAAGTTTCATGCCATTATGAGCAGTGTGATGAAACTCCACACTAACCAGTTCCATGCTGCCCTGGACATGAATCATTACTCTGTGCAGAGTATCCACACTATATATGTTACCCACCTTTGGTTACTTAATAGTACCTCAGTTATCATCAATAGACTGTCATTGTATTGTAGTGCTTGTGTTAAAGTAACCTTTATTTTATTTAATAATGGTCCTAAACTATAAAGAGTAATGGTGCAAAGGAGGTACCAGGGCATAAAGCATGGAAAGACAGGCTAACTCTGGTACTATGTGGTAATGCTGCAGGACACACAAGAGAAAGAAAACATAGTGGGGGATGGGGGTTGGTGCTATCCAAGGTTTCAGGCCTCCACTGAGGGTCTTGAAACATATCATCCACTATGGAAAAGAGAGGAATGCCGAATCACTTAGAGGCTCATTCATCCTCTTTCTACCAGGTGAGTGTCATCCAGTGTGGCACTGTAATCACCTAAAGGGACCCCAGAGAGCTCACAGTAAATGTTCTTGACAGAGGAATATACGTGACCCCCAGAATCAAAGTACAAAGCTATTTACAAGGTGCTTCTGGAAGAAGGAGGATTGGAAGGGTCTAATGCAGAATCACCTTCATCTACTAATTCATGTGGCTTACCATTCTTTCAATGTGGGAGTTTTTATTCTCTTCAAAGCATGCTCATAGTTTGTCTTCTTAGCTTGTGTGTTTTGGAAAACACAACCCTTAACTCATTCAGCCTTGTACAATGGGTGGCATGGAGTTGGTGCATAATGAATGTTTGTAGAACTGGATTGATAACCACCCACTACAAGAGGCCAGGAGTGGATCGGTGGGCTCATATTTCAAGAAAGAAAACAGGCTCAGTAATGTCACATAAACTTCTCAAGGTCATACAGAAAAGTAGGAAACAAACTGGTACATAAACCTGGGTATCCCGACTTCATCAGAGCAAGCTCTTTTGGTTTTTAAACAAAAGTCATTGATATCTGGCCTTGTGCAGGAAAAAGAAATAAGAAGCATAGGGCTCGTTGAGCAAATTCTCTGAGGGTCTGTCCCTGTTAGAAAGTCCTGCCCTTAAAAAATAAATAAATAAATAAAAACAAATGAAAACCAGGTTGATAGCTATAAGATCAAAAAATAATTTCCTCTGAAAAAAAAAAAAGAAAAGAAATTAAAGCATGCCAGCAAGGGCACAGGCTCCCTTAGAGAATATGTGCTAAGTAAAGAAGTTCTGACATTTTCTTTGTAGAATTGCTTCATGAATAATAGTCTGCCTTTTGAAGATATCTAAACTAAAAAGTCCTTAACCAGCAAAACTGCCAAATGAGCACCCCCTCGAAGAAACTTCTCCATATGGCACACTATCACATCACGCAACATGCTTGCAAGGCATGCAGGGGTGCTCAGCTGCTGGGGAACCGCTTGCCTGTGATTTGTGGACTCATTACACCCTGGAGCTGATTGGGGACAAAGGCAAGGGCTCTGGAGTATTCCCATGTCAGGAAAGTGGTGGCTTTGGAATCTTCCAGAACAAAAAGCAATTAGACTCTGGAAATGCCATTCCTCCTTAATGGGCCCCAGTGTTTCCCAGCCCCGGCAGACAGGAAGTTATTCCTGATGTGCCTTAAACACTCACAGCCTGCTGGAAATTGCCACCCCTTCCGATTTACATGGAGATGGTGACACCAACCTGGAGTCACATTTGCTCTGCAGATGAAACCACTCCCTCCAGGAATGATTCCAGGCTCCCAGCATAGGTCTCCCTCCCCTCTTCCTTTGGTGACACCTGGCTTTTACACAAGGGGGGAGGCAAGTCCAAGAGATGCCCCATCCCCTCCCCACTTCACCAAAAGACACCACACCACTGTAGGCCTTCAAAGAGGCCAAACCATTATTCCTGGTGAAAGATTGGAGACAGAACCCAACGCTAATGTAAGCTGCCAGTCTTTCAGAAATGCCCCTCGTGATGGCCTCCCTGGCACCACAGGTTGATCCCAGAGCTCTTGTTTGCCAGGGGTGAGTCTAATGATGTCAGAAACAGGGCTTGCTTTAACTTTCAAAGAGCATGTAAATAGCAAAAGGAATTTCTGAGCCCAGGCCATGATGAATGGCCCCGCCTTCTCCCAAAGAGGCCCTACAGATACTAGAATCAATAGGCTCAACCTTCATCTTTACGTGTTTGTTACAAATTCTTATTTCTCTAGGTGGGGGAGCCACTGGTCATTTCCAAGGGTGCCTGAAATCAGCCTTAGCAGTGAGTCCTAAAATTTTGTAGCTCACAATTTTCTTTCTTTCTTTCTTTCTTTCTTTCTTTCTTTCTTTCTTTCTTTCTTTCTTTCTTTCTTTCTTTCCTTCCTTCCTTCCTTCCTTCCTTCCTTCCTTCCTTCCTTCCTTCCTTCCTTTCTTTCTTTCTTTCTTTCTTTCTTTCTTTCTTTCTTTCTTTCTTTCTCTCTCTCTTTTTTTTCTTTTAACTACCCCACTATTCCCACCAGAGGAGCAGTAAAATAAATGAGATCATCATTCTTTTTACTACTTGCCTCGTGCAAATTGTTCATCACCCTGGAACGGGGGTTATTTACAAGGCACTTTGAAGGTCTGCTCTGGTGGAAGTGTCGCTCTGGGGAAGTAGATGGAGATGCTGTGTCTCCTTTGATGGAGCCATGTGTAATCTGTTTTCCTCTTGAATTTTGATGTGGTGATGATGGTCCTTTGCCAAATGTTACTTAGAAACCAAAATTCGTCATGATCCATGGTGATTCCACTTCCGTTCTATGATTATCTAATACAAAATTCTCCACTCAAGTGTTTGAGAAGTGAAGTTCCCATACCCCACACTTGTGCACAAGCAAACACACACACACACACACACACGCACACACACACCTACACACACCTACCATGAGTAGACCAAACTGTTGGGTTTCTAGAACGTTCAGTTGTTAGTGTGTTTTCCTATTAGTGGAATCCTCCACTTTACTAAGTGGGAAACCAGTTGTCTTTGGAACAATGACCTAACCTGAAACCAACCCAGAATTTTAAAACAAACAAAAACAACACCAAAAAAGCCAACACCAAAATCTCCAGAGGCAAACGTTTTCCTATTTTTATTAGCCTTTCAAACTCAGGGACTTTTTTTTATTTTTTGGAGTTTCCATAGTGATGTACAAAAAAAAAAAATTTTTTTCACCTGGCTCTGGACAACTATATTTTAAAGTGACAGATCTGAATAAAAACAGGGGAAGGAAAGCACTGCTTTCCACCTTCAATCTTATTTTAAAACCATACATAAATTTAAAATTAAAATTGAGGCTTCCCATTTGGCTTCCTTGCCTTGTTGAGGATTCATGATTATGCCTGCTGGGTTTGAGCTAAGATTTAATTCAGCTGCTGGAAGGAAAGGGGTGGCTGAGCATGGAACCACACACCTCTTCCTATTCATACTTTGCAAATTTATGACTTCCCATCAATAATAACCCAAAGCCCAAAAGTAAATCCTTCATTTTCTTGGACTTCTCTCTCAGTCTCTAAGCACCTGACACCATCTCCATCTCTCAATCTGGTAGGAAACATTTGCTGGTTTCCTACCATGCACCTGATACTGTTGCTACCATTGTGCTGGGTGCTAGGGACACAGTAAACTGGTTCCAGCTAACCATCAAATCCTGGCTTCACCTCTCACTAGCAGTATGGCCTTAAGAAAGTCTCTCAACTCATCTCTGTCTCTCCCCTCATCTATAAAGTGGAGATAAAATAATACTCTTCTCATAGGAACATCACATCACAAGTGAGGTCATTTATTTTCAGACAGCATGTCAGAAGTTCCTAGCACATACTGAAGACCAGCTACAAGCTTGTTTGATAAATAATGATTAAACAACCATCTCCATGCAGTAGGATGAGAATTACCCTCAACATCCTTCTGAGGCTAAGACAAGGCTTAATATGGCCTGTGCTGAAGAAAGTCCAGAGAGACTTAATGAGGGAGGAAAAGTAAAGATGATACGATGATATTTATAAGCAAATTCATAAAAAAAGAGCATAGCCCTAGTGCTTTTCAAGAAAAATGAATCCATAAGAGTTGGACTTGTTTACCTCTTATTAAAAGACTGATTCACTTAAATGCAAACGCATTTATAAAATAACTTTCTAAAATAACACTTTCTAATAATATAAGAGTAATTAGAAACAATGAAAGCTTTATGCTCAGAACTCAGAGGCACCAACTGTTTCAGTCAGCTTTCAATTACTATTTAAAAAATACCTAAGATCATCACTTTAAAAAGAAAAAAGGTCTATTTGGATCAATTTCAGAGATTTTAGTCCATGATCCCTGGGCCCTGTTGCTTTGGACCTGTGGTGGCACCATAAATCATGGTGGGAGCCCATGGTAGAGAAAACTGTTCACCTCGTGGTGGCCAGGAAGCAGAGAGACAGGAAGAGGCTGAGGACCCAATGTCCTCTTCAAGGGCAAACCCCTGTGACCTAACTTCCTTCCACCAGGCCCCATATCTTAAAGGTTCCACCCTTTTCCCCATAGCACCATGCCGGGGACCAACCCTTTAACACGTGGGCCTTAGGGGGACATGTAAGGTCCCAAGTATAGCACCAACTATAAGCATTTTGGTGTATTTCCATCTATTGAGTGTATTCTTGAATGGTTTTCATTTTAAATGGACAATTAAATACACTGTCCTTTTCAAATATATACACATGTAGACAGATATATGGTAAAAAGCTAAATTCCCACTTTTACCAACCTTCCAATCCTAGAGAATTCCAAGGAAAAGCCAACTTTGTACACATGTTCCAGATACCTTGCTGCAATGTCACATATCTGTGTTCATGTATATACCTGTAATGTTTGGATTTTTAACTGCTAACAGGATTTGGTTATTCTTGTTGCCCCATGATTTCTCATACAATATGTCTTGGAAAGTTTTCTTTTTTAATACATATATATTCTTTTGAATGACTGCTCAGGATGGTTGTATAATAACTGATTTTAGTCTTGTATTGAAAACAAGATTTTCAGTGGTTTAGACTTTATTTACCACCATTTATTTACAGCCATTTTCACCATAGCATGCCCTGCTCTATTGAGTATTATAGGCATTTCCTACAAATGTGCTTCAATAAAGTAGATGGTTAGAAATACCATTGCTTGGTCAAAGGGAATTCACATTTTAAATTTGCATAGATACTGCCAAATTGCCCTTTTAAAAGTCTTTACTACTTTAGAATACGATCACAATATATAAAGTATCCATTGCTTCACACACTCATTGGTATTAGGTGTTACCATTTGTTTTGATATTTGCCAACAGGGTGAGAAATCATGGTTATTTTGTAGCAATTTTAGTTTGTAGATCCATAATTATTAGTGTAGTGAATATCTTTTCATATATTTATTGAGGCTGTGTTTCTGTACCTCTTCTTCTCTGGTACATGTCACCATAATACTCAATTTGGAAAAAAAAAGCAGAAAATCAGTGTACAGTGATAAGCATTATATTTGGGGGAACCTCGAGGTGAGCTACTCAGGACAGCTTGACTGTCGACTCTGCTTCATTCAGATGAGAGACTCTACCTCTTCTCTCTGCACACCTACAGAGGTGACCACCATCCTTGGACCACTGGGCTTGCCAGGGTATGTTTTTCTCATGGTGACAGCAGATTGTAAAAACACCTGCTCAGCTAGCAAGTACATGCAACCCCTGCTCTTATCACTTCTACTAATGCCACATTAGCCATCATAAGCCCAAACCAAGGGGGCAGAACTGCTAGTTATATGGCAAAGGACATCAACATAGAAATGTATAATTCAGGGCCAAAAGCCCAATTTACCACTGGGCAAGTCCCCAGATTTTCATTTTTTACCATTTTACTTTTTAAATATTTTTCCACATTGTTTCCTTCAGATAAACTTTTGAATTAAAATGCAGAGTTCTAAAACAGTCAGAGTGTCAATGTAAAGTGGGTTTACATTGACCATGTAGACTAATCTGGGTAGAATTCATATGTTTGTAATATTGAATCTTCACCCAATTAGAAACTTTTTGGATGTTTTCATTTACACTGATTATGCTCTTTGGCAAAATTTGTATTTATTACAAAAAAATTTCCAAACAAACTCAAAAGTAGAAAAACAGTAGAATGTGTACTCATTTATAAATCTCCCAGAATCAGCAATTATTAGGATTTTGCCACATTTGCTTTGTCTATCCTTTTCCCTTTAACTTTGTTTTAGTATTTTCAAGCAAATCCAAATCCTCATGTTATTTTACCCCTAAGTATTTTATCACATATCTTTTTGAAAATATACATTTGTGTATGTATGTAGTTATGTGTATGTTTGTATGATCATGAGTATTATATAAGTGTGTATATTACACATGTACATGCATTCATGATATGTCTTTACACACATACATACACTGTCAGGCACACACTATGACAATTTGATCAATGACAAATCCATGTACAACAGTAATCACTCAAGATTGTACTATATACTGATATCTTGGCCATCTTAGTTTGTGTACATACACTTTATGATGCTTGCACATAATGAAATTGGCTAATGAGGCATCTCTTAGAATGCATCCCCTGCATGAAGTGATGTGCTGCTGTATAATTATTACAGCCAATAAAATCAACAAGCGTCCTTTAGTATTATTTAATGACCAGTTCTTAATCAGATTTCTCCCGTGTGTAATGAATTACTTTTTACAGTTTCTTCATTCAAATCAAGACCTATAAATTAAACCTGACTGCTATATCTCTTAAATCCTTTCTTCTAGAGCAACCTTCTTCATCAGCTCACCCCAACCCCCCACCACATACACCATGAACTCACTGAAACTGGGCCATGTCTCATGTACAACTGCACCTATTCTGAATTTTGCTGATTCTGTCTGCTGGCATCATGAAATATGTCTGTCTAACCCTTGTGACATTTTTGGCTAAGCAGTTAGATCTAGAGACCAGATCAGATTCAGCACCAAATATTTGGGAGGTGGGGAGAGCAAAACTTCCTCATAAGTGACACTTACCAGGGCACTTACCCAATCAAGAGACACATATGTCCAGATTTATCCATAGGGTCAGGTTTGATTAGTCTCATTTTACCATGGTGAAGTTCTCTTTTTGATGGATGGTTTCAGTTTGTTATTTTATTAGAAATTGTGAAATGGTGACATTCTACCTACCATTCCTTCTGCGAATTTATTAGCATCCATTCTTGGTCACCTTGGGTAAAATTCATATGCCCTCTCTGATTTTCAGTTTTCTAATGAAGAGTTGATTCCTAGCACTCTGCAAAGGTGACCAATGCATTTTTATTTATTTTTTCTTTTCTTTTTTTTTTTAATTAGATGACAATACAATGACAATACAATGATTTTGACATATCATACATTTGAATCAAATGGGGTATAATTTCTCATTTTTCTGAGTGTACAGGTTGCAGAATCACATTGGTTATACAGACATGTATATAATACAGCAATACTAGTGTCTATTTTATTCTTCTGCCCTTCCTATCCCCCTTCCCCGCCCCTCCCCTCCCATCACTTGCCAATGCATTTTTAAATGATTACAAATATTAAAATGGTGAAATGCTTAACATGTTCTAATCCTTTGCAGTGACTATTATTTTGGATATGTGAATTTTTCCATCCCTTGCATGTAAGAGCTTCTTTAAGTTGGGTTCTGACTCCTTTATCATGACCCTAGAATCCCTTCCTTGTCTTATGTCAGGAAGAAAGGTTTCGGGAGAGGCTCCCATACTTCCTGACCCAGGCCTGTAAACCTATAGTAAGTGATTCTCTTAAAGAGCCCAGGTACCTATGAGTTGAGAGATGTCCCCAGCCTGTGGCACTGCTGGGAGGCGATGAACTTTAGGAGGTGAGGCCTAGTGGGGGGACGTGTCCTTGAAAGAGATATTGGGATCCCAGCCCTTTCCTGCATTTCTTTTGTTTGCTTCCTGCTATCAGGTGAGCAGCTTCCTCTCCCCATGTGCCCCCACCATGATGTAAGGCGCTTCCACAGACCCCAAAACAATGGAGCCAGCCAACCATGGACCGGAACCTCCATGAGCCCAAATAAACCTTTTCTCCTTATGAGCTATCATCTCAGCCATTCTGTCCAGTTAACAGAAAGCTGGCTAGCACATACCTCCAGACTGCGGTGATGATGGAGAGAGAGTCATGCATCTGTTATTTTGACCAAATGATCTCTAGGGGTTTTTCTTTTTCATTTTTTTTTACATAATTGAACATATATAATTTGTGTTTGTCATGTAACTTCCTCTTTGTTACATACGCCTTGAAGCATTATTTAATGTTCTTCCAAAGTATATTTTAAGGGCTTTATTGTTATTCCATTGTGTGGAAAAAATTGTAGTCTTTTCAGAATTTTTCCTCATTTTCTTCACTTTAAGTACTACTTTGGTAAACAAACTCTCTCAATATCTGTTTGATGCATCTCTGACTTATTTCCATTTGATCGACAGATTCAAACTCTAGACAAAAGACTATGGTAATTTCTAACCAATGACGTGATTTCTGAGTTGCTTTTTAAAGTATTGTGCCAATGACAATGCTGACAAACTAATAATACTCAACACTAGATAAAGTGTGTCAATTCAACACACTTCATCTGGTGTTGAGTATTATTAATTTAAATCCTTCCCTCTTTATATACATATATTTATACATATTATAAAAATATATACCTATACATAAAATATTTATTTGATTGTTTTATTAGCTTGCAGTTCTTGTGTTTGTATTTAGTCGAACTTTTTGTATGTTTATTTCCCTCTCACATTTCCTCTTCTGTGAATGGGCTGTCCTTTATATACATTCTTTTATACAGTGTATGATTATCTTATCAATTTGAAATTCTTTACACATAAGGAAAATTTACTAACATGTGCTAGAACTGCAAATAGTTCCCTATCTTGTGATATTCTTTACATTTTACTTAATCTGAAATTCATAAGTTTTACATTTACACTAAATAAAATGCATTGATCGTTTCCTTTGTGATTTTTTTTTTCCATTACTTTCGTTTGGGTAAAACTTTCTCATCTCAATGGTCAAATATTCACATTTATTTTATTTTAGGTTTCCTATGCTTTCACTTTTCAAATTCAGATTTGCAGTTTATTTTAATACACATAAAATGTGCTGTTCTCTAACAGCCAATTTTCCCAAGTGAATTTAATGAATACTCTAGCCATTCTCTTTGATATTTCCTTTATTGCATATTAAGAGTCATACAAAGATATGTGTATATAGTCATATCTATTTCTGGGATATTTATTTTGATCTATTTATGCATTTTATATGAATTGGTTAAAGTATAGTAGCTTTATTGTACATTCCAACATAGGACAAGCCCTTGAACATCTCATAATAAGGGAAACCTAACATCATCCTTCAAAACATTTCAAAATGGCACTTGCAGACCTCATGGGACCTAAGAGGGATTCTGTTGCCACAACAAGCATTTTAAACCCATTTGGCTAAGTTGACTATTTTGCGATAGTCACAACAGTTAAACCACTACAGTGAAAGAATAAAAATACTAAAAAAAATACATAAGGAATCTTTCATTCTCTGGGTGTTCAGTTTCATCTGGTAAGTAACTATGTGCATATAAAAGTTCAATGCCCTTAGATATACTCTCACACTATTTTCTTTTAAAAATAAAAGTGTTCTTTCATGCATGTACTTAGAGATATTGACCTCAGACTCTGTGTCAGTAGTCACTTCTGTACGTGTGTCTCTGGCCAGATGTATTTGGAAGTGAAGCTATAGTTTCAGGTTTGGGGTCCTCAGTCTAGACAGAGATTGCCATTAGTGGCTTTCTCCCTCTGGATCACCACCAGGCCAGCTATTTCTGGGCAGCATATTTCACCCTTTAAAAAACTGAGTGGCGGATGGGACACACTTGTTATATAACTCTGGAATCTTCTGGAAAGTTAAAACAGCTTTGGGAGGAATGAACTATCAATATACACAAAAACGTGGTTGGATCTCAAAGTAATGAAAAAATGGGGGAAAAAGTCTATACTGTGTGATTCTATTTATATAAAATTCTAGGAAGTTTACAGAGACAGAAATATAATTAATGATTCCCTAGTGCTGGGATGAGGGTAGGGTGGGGAGAGAGAGAGAGGCAAGAGGAAACTTTGGGGGTGATGGGTGTGTTTATTAACTTGATTGTGAAATTGTATGCCTTAAATGTGTGCAATTTATTGGACAGTAAAATGTACAGTTATCTCTGGGATCTGCAGGGGATGGGTTACAGGCAACTTCCCCAGGAAAACAAAATTCATGAATACACAAGACCTTCTATTAAATGGTGTAGTATTTGCATAGGTCCTAAGCACACCCCCCCAGCATACTTTAAATCATCTCTAGATTACTCATAGTGCCTCATACAAAATAAATGCTCTGTAAATAGTTGTATTGTTTAAGGAATCATGATAAGAAAAAAAGTATGCATGTTCAGTACAGACACAATTTCTTTCCAGATATTTTCAATCCATGATTGGTTGAATCTTCAGATTCAGAAACCAAGGAGATGAAGGGTCCACTGTATGTGGTGTGTGTATGTGTGCACACTTGCAAAAAAAAAAAAAAACAGGCAAAGGTAGCAAAAGACAGGAGAGGAAGAAGTTACAAGAAGGTGCAGGAGAGTAGAAAAGACAAGGAAATACCCAAAGATATGGTGTTAGACTCAGTACAGCCCAGAATGGGAGTCAAAGTCTGTTGGACTTAGCAGAGCTTCTCAGACCTCACTGTGCACAGGTGCTGGGGAACTTGCTCACAGGCAGATTCCGCCTCAGTAGGGCTGTGAGGGGCCTGAGATTCTGCATTTCTCACAAGCTCCAGACAATGCTGCTTCTAGTCTTTTGACCATTCCTTGAACCTTGGGGATCTAAAACATTCTGTTCAATTTGGCCTCATGAAAATCACTCCGGAGTTAAAAAACAAAATGATAAAATCCTCATGTCCTCAATCTCATCCCACTTCAGACATTCTGATCTGTTTAATCTAAAGTTCAGTCTGGGGAATCAAGAATATTTAAATCTCCCCAGATGGTTCTAATGTGCAGCCCAAGGTGTGTGAACCACTGTATATATATATATATATATATATATATATATATATATATATATATATCAAACCAGGAGGACAGAACCCCCAAAAGGTAATAGAGCTAACAGATGAGCTAAGTCAGTTCAGTATAACAAATCACTCCTGCAGTCAGAGCCAAGGTGGACTCTTTCCAAATATGCAAATATACCTGAGTATGATTTATACCCACACAGTCATAACTTTGTTAAAGATGCTTGTCTATACACACACCAGGCCTGGGAATAAATACCACACTAATGACTAAGTAGGTAGGTGGGGACCAAGGCCTTCCTGTGACCATACCCCCCAGGAAGAAAAGGCCATGACCTGAACTAAGCTGACCAGGGCACACACTCCTACCAACACATCCACAAGGATTTTTTATGATAAGGAGACCACTTATGGCCTCCCTCCTCCTCCAACCTGATGGACCACAAACCAGGCGTGACAATCAAGACTGCTGTCTTCTGATGTGTCCCATATTTGTTTTTTTTTTAAATCTCCTTCCATTCTGCTAGTTTTCTATTGATGCTAATAGGTTGGAAATTCTTTTCTGATCTGCCTTACAGATTGGTATCTGCATAATAGAATTCTTCTTCTGAAACTACTGATGCACCAGAATCCTAAAATGTTTAATGAGACTTGTCAATTTAATTGTGCTGCTTGGAACCTACCGAGAGAGAGACAGAAAGAGAGAGAGTTTGTCAGCATTTTGCTGACAAATGTCATCATCTCCAGACTGATCTCTGCTACTGATTATTTTCACTATGGCTAAAAATATTGGGAAATGAGATGTGCTTTAGTGAAACAATAGGCATTTTTTCTTCATTAGGTAGATTACATTGCAGTTTGGTAACAAAATCAACTTGGGAGTATTTGAAAGCAGTCTGGTTTGGTAATGGTCCTTGTATTCAATTTCTGATGCAGAGGATGCTGTCTATCTGGACAATGAGAAAGAAAGAGAAGAATATGTCCTGAATGACATCGGGGTCATTTTTTACGGAGACTTCAATGATATCAAGAGTAGAAGCTGGAGCTATGGTCAGGTGAGCCGCTTAAAATTTGTCATTGTCAGGGCATTTTTAGTGAATATATTTTTTTTGTCACATACATTACTGCAGGGTGCCATACATCGATATCAGACAGGTACAATTTCCTGCTTTTCAGGATCTAAGACTCCAAGATTGAAGGCATTGGAGTAGAGACTTATAAAGACAACTGCATAATTTATCAGCTGAAACCACATATCTTCCTCTGATGACAAATGTTACAGAGATCAGAGATTCTGTGGATGTCATGGCTCCAATTGAGAAATACTTTGCATCTTAGTATAATGAAATCTCATTAAGTCAACCTAGAATGGATTGAAAACCTCATTTTCTTATTTTTTTTAAAGGTGTTTTGATAGCAATGCAAAGAACACTGCAAGGTGTGTGTCTGACTAAAAGAAAAACTTTAAAAAATTATTAGTCTGAGATGTCACTAATTAAAAAAGAGTATTAGCATTTTTATCAAGGAAGGGCCACTGGACTTTTACATAGACACATGTTATCAGCTGCAACCTCAAGTTACTGTCTAGATATAAAATAGCAAATGGTATTTCCTTAAGATATTCAAGAATTCAAACTTTCAATTTGGTGTCTTTAACAATGGTGCAGATTAATAATATTTTGCCACATTTCCATACATGAATGCCCGGTCTATGATTCAAAATACTTTTTTTTTGTTAGCACTACAAGAAAAGGTGAATATATAATTTCTCAGAGATTCCTGGCTGAGATGACTGTAACTGTGCATTATTTTTCTGAGTATCCAGAAAACCTTGGAATCTCAGAGATTCCACAGAACCTGACTACAACAAGTCACATGATACATTCATAACTTCTGGTGCCTTGCTTTGACCTCCATAAGGGATTTCCATATGTCTTTCACCCTCAGCCCCAGGCTGACCATTGGGACTCATGTCATGAACTCTTATTGTCACCAGCCAGCTTTGTGACAAGCTTCACCCTAACTCCTGAGAATGCTCTATCTAGTGTCCAGGCTTGCCCACCTATGTTTCTGATATCCTGCCAAGCTATGATTTATGTTTGCTTGCCTTGGTTTTAGATTCTTTCCTGGCTCCCCAGTTAAAAGCCCTCTCCTTCCTCAGAGACATCACCTTTGACTACTGTCTGTTGTCCAGTGCCTTTATGTTAGATCCCCATTTTCTAGCCGTAAGGTGATGTCTTAGTCTGTTTTCTGTTGCTATAACAGAATTCCTGAGGCTGAGACTTTATAAAGGAAAAAAAATCTATTTAGCTCATGGTTTTGGAAGCTGAGAGTCCCAGGTTGGAAAGCCCCATCTGTTCAGCCTCTGGAAGGTCCCCCAAGGCTGTATCACAAGATGATGGAGAAACAAAAGGAACTAGCCATGTACATGGCGTGGGCTTGCTTTATAACCTGTTCTCACAAAAACTAACTCACTTGTGAGACAGTTTATGGCCCTAACTTGACTCTCTTCAGATAGCTAATGGGGGGAAAGTTATGAAGGTAAGTAGAAAGGAAAATAAGGAGTCAGGGTCAGGGTGCTCCGAGCCAGCATGCCTTCAGGTAGGCACCCTTGATCTCAGGCCCTATGGCTACCATCATTCAAAAGAGACCATTAGTTTAAGTTTTCAGCCAAAATAATCAGCCATACCTGTTGCTTGCAGAGATTCAGGGAATAGTGAACTTTGTAAATTTCTTTAACTCAAGAGCCGCTAGCATGTTCACAAACACAACGGAGATGTGTGGCTTACGAGAACCAGAATAATGAGTTCTTTATTTATCTTATAGCTGGAAAACTGGTGGAAATACAGATTACTGCACCCAGTGCATCAGTTTGAGGTACCCCCAGAGTTGATATTCTAACCAGATTTAGTACAGAAGGAGTTGGTAATGAGCCAGAAAGATGGTTGTCTCTGTCACCAGTACTCAGGTCGGTGACATGCAAGGTTCCTGTATTTAAAGTTGTCTCCTCTCGCTGTGTCCTACAGTATAGGCAGAGACTCCCCATCTGGCCAGCTTATTATTATTTAGCCTTTATTCCTCTCAAAGACAATGCTGGTGTCCCTGTGGCCAGCATTCCTTCTAAGGAAGCTGAATTGGCTTGTGGGCTCTGCCCACGATAATGCTGTCTACCTGCTCTGAGCCTAAGATATTATCTAAGTGAAACTCCCTTGGCCCTGAGGTCATCAAAGGGGTACCGTAGAGGACAATTGCTATGTGCAGCCTCCTTCTATTGGGGGTGCAAGCTAAGTGGGCCTGAGGACCTTTCTGTGACACAACTTAGAGCCACTTATTTTCAAGACACATAAGAACTCGTGTTACTTCCAAGGTCAAAAGACTTCCGAGTGACTCTGTCAATCAGTCCTTCCTTCACCTGCAGTCATATCTTGGATAGCTCTTTTAAATTAACTTGTACAATTTTTCAAAGAATTTCGAGTCAGCTCACGACCCTTGGACACATCTGCTCTCTAGTAGTTCTTTTGTATTTCTAGTGTCCTTTGATGTTCCTCTGTACGTCACTGAAAAAATTTTTTATAAAGAACTTCTTTCTTCCACTTTAGCAGTTCATACTAAACATTCTGGGAGATCACTGTGTAGAAAATACACATTTTTTTAGGCACTAAGTTGTGATTTTATTTATTTTTATTTTCTGTAGAGACTTTTTTTTTATATCAGAGATTGAACCTGGGGGTGCTTAACCACTGAGTCACATTCATTCCTAGCCCTTTTATATTTTTTTATTTTTAAGACAAGTTCTTGCTAAGTTACTTAGAGCCTCACTACATACGTAGCTGAGGCTGGCCTCAAACTTGCAATCCTCCTGCCTTAGCCTCCGGAGTCTCCAGAATACAGAAACTATCTTGTTTTAAGAGTGGTTATTAAGTAGCTTCTCATTTTCCCCCAAAAATAGTTTGAAGATGGCATCCTTGATGCTTGTTTGTACGTGATGGACAGAGCACAAATGGACCTCTCTGGTAGAGGGAATCCCATCAAAGTCAGCCGGGTTGGATCTGCAATGGTAAGCAACGTCTATTGATGGCTGAAAACTACCACGTGCACCACTGGCCTCAGCATAGATGTTGGTTCATTAAAAGCTGTTGAAATAGCAACTCACACTTAATAGACTTTTATTTGTGACACTCTGACTTATGACACCCTGCATAGCTCTTGACTTCTCTGAGCTTGTCATATGCTGTAAAACAAAAATTTTATCTCAATACTGTATGTTTCTTGGGCTTCAGTCAAATGCTGATGGATATCATCCTACTTCACAGTTATTCTTAAGAACCTCTTGCCTGGCAACTAAGAACTGACTTTAAAAAAATACATCAATGACTAATCAAAGGGTTGATCAATCAAACATCAAGGAGCACAAAGATGTACAAGACCCAGATTTTCTCCACATTTACACTGGTGTTAAGATTAAACAATAAATAGCTCTATAGAATTCTAGTCCCTATAGCTGTGATATCTCACCAGAGAGCTTTATTGCTTATGAAGTGGGTATCAATTCTGCCCAGTCATCTAATAAGGTAGGTGCAATAGGTATTCCCATGCCATTTTAAGGAAGCAGGGTGATGTCAGTTTGTTAAAAACGAAGCTTCCACTAGAATTCAGGTTTATTAACTCCAAAGCTAGATAGGTTCTACATTTCATGCTACTCTTTGTAGGCTATCGTGAGATGTCTTTGAGGATGCAGAGATCCTGCAGTGGGATGGCTGAAAAGGATAAAGAATACCCATGAGTGGGAAGCTTGGAGCCAGGGTTAGAAGCAGATTAAATGGGACCCTGGGTACTCATACACCAGCATACAGCTCTTGGTGGAAAAAACATATGTATCACATTTGGTTCAGGAGCATAATATTCCTGAAAAAAAAATCTTAAAACAGGCTCTATTTCATACAAAGACTGAGAATTTGATTTTAGCAATGTCCTTAAGTTTTATAAAACATTCTCCCTGAAGAATTTTATCTTTGAGTTGAGTTTATATATTCTTTTTTTTTGAGGGAGAGGGGGTTACTGGTGATTGAACTCAGGGGCACTCAACCACTGAGCCACATCCCCAGTCTTATTTTTATTTTATTTAGACACAGGGTCTCACTGAGTTGCTTAGAGCCTCGCTTTTGCTGAGGCTGGCTTTGAACTTGCAATCATTCTGCCTCAGCCTCCCCTGAGCCGCTGGGATTAGAAGCGTGTGCCCCCGTACCCAGCTATACATTCTTTTGACTTAAACAAAATCAGTATTGCTGACATACAAATATTAGTCCAAGGATGATATGGCATGTAATTTCTTATGTTGGTTTCTATTTTTTCAGAACTAAGTTACTTGTAAATTTAGGACATGTGAGGACATAAAAAGTGGAGGTGGTTTTAGGATGAGGGTGAAGCTCAGTGGTAGAGTGTGTGTTTTAACATGGCTCAGGCCCCAAGTTCAATTCCAGCACTGAAATAAATTAAAATGTGGCTTTGTTTTCTGTTGTTAGTTATACTACATAATGAAAATACAATGATTTCTAAAGATTTTGGAAATATTATACTAACCATGGATAGCAATATATATTAGACCTGCAATATATATTAGATAACTATTTTTCCTACTTCAAAAAAAATTTTTCACTTTTTTCTCTTCTTAGAAGTTACCACAACAAGTTTGCAGTGGGAAGGGAAGAGCTAGGAGTTATTAAATACAAATTAATTCCTTCCTAAGCGATATTTAATGGCATGGCTCTCATCCTAAGCTTACTCACACATTGGGTGTATTTTTACAAATCCAGAAATCCCTGAAACACAAGTCAACACAGGAGGAAAGCGGAAAGGGAACATCTAACATAATGCTGTCTCTAGTGGCCTCTGGCCAAGCAGAAGTTGTTAGGTATGGAATTAAGCCCGAAATGCTATTGCAAATTGCCTTGAAATATTATTTTTTAATTACAAACAGCCTATGAAGTTCTAATTTGGAAAATGTATATCCCCAGTTACAAGGTTTGGAATTAGAGAGTCTGTCTGGGCAATGGTTTGGCTCTGGTTGGATTTGGCTTTTGGAAGGGGAGACCATGTATGTTAAGGGGTAGAGCATCTCTACTTTTACCTGACCAATTTTAAGCCACATCTCTAGTTCCTTATCCTTGTTCACACACAGAGAAATTGTGATGGTTTACAAAACCCTTTCACATCTGTGATCTCCTTCAATCCTTGCAACAGCTCTGTGAGTCGTTCCAACATCTATTCGGTTGTGGTGATTTTTAAAAACTAAAATATTGAGCCTCCAAAAAGAGAAAACAACCCTAAGAAAAAAGTCTCAACTGGATTTTAATCCTTCGGGCCGTTGGGCTCCTGTTCGCAAATCCTTGAAATTCAAAATTTCAGAAGTGAAATTTCATGAAATTTGATATTTCTTAAAATCATGAAAATTCTGAGTGCAGTTAAACAAAGATCTTGGGGAGGGGAAAACCCTTCAAATTTCTCAAAGGTTTGCCTTAAAATATGAAACGTTGTATTTAGAAAACCCAGCAAGAGCTCTGAGTTAAAGAGTCTAGCAGGAATCCAGATTCACAGGAGGACAGGCCTCTGTATGCACTCCAGGAATGAGGCCCAGGCTTCAGGAGCAACAGAGCTTGATGTACCAGGTGTTTTGTTTTTATCCTGAGTCCCTCTCAAATGCCTCACAGCCTGTTGCAGAGTCTGGAATTCCTCTCATAGAAAAACCAACTCTCAGAAAGAGATGCATGTGACACACCAATCCTCCCGGAGGTGGGACACAGTAACTTCAGTGCCTGCCAAGACCAGGGCAATGGCAGGCAGACTTTCCTAAGAGCAGCCGATGCCAGGAAGGAATGGGCACAAACAGCCCTGCCCTAGTTGGGTACCTGAAGAAAATGGAGCTGAGTAGGGGCAAGAAGCACATGCATGACCTGGGACCCTCAGACAAATTGACTTACTGTGGTTATGGCTGATTCTGGCATCCGTGAAGTTTATCATGAAGTTTTCTTTAAAAGCAAAGTAACAGTAACCCAAAATACAGAGGCAAGGAAACACTGTGCATGGTGCTAAAAAAGCACAGAGAATGACTGAAACTGTGCAGACTTTCTAATAACAATCATATTCACTTGGATTTTAGGTGCACAGTCCCCAGCTAAAAACCTTTATGGTCCAGTGTACATGATGTTGACTAATCGTTGTGAGGCCTCAGATGTCAGTAGCTCCTTCTCCCATCCACACCAGTTGTGACACCCCAAGATGTCTTTGGATATTGTAAAATGCTCCCTTGGGGTAAAAGGTCATTCCTAGTGAGAACCACAGCATTAAGCCCCTCTTCATCTCAGTTTTCCTGGCTGTGAAACAGAAATAACATTTTCTCCTGGCCTGCATAGAGGATTAATTTGTTCAAAACCTGCTAGTTTTATTCTGCCAAGGAATAGACAGTGGAGACAGCATTGCATACAAAGGACCAGGCCCCATGTCAGGAGATAGGACCTTGGACCTTGGATCTGTTTCTGCTGCTAACATAACATATGAGCTGGGGCCAATAACTCAACTGCAGGGTTCACTTCTTCTTGAAAATCAAACTTTGTCTCTGTACTCAAATCACATTTGTAATTTCCATTGACAGCAAGAATTTTGTGGTTTTTTTTTTTTTAATTCTTCAAAACAAAGTTCTCCTTTCTTCCGTTTTTCTCCCTTATACATTCAGTATACCCCTCTTATTGTGGGTTGCTGTTACTTTGCTTTCAAATAGAAGTAAGAAAACTTCATGATAATCTGGACACCCTTGGACTACTGGACTTTCCCAAGAGAAAAGAAAAATCCTGTAATCCCCTTGTCTGGGGATTGGGCCTGAGATTTTTATAGCCTCACCTAAGCCAATTTTATTTAGGCTTTTCTAAATACCGATTTGTGCATTTTATAAAATCTATACTAAAGATTTGTTTAAGAGAGAAAAGGGGAAAAAAAGAGGAAATTAGAAAAAAAAAAGAAGACGCTTGTCCAACGTTGTGCTTCTTCTCTTAAATTGCACCCCTTGATTGCTGTTTCCTTTCCACCTCATTTCTAATGTCTCCACCAAGAAAATTGCCAGGAAATGTGCCAGGAGAAGTTAAGGGGGGTGCTTTGTGCCATCTGAAAATCCACTTCACTCACATGCCATTTGTAAAGCATGCCAGCCCTAAATTGCTATGAAGCCACCAGACGTGGATTCTGAGCTCCCCGTCATACTATCAAAACGCTTATGCCCTGACAGGTGACAAGAACAGCCTGGTCCTGGGGGAGGGGGTGGCAGTGATAATACCCCATCATTACTGCTGCTGGTTACCTGTCCATGCCGGCTTTGCCCCGTGACTAATTGGATTTGGCAGGAACCATAGGCAGAGCTCTTTCCCCAGAGAGACGCAGTTGCTGCTGCAGGGGCCTCTGCTACTGCAGAGAAGGGCTTGCTTAGTCACCGTGAACCCTCTGAGCCTCTCACCTTCATGCCCACTTGTTCCTCTGTATGGTGAGATTTTATCCATAAAAGAAGAGTTGTGTTGAAAGTAGCAGAAGAGATCTGGAAGATTCTCCAGGGGACTTTTTGATGAGGAAAGGAGAGGCCTTGGGAAGGGATGTCATTCACTCAAGGTCACACCACTAAAAAAAAAAAAATGGCTGAGCTGGAACTAGATATTGCCCTTGCTCTCAGGTTGTATCGCTTTAGAAGGCTCCTACCAACACATTATGACAAATAACACAGCTCTCTATTGAACTGAGCAGCTGTCTCATAGAAAAGAAAAAGCCCCCAAGCAATTGAGCTCAGAACAGGTAGGTGAATTTCAATAAACAGGAATAAACGAGGAAAGGTGTAAATCAGAAGATTCCAGATAGAAGAAGTCAATGGGTGCCTTGGAAAGAGGTCTCAAAAGGATTAGGTACCACATGTGGTATAATGGTGCTGGTGATGAAGATAGCAGTGGTGGTGGTGGTGGTGGTGGTGATGGTAGGTTTTTTCTTTCCATCACCATGGTGGTGACGATATGGTTACGATGGTGGCAAGCGTGGTGGTAATGGTAAGGATTAATGGTGGTGGTGGTGGCAATGGTAATGGTGGTGGTAGCAATAGTGGGGTGATGGTAATAATGATGATAGTGGTGGTGGTGATGTTGGTAGTGCTGATGTTGGTAGTGGTGGCGATGATTGTGATTGTAGGAAAACACTCACCCACTCGATCATTCATTCAACAAGTATTTATTGAGCCTCAGCACTACCAATCTGGGCACAAGAGCCCAGTCATGAACAAAACATTGTTTCTACGTCGACAGAGCTTACAGTTTAATAGAATAGACAGACTAGTAAATAGAAAACTTCAACATGATATAGCAAATTCTCTTGTGGAATTAAACATATGATTGTTTAGGAAAACAAATCTCTCAAATTTAGCTCAAAGTTTCCCCAGGACTAAACCCTGAGTGTTGAGATATTGAATCAAAAGATAGAGGAATGGCTAACAAAGACCCATAGCAATAATAAGCCACACTATTATTCAGAGAAGCCCTCTCTCCACAGTGGAAATTATATCCACATTGTCAGTCACTAAAGCATAGTAAGGGGATATATCGATTTGCTCCTCTTGGGACTTGTGTGTTTTGCAATTCAGGAAACACAAGGTTGCCACAACTAAAGTTTGTCCCATGGGGTCCCAGCACCCACACTTGCTTGATTCCTTGAAACTCTATTTTGATTCAATTATAGTGATTTAAAAAAAAGGTGATATTAATGGGGGGAAATTTGAAGGTGGTAGGGAAGAAAATGTCAATATAATTACATATTTTAAAATTCCAGGGCTTTCCACTGTTGCCAGCCAGGACTTTCCAGCTTCTCTTGAGGTGTGCACGTTTATTTTTAACCCTAGTCTTTTGCTAATATCGAACCATGGTGCCATCATTAATCCCCATTAATACCTTGTTCTGACTGTGCCTTTGGGGAATTAACTCAAGATTGAACTTTTTTAACCAATCGATGTTCTGTGTACTCTTTAGTGTTACTAAAAAGAACTTGGACTCCAGCTAGTAAATCAAACTGACCACAACTGGAGGCAGAACTGAGTTCTTCCAGAGCCCAGCACAAGATGCATAGCTATACACCTCTGAGACCAAATGGGTTTCATGGCTTCTGATTCTCAAGCACCAGTGATCCCACAGATAAACTGAAAGTAAGGCTAGTTTCCCTTTGTCCATCTTTTCTACCTTTTCCCCTGAACCAGTATTTAGAAAGGGTTTTTTTTTCTTTCCACACATGAAAAAGACAGTCATGCCCACACTGCTTTGAGTTGTTGCCACACAACTCCATAGGGAATTTACTACAAAACCATGTTTTGAACAGTTTTTCCTCTAGTTGTTTACTTGCCCATCTTGAATGGAAAGCTGAACATTCAGAAGACTTCTTCATGCAACAAACCTTCATTTAAAATATTCAGATTGCATTTAAAATTTTGCTTGAGTTAGAAATTCCACATCGAGTCATTCTGAATGAACTTCCAAGTCAGAAATAAATACATAAACTCTCTGATCATACAATTCACCGCAGTATGATTCCCTAACAGTTTCATTTAAAAAATACTTTTAAATGTATGAAGCAATGTCTAACTGCTCCTTTGGTTCAGAAGACAAACAACCCCTGCCTCCTTTCTTGGAATGAACTGTCAAAGAAATCTGAGGACTCAGGTGGTCAGTGGCCATTGTCTCCAACCTTTTACCACCAAGGAGCTTTTTCCCCATTTCATGGAATGAATCTTGTGTCTATCAAGAAAAGCATGATTACGTAATAGTAATTTGTTTTCCCATTTCATTCTGTGCCTGGTTTATATAATTGCCAACCAGAACTTCCAATGGTGATGGCGGTGGTAATGATCAGTGCCACCTCATCAGTGCAACCACACTGATGTAATTCAGTGCCACCTTTGGGAGAATAAACATACAACCTCTGCTTGGTGTTTTGTAAGAGTGATGACTTACTAACTTGCTGGATCCTAGAAACCAAAATTCCCAGGTTGTCAGATGGAGGCTCCATGGTAGAGTCAAGGCTCCTGCCCAGAGTTTCTGTGTCTCAGATCTATTGACTTTTATTTGAGGTTATTATCGTCTGTCTCCATGATTCATGCCTGGGTGTCAGGGAAGACATTCCTCAGTTTGGAATGGCAGAAAAAGGAGAGGCCTCTGGTGGTGTTTGTAACCATTCAAATGGCAACACAACTCAATCTGTAGGAGCTCCCATGGTGGCCACCTTTGGAGAATCTTCTGATTAGTAGAAAGGTATGGCAGTCCAATATAGTAAAATACTAAATTACCACTTATGAAATGATTTTTTTTTAAATCCTAACTTAGAGTCAAAGTACTCCTAAAAATCGAAGGTATTTCTGTAATTCCTGAATGACCATGGAAATCCAATGATGAAGGGGAAGTCAGAACAACTCTTCTACATTTTTTTTTAAATTGAACCCATAGGTGCTTTACCACTGAGCTACATTCCCAGCCCTTTTTTTTTTTTTTTTTAATTTGGAGACAAGATCTTGCTAAGTTTCTCAGGGCCTCCCCAAACTGCAGATGCTTGTCTCAAAATTGTGATCCTCTTGCCTCAGCCTCCTGAGTTGTTGGGACTACAGGCATGAGTCACACTACACCCTGCATTTAATACATTTCTAACAAAACATGATACCATAAGGTGACCGTATTCACCAGGGATTCTCATTTCTGTTTATTAAAGATTTTCAACAATTTCATTGGAAGCCAATGGAAAAAGAGAATTTCCCTAACAGAAATTATCTTTATAGACACTATTGAGAAATCACATCCGTCCATAAATAACCACTGTGCAGATGAAGAGACTGAGATATCAGGAAGTTGAGTAACTTTATCCAAGGTCACAGGTGGCACTGGAGATGATATCTGGCTGCCTGATCCCTCTGTTCTACCCTCAATGTTACATTTCCCCTGGATTTGCCCTATTCCTGTCCTCTCTCCATATCACATAAGCTCCTTGGCTACAAATATAATGCCTTTTATGTACTCTGTCTGGTTCAATCACGCTCCTTTAGGTGGGGGGAAATGAGGGACAATGAGCCGTTTAGACCTCATTTTGTTTTCCTCTCTGGTAAAAGCCAGAAATGTAATGAAGTTTCCATTTGTGGGCAAACAGCTTGGTTTATCAATTATTAAGGTTACATTTCTTATGCCTGTTCTTCCCATATTTTTTTGGAGAAAAACAGACATTTATTACAAGCCATCTCTCAAATGTGATAATCATAGTCAATCTAAATGTCTTGCTTTCCCTGAATTGCTTCCTGGAATGAGGTTTCAATGCAACATCTATTTTGTAATCACACAGGCTATTTCTGAAACACGGGGGTGCTTGCTTTTCAGCATTCCCTCCAAGCTGTGCAGCCGTAGCTGCGCTGGTCTCCTGGGACAAATGTCCCCAGGATAGATGGAGAGTCGGCAGTAAAGCCAGAGAGGTCCAGAGGATATGCCCTTCATGCACTTGAGGTTTCTGTCTCATCCTTCTCTTTCCTACCTTCACCTCCTTCCTCTCTTGCTCAATATTTTCCCCTCTCCCTTCCACCCACACCTGTCATCCAATATCATTGGAGACCGGTCCTGGACCAACCAGCCCTACACCATGTGGCAGTGATATGGCAACGAAAGAAAGTAGACAGCACTTGGAGAGCTTGTCAACTCTCAGTTTCTCTCTTGGCCCACTTTTGGCTATTTCTGTCATGATTGTCAACTAGTAAAATATACTGAGGCCAAATGAGAATCCTCGGTTACTGAGAGAGACACAAGTTAATCGTCTCTTGTGGCAATGATTATCATGAAAAAAATGAATGACTCATGGACATGTACCAAAGGATAGTTGATAGGAGTAGTTATATGTATCACAATGCAGACTAAGGTTAGTTCACGTTGTTTTTTTTAAATTAAAGTTAAATTTACATGTACTAAAAAGCATGGATGCCAAATGCACAAATCAATGGGTTTGGGTGGGGAAAATCACCACCCCAATCAAAATATAAACATTTCCATCTGTTGGAAATTTCCCTTGTGCTTCTGCTAGTCAATCTGCATCCCCACAGACAACCACTGGTGCGATTTCTTGCAATAGATTAGATTTGTCTGTTCTTAAACTTCACATAAATTGATTCATACAATATGTATGGGGCTGGTCTTTTTACTCAATCAATGGCTGTACATTTTTAAAAACTTTATCCTATTACAGATAGTATTTTATTGTATCAAGTGTCATGATCTGTCCATCCACTCACCTATTGATGGACATTTGAGATATTTCCATTTTGGAGCTATTACAAATAAAGCTACTATGAACATTGTCAAGCGATTTTTTTTGTGTGTATATGTTTTCATATGTCGGGAGTACTAGCTAAAGATGGCATGTCTAGATCACAGCATATGTATATGTTTCATTTTATAAATATATGATAGTTTTCCAAAAAGTTTCCATCATTTGATATTCCTGCCAGCAAGGTATGAGAATTTTGGTTATTTCCACAGCTTCATCTGTTCTGGGTGATTTCAGCCTGCATAATTTTAACCAATCCAATGGGCACAGAATGGTATCCAGTTGTTATTTTAATTTTCTTTACTCTGATGAGTAGTGACATGGAGCACTTTTGCATACATGTATTGCCCTTTGTGGATCTTTTTCTGGTGTGGTGTCTTCTCGAGTCGTTTTCCCCATTATGATTGGGTTATTTGTATTTTTATTGGTGAGTTGTAGCTGCTCTGTGTACATTTTGAATGTGTGTCCTCTGTCAGATATATTTAGAGGATATTTCTCCCCAGACTCTGGCTTGCAGGTTACATTTTCTAAATGGCATTTTTTAAGAACTAGTTTAAAATTTTTATGAAGTCAATTTTTAAATTGCTTTTTCAATTTTTTTTAGGTTTTTTTTTTTTGGTTGTATGTGGACCCAATAACTTTATTTTATTTTTTTTGTGGTACTGAGGATTGAACCCAGTGCCTCATGCATGCTAGGCAAGTGCTCTACCACTGAGCCACAACCCCAGCCCCTCGGTTGTTTTATGTTTGTTTGTGCTAGGGATCGAACTCAGGACCTTGTGGGGGTTGGACGGTTGCTCTACCACTGAGTCACACACCCTGCCAATTGCTTTTCAAAAATAGTTCCTGCTAGAAAATGTTATTTTAACAAGTCCTGTGCTTTCTTTTCAAAGCTTTATAATGGAGTTTTTACATTTTGATACATCTTGAGTTATATATCTGTGTGGTATGAAGTAGGGGGTTCAAGGTTTACCTTTTTCCCAATGTATCTATTTATTCTGGCACCATTTGTTAAAAACACTATTGTAAAGGTTTTCATTTGTTGGAAAAAAATTATTTGCGCCACTGAATTGCTTTGGTGACTTTGTTGAAAATCAGATAACAAATATAAGTGTGACTGTTCTTCTGGACTCTCCTGTTCCCTTGGGTTTTTGTCGATTCTTATACCAATTCAACCTAGTATATCGATTATTGGGTTGTTATAGTAAATCTCCAAATCAGGTAGTTTTTCAACTTTGTTCTTTTTCAGTATTGCTTTGGTTACTCTAGGTTCTTTTCATTTCTATACAATTTCAAGAACTTGCCAATTTCAGCATGTCGGTTGGCGTCCAAACTAACCCACTGAGGGGACCTCGAAAAGAAATATTAAAAGATGGCCTCTACCCATCCTCCCATGATATCATGTTCATTCATTCAGTAGAATTTATTGAGTGCTATTCCTGGGAATACAAAGACAAAAGAGCATGGGAACTTCCTTCCTTCCTTCTCTCCTTTCAGGAATATACGATCTGGTAATGGAAACAAAGACGACCACACCAATGACATAAGATGACCCTCCTCCTGCCACACCCTAATTGCCTACAGTAACAGCCATTTAATCCATATCAGTGGATTGATCCACTGACTAGGATCTAATCCACCTCTCAGGATCTCATCATTTCACCTCTGAAAATCCTTGCATTGTCTCACATGTGTGCTTTTGGGGAACATCTCATATTGAAACCATAACCAGTGCCATATGAGCACAGAGTCAGGACATCAAACAAATAGAAATTTCCAGAGTGAAACCAGCCAAGTGTTAAACAGTCAATAGGCTCCTGACCAGGAGAAGAAGGGGTTTGCGGGTGGAAGGGCATTCATTCAGGAGAGAGCATGACATTTCCAATAATAATACCAAGGGGAGAGCAGCTTGCTGAACCCAGCACTATGAAAAGTGCAGGAGCAGGTGGATGGCTTTCTTTTTCTTGGGATCACGTGTGTGACCCTGTCTATTGTTAAGTGTCATGAAAGCCCTGAAAGAATCAAGGTTGAGGAGCCGGGCAAGGGAGAAAGTAGGATGACTGCCTCCCTATTTCTTTTCTCTTATGTGAATTTGCTGGGATGCCTGTCCATGGAGTTACCCAATAGAGTACCTCATCTGCAGGCCTCTCCCCTCCTATCCCTGCTGCAGGACTTGGTCCATCGCAGGGCAGCACAAGAAACAGACAGCTGCATCCCAAGACTAATGGGTTTCCAAATTTTGTTTTCTAGAATTATTTTCTAAAATATCAACTGAACCAAAGTGCACAAAAGAGAAAGGTTGGAGCAGCTTTTCTTGTAGCAAAGTGGTGACTACAGCTGCCCCCACCAAACTCAGTCCTCTCCTGCTTCACCCTCCAACATGGTAACCACCGAGGTTCATTACAAAATCCCAGAGTGTCATGGAGCACAATTGAACATCCCCTCTCCCACTTCCACCTGCGATTAAGATTGATCCCCACCAGACTGTAGCTGGGGACTTGTGGTTCACAGAACCATGGAAGGATTTTTACAAGTAATAATTCTCATTTCCAAACCTAAGTTTATGCTTTAGAAGCTAACGCATGCTACCCAAAATTTATATCCATAGTCTTTGAGAAACTATTACAGATAAGATTAGGTATAAAATTGTTTTCTTATAGAATTTTTTCTTATAGAGAAATCCTAGTCTTTATGAGAAAATCACATTAAAATTTAACAAGATATAATAGATTTATAACAGAGAAAAGTCATTTCATCACAGCCATGTAAAATGGCACACAAAAGAAAAAAGTACATTTACATATTTAAAAATCACTGTACAAAATGTAAGTGTCTGTACTACAGGAAATTAGAAAAAATAAGAAATGCCACTTTTTTATTTACCAGTATCAACTTAAAATCTACTTAAGCCCCCATGACCAAAACTGGAGAGAAGTCCACTGTGGGTCATGCTTTAGGGTTCTTCCTATTCCTTTAGATTTTACTGAAATCCATGCCTTATTCTTACTCTAGGGTGGAGGTCTACCCAGCATGAATGCAGAACCAGCTCAGAAGTTCAGGGCAGGCAGGCCAAGCATGACCGGTTCTCCTAACTCCGTCCCATTCACCAAGGGCCTCGTACCCACAAGGCACTGTGTTTCTACATTTCCAACATTTCCCCAGTGCCTGATGGTCCACCTCCTCCATGACTGAGCCTCCCTTTTTAACCCTCAAGCCATTGTCTCTGCCTCTCCCCATATTTGAACAAGCCCAATTTCATCCCTCCAGGTAGACCTAAGCCTGGAAAGCAAACCAGCAGCCCACACCACTGGGCACTTTTTTCTGATGCAGAAAGGATATTTGGGGGGTCTGGCTTATTTCACTTAGCACAATGTTCTCCAGTTCCATCCATGTACCAGCAGATGTCATGATTTCATTCATTTAGTGTGCCAGAGTAAAACTCCCTGTGTCTAGGTACTACGTTTCCATTATCTAGATGGACACCTGGGCTGGTTCCATAACTTGGCTATGGTGAATTGCACTGCTACAAACATGCACGTAACACTATGGTGTACTGATTTCAGTCCTTTTGGAGTGGGACACCTGGGTCATATGGTGGCTCTAGTCCTAGTCTTTTGAGGAATCTTCATACTGATTTTGAGTGTGGTTGTACTAATTTGCAATTTTACCAACAATGTAAGTGCACTTTTTTCCCTTCATCCTTGCCGGCATGTTATTATTATTTGCATTCTTGATGATTTCCATTGACTGGAAGAAGACGAAAATCTCAGTGTGGTTTCAATTTGTATTCTTTAATTGCTAGGGATGTTGAATTTTGTTTCATCTATTTGTTGACCATTTGTATTTTTTCTTTTGTGAATGTCTATAAATGTATGTTTGTTTAGTTCTTTGAAATTTATTTATTGTGTTATTTGGTTGTTTATTTTTTCCTTGGTTTTTTATTTTGTGTGTTGTGGTGTGTGTGTGTGTGTGTGTGTGTGTGTGTGTGTGTGTGTATGTATGTGTTAAGTTTTTGCGTTCTTTATATATTCTAGATATTAATGCCTGGTCAGAGGAATAGCTGGCAAATATTTCTCTCCCATTCTGTAGGCTTTCTCTTCATGCTCTTATTTCCTTTGCTGTGCAGAGGTTTTTAAATTGACATCACTCCACTATGGATTCTTGGTTTTATTCCTTGAGCTTTAGGGTTCTTGTTAAGGAAGTCAGTGCCTATACTGATATATTGAAGTGTTGATCCTATATGTTTTTTTTTTCTAGCAGTTTCTTATATGAAATGAAGTCTCAGGGTAAAATGGAGTTTGTCTGATCAAGGTACATATAGTTTGGCTCATAACACTATAATAATTATATTTTAAATATTTTGAGGAACCTTCATACTACTTTCCAAAATGGCTGTACTAATTTACACCCCCAACAAAGGTGTGCAAGAGCTCTCTTTTCTCTACATCTTTGCCAACACTTTTTGTTCATCTTTTAGATTTCAGACATTCTAACTGGTATAAGATTACATCTTGTTGTGTTTTTAATTTGCATTACCCTGATTATTGGAGCTAACAAGCATTGTTTAATATATCTGTTGGTCATTCTTCTTTTGAGAAATGTCTGATCACTTCATTACTCATTTATTAATAGGTTTGTTTTCTCTATATAGATTTCCTTATTCATTTTGCATATTGGTCCATTTTCAGATGTATGGTTTGCAAATGTTCACCCAGTGCATGGGTGATAATTAAAAGTAATATTAATTATCTCTTTACTCTGATGATTGTTTCCTTTGCCATGCAGAAGCTTTTTAGGTGAACACATACATTTGTCCATCTTTGTTCTTGTTGCCTGTGCTATGGGGGAGTCCTAAAATCCAAGAAAGATAACATTGCCCAAAGAGATGCTGTGAAGCCTTCTCCTTATGTTTTCTTCTCCTAGTAGTTTTATACTTTTAGGTCTTATGTTTAAGTCTTTTACTCATTTTGAGTTGATTTTTATATGTTGTGTGACACAAAAAGGATATTATGATAAATAAGCCAGGCTCAGAAAGACAACTGCTGTATGATCTTATTTACATAACGAATCTAGAAAAGTCAGTCTTATAGAGACAGGGTAGGAAATAAAAAAAGATCATTACAAAAGACTAGGGAGGGAGTTGGGGAATGGAGAAAGGAAAGATATTGATAAAATGATGCAATCTTTATAGAATGATCAATTACATTGCACAGTGACCACAGTTATTGGTCCCCATGTCTGGTATATTTCAAAATTACTAAGTGAATACATTTTTAACATTCTCACTATAAAAAAAGATCAGTTATTGAGGTGATGGATGTATTAATGAGTTTGATGAAATCTTTGCATAATGTATACATAAATCAACACTTCATATTGTACTCATTAACATACATAATTATTATTTGTCAGCTAAAAATAAGTGAAAAGAAAAAAATTCCTCAAAAGAATCAGCCCAAATTTTGTCAGCAAGAAGAAGCCATTGTTAATATTTTATTGACTCATTCCAACTAAATATATAGATATGTAAACAGATAAATATAGCTTTTAAATCATATAAAAGTATAAAAGCTTAAAGAGTCCTAAGTGTTTCCACATCCTTCCCAGTACTTGATATAATCAATCTTTTTCATTTTAGACTTTCTAATTAGTGTGTATTGTTATTGCTGTGGGGGTTTAATTTGCATTTTCCTAATAACTAATGGTGTAAAAGACATTTTGTTATATTTAATTGTCACCTAAATATCTTCTTTAATGTACTTATTTATTCAAATATTTTGCTTTTGTTTTAAAATTGTATTTGCTTTCTTATTATTATTGAGTTTTAAAGGCTCTTTACAGAATCTCAATGATGACTTTTATCAGATATATGATTTATAATTTTTTTTCCATTCTTATCTTTTCACTTTCTTCCAGGTGCCTTCCAAAGAGCAAATTCCACCTGTCCCCCCAACCTGCCCCCAGTAACTTGAACCCAGGGCACTTAACCACAGAGCCACATCCTCAGCCTTTTACAAGTTTTTTATTTTGAGACAGAATCTCTCTAAATTGCTTAGGATCTTGCTAATTGCTGAGGCTGGTTTTGAACTTGTGATCCTCCTGCCTCAGCTTCATGAGCTGCTGAGATTACAGGCATGCACCATCACACCAAGCCAAAGGGCAAATGTTCAAATATTCTTAATTCTTTAAAATTATCTGTTTATTCTAATTGGTTATACACGATGGCAGAATGCAATTCATTTCACATTATACTATAGAGCACAATTTTTCAAGTCACTGATTGTACACAAATATTCTTAATTTTGATTAAGTCTAGGATATGTGCTTTGTTTATTAATCATGTTTTTACTTTTATATCTAAGAAATCTTTGCCCATACCCCAGGACACATACATATTTCCTGTTTTCTTCTAGAAGCTTTATAGCTTTAGGTTTCATATTTAGATCTATGATCTATTTTTGAGATAATTTTTATATTTGATACAAGGTATGAGTCAAAACTCATTTTTTTTATCATGCGACTCTCCAATTACTCCAGTCCCTTTTGTTTAAAAGAGTATCCTTTGTCTATGAGATTCTCTTGCAACTTTGTCAAACTTAGTTGATTGTACTTGTGTGGATTTATTTCTGGGTTCTCTATTGTGTTCCATTGTTCTCTTTGTTTTTATTTATGCCAAATGGTGTCATGTTAATTAATTTAAAAGTATTACATTTAATTGTACTCCAATTCTATTTAACCTTATTAAATTTTACTTTTAATAGAAGAAAAAAATACTGAGTCGAAACAGAAGAAATTGTTAAACTTCAAATAAACATTTCCTTGCTACAGGAGACGTTATTTCCTAGCAGATCCTCCTAAAGTTAATTACAAATTAAGAAAACCATTAAAAGAATAAAGTAATCATGTATTTGAAAATTACATTTTAATTTTAGATGGTGTAAATTAACTATGAGCGACCAACACATTAAAACATTAGCATTTTAATTCTTCTTCTCTTCTTCCCTCCCTGGTGTCTAATTTTTCCTATGGTGATTATTGTTTTTACATTATCAAGATTTCAAATTCATTCTGCAACTGTAATTGCCAGAGATGTGTAACTTTACATGGAGTTTTCTCACCACCCAATCTTCTGTCACAGTGTCTTTCTTTAATCCAATCCTTAATTGCGTCAATGTTACATTTCAAGCACTTTATGAGAGCTATCCTCTTCCCCATGATCCTGCGTGTTTGACAGTGTGTGCCGGTCATCTTCACCCACGCACAGCATCTGAGCTGTGCCAGGTGTCCTTGGGTTAACCGTTCTTGCTCTTAGGATGATGGAAGTACTAATTGGCAGGATTTTGTCGCAGGGTGGTACTGTGGAGGAGTCTGCAGGCAGGAGGATTGCTTCACTTGTTGCTCATTTCCTCTTTTGTCTAGGTAACTGAATGACTTATTTTGTCCTAAAGTCCAAATTGATTCACATTTCTAGGCAGTGAGCAAAAATAACTATGGAGCACAATATTGCACTAAAATGTATATATTCAGTTGTCCCCTCTATCAAGTGAAATGTTCTCCTATTATGAAAATCCCTTCTGTTTTATCTGTTGTATGTTTTAAGAACACAAATCCTTATGTCACATCATCTCTGTCTTCAATAACTGTTAGCTTCTCTCTAGCATCATCTGCTTGCATTTTTCATTAGAATTTTTAAAATTATGTCAAATTTGTCTTTTCTGTCATTAGTTTTATTTTTAGCAGTGCTTTTATTCCTGTTTCTTGTAGTTAATTACGTATTATTAGCCTTCCAATGATATGATTTGATCCTTAATTTGTTCCTTTAGAGCTGTGACCTCTTAAGAGATTGTGAGAAAATTCTTTGTGTCTCTTAATTGCTTTCCCTTTCTGTGTATATTTTTTTTTCATTCTGTCTCTGTCTCTTCTCTACTTTATCCTTACCCCCTTACTGTATTTTTTCCTTTGGTTTGTGTTAATATTTGCCTAAACCTTCTCCAGGGATCCTATTTGCTCTGAGAGATGGAATCTTTTGTTGTTGTTGTTGTTTACTTGTTTGTTTTGATACTACTATGCATCTTTATTTTTTATTAATTTTTTATTTATATATGACAGCAGAATGCATTACAATTCTTATTCACACATAGAGCCCAATTTTTCATATCTCTGGTTGTATACGTAATATATTCACACCAATTCATGTCTTTATACATGTATTTTGGATAATAATGTTCATCACACTCCACCATCATTTCTAACCCCATTTCCCCTCCCTTCCCCTCCCACCCTGCCCTACCTAGATGACATTTGCAGGTAAATGGATGGAGTTAGAGAAGATAATGCTAAGTGAAGTTAACCAATCCCCAAAAACAAATGCCAAATGTTTTCTCTGATATAAGGAGGCTGATTCATAGTGGGGTAGGGAGGGGGAACACGGGGGGAATAGAGGAACTCTAGATAAGAGATGAAATCTTGACTCTCTTTTCAATCTGAGGTTGGTTGGATTTCTCCTCTGAACTACAGTTTGAGGCCAGTGTGCTACATTCTCCCTACTCTTTAATACCCACAGAGAGACTGGAGAGAGAAAGGGAGATTATCTGAGAGGAAGGCAATCTTCATTAGAATTCTTGGACTCTGCTCTTTCTTTTAAGATTCTGTTGAATCCTCTCTCTGGAACTCACCCCCCTCAGTGGAGGTGGAGCCATTCCCATGGGGGATTCTCTTGGGCTTCTTATGATTTTCCCATCATAGCCCCAGAGTTTCCACCTCTTTTGAGGTGCAAACCCGTTTCCTATTCTCAACAAGCATTATTTCCACGATTCTGGTTGGAACAAGAAAAGGATTGGCATTTTTTAATTCACCTTGTTTCTTTCCAGATTTTGAAAGATAAATTTTAAGCCTCAAGATTCTGTTGACTCAAAAGTAAGGAATTGATGGATCTGAGCTCTGCTGCCTGTCTGCTTCACTCCAAAATTATTATTTTCTCTTGGCTCCAGGTTTTGAAGTTGATTGCATTGTGTTTTGTTATGCCACTGAGGTTCCTGGTAGTAATAGAGAGGAGGCTTTTTTTTCAAATTTCGAATTCTGTAGGCACGATGCGGGGGTCAATACCAGTGCAACCTTAATGAAATTAAATAATGCTTCTTCACATGGTCTGCTTGACCACTGGTAACCCAAGACCAAGACATTTCATTCTGCCATTGGTCAAAGGCTGTTATGACAATATAATGTCACATCAGCCAACTGTGACATATCCTTGAAGTACCAGCATGCCCTTGAAGTGTCCCTCACATATATTCTGTTGTTTGGGGAAGGAGAGATTACTTTAACCCTTTCCATCTGTCACTTAAGATTTATCTCGTTCAGTATCTGAGCTCCTTAGAAATCAATGTTCTAATTAGAAAACAGTAGCTAATCTGGGCAAATGCTAATAAATGAGAGTTGTGATTTGTCTAGCAACAGGAGAAGCACTCAGCATTAACAATTAAAATACCTATAGAGAAGAGAGCTTTTTTTTTTCTTACTCTTCCCCTTAGCTGATCGAGTTCAGCCTTATGCTATAAATAGCTCTTATAATTTATCGCTATCTATTTGAAAACCAGTCCACAGTTTAGGAACTTTTACCTCTGGGATGCATAGATCCTATTCTGTTTCTCAATGATAAGGGGAAAGTATTGTGAGTTCAAATCTGGAGCTGCCTGCCCACAAAGACCAGACCACATTATAGTCTACCAACACTCTCCTGGGCTTCACTATCATACATACAGATATTTTAGTAATTGGTTCGTCTGCAAGAAGAATTACTGTTGGTGAATAAAGACAAAATGATCGGCTAAAAACCCTTCTGAACCTCAGTCATTTCAGGGATCCACAGGCTAATGTCAAAGTTCACATCAAAGGCATGAATTTAGAACTGGCTGAACAGGTCTTTCAAAAACCACGAAAGTATATTTTTTCTACATTGATTACATTAACTGAGTAGTTACCAAAACACTTGTTCACCCAACTGATGTCTGACCTGTCTGGATGAAGGGGAAAATAGTATGTTTAGATGGAATGGAATAGGGTTTTTCTAGATTGCACTCTGCAAAAGGACCCTCCTTGGGAAAAGTCACTTGGTGCTAGAGTAAACCTCACATTTTAATGGAGGGTGTGTTCCTCACAGAAGAAGATGCTTGAACATCTAAGTGTCTTCTGTTAGTGTTTTCTATGCCATCCTATATTGTTTACTTACAAGTACCCATAAGGGGTCCCTGAATCTGACATATGGTTTTAGGACTCCAACTGCTATTTGAACTCTTTCCACTATGTTATGTGGATGGCCTTTTCGGATCAGCTAACAATATCACCTCCTCTACTAAACCCCTAACATCCTCACCCTTCCAACCAACTGATTACTCCCTCCTTTGGGTTCCACTCTACCTATATGTTTTCCAATCTAAATACCGTAATCTTTACTTCCTTTCTTTTGGGGGGAGTGAGGAGGTAGCCAGAGATTGAACTCAGAGGCACTTGACCACTGAGCCACATCCCCAGCCCTATTTCGTATATTATTTAGAGACAGGGTCTCACTGAGTTGCTTAGCACCTCTCTTTTGCTGAGGTTGGTTTTGAACTCATGATCCTCCTGTCTCAACCTTCCAAGCCGCTGGGATTACAGGTGGGCACCATTGCACCCAGCAGTAATCTTTACTTTCATTTGATTGGTTTCTTGTGCATCTCTTCCAGGGACCTGGTTTTATTATTTTCAATGTACAATGCCTATATGCTTGTTGAATACACAAGAGATTACTGAACTATTTTGAAGCACCAATTCTTTGCTAATATTTGTTGGAATTCAGAAGGACGTAGATTTTGTCTTTGTTCTCCGTAAACTCAGGAGCCAGTGAGGAAGACAGATTCCTCTCCCACTAAATGCATCAAGCCAAGTATAAAGGTCTGGGTAGGTGCTGAGGCTGTGCTCTTAGTTGGTGAGGCAGCAAATACATAAAAACTCACCATATTTCAACATTTCATGTATGACTTTCATAATCCAAATGCACAATATTCAAATCATATTTTGCATTATTTGCTAAAATATTTTCAGCATAATCCAGACCTATGCTTCTCAAACTGCTGTACACACAAACCCCCAGTGGATCCTGTTAAAATTCAGATTCTTTCTTTTTCAATAGGTTTGTTCAGGGAGAATTTACGGATTCTACTGACTCCAATAGAATGCCCAAACTGCTGGTCCACAGACCACACTTTGAGTAGCCAGGCTTTAAACAACATCATGTCAATTATAAAAAATATTGTCAATTATAAAAATTGTTGAAGTAGCACTATTTTTAGAAAAAATCCCTCTGTTCCACCTAGACTCTTCTGACTATAATCAAATGTGATGAAAGTTACATCAAAAGAGGTAGATTCAGCAGAGCTCAGAGATAATGGCAGGTTGTCTCACAACTGATACTTCCAGGCTTTCTTTAGTTTTATTGGATAAACACAAAAGGTCTTTGCTCATGCACTTGAGGTCTGCTGTTCCTAAAGGATTACAGTCTGTGTGGCAGAATTTTCTGTAATATTCCATCTTGCCACTCTCTGCCTAAATGTCCTCCATATCAAAAACATAGCATCCCAGAAATTCCTTTTAACAAAACTATAAAGCTTAAACCACTTTAAATAATCATTAAGAAAATGTTTTTTTAATAAATAAAAAATCTCTATAAGTCACTCATGGGAATCTATTTTCCTATTAACCCACCATGGTTCTTGTGGTAACATCTGTTAGCTTGTTCAATTCTTTAAGGCCCATCATAGAAGTAGAAGCCAATTAGAACACTGATTTCTCCTTCATCAGTTTTGAGTTCTTCTTCCACCAACACAATATCCCTTTGAGTGTTTTTCTTTTGCAGTTCTTCCTCTGGTCAATCTCAGCACTATTCTAGAACAAATCACGTTCCCTAGGTATAAATTCTCCAAATCATAGATAGAGAACTCTTCCTACCTGCCCTTCAGCCTTACTCTATTTTAATATTGTGCCATTTAAGAGAGACTCTTGGTTATTTGGCCTCCTCTTTGCATACTTAGTTTTCTCTGGCAACATAATGGTGAATTGAAGAAAAGTGGAACTGTTTGCATCACGCAGTACACACGGAAGGTGCCAGAAGCTTTAGATTGCCCAGTGCCGTAGCGTGGAGGGGACTCATCAAAATGACCTTTCTTTCTTTTTGTCTCTCCTTGCCTCATTTAGATTAATGCCAAAGATGATGAAGGTGTCCTCGTTGGATCATGGGACAATATCTATGCCTATGGCGTCCCCCCATCAGCCTGGACTGGAAGCGTTGACATTCTACTGGAATACAGGAGCTCTGAGAACCCAGTCCGGTATGGCCAATGGTGGGTTTTTGCTGGTGTTTTTAACACATGTAAGTATCCAGCTGAGTAATATTTTTTAATGCAAAGGAAATTTTACTTCAAGACATTTTATCTATAACCTGGCAAAGGGACTGAGCAGTCCCCGTTGGTGCTATAGAATTTATGGGTGACTATTCTGGAATGTAGTCAATGCATAATTAAATCGTACTGGGCTAAATATGCTCATAGCTCTCTGACTGCAGAATCTTTATGGAAAGAATGATGGACTGTATCCTGCATAATCCATCATAACACCCAAGGCCGTGGAGGGTCACAGGGGCCAAGTGAGGCTGTAGGGGGAAGTAGGAGCCATTTTCTTCCCAGAAACCATACCTTTAAAAGGCTAAAATTTTTTTTAAAAAAACTAATTATGATATACCTGCACATATGTATATTACTTATTTGTTATTGAGAAGTTGTGTAAATCTTTTTATTTGCTTGCTTGCATATCATTGAGAAGTTTTGAAAGTCTATCCACTTAATTTTAATCCCAATTATGAAAAGGATCGTGGCAGGTGGTCTCATCTTCATCTTTACACGTAAGTCTCAGGGCCCCTGAGCAATTAGATATCAGAAAGTAATGAACAATCTTTACCTTCTCGGTTGCCTCTCCAGTGTTTAATCCACCCAACATCCAATCTGTAGAGCCAAATAGATAGAAGCAGAATTATCCTCTTTAGTCTTGTGAATCATTTTTCAAGATGGCATTTGCCTCCCTTGGCCCAGAAAATGTTACAGTTAATTCAGTGAATATTTTAAAAAATACATTTATTTCAGTATGTTTTCATCATTGGTAATGATTTTTATTCGCATGCCACTTCTACAGCCTTGGAGAAACATTATGCTCAAGTCAGAATGTCCTTCTGCCTGCTCATTAATAAAGAATACTTTACGTACTTTTCATTTTTAAATGAAATAAAAGAGAAGCTGGAGGCCAAGGCAAGGCCATTTTTAAAAATGATTGTTAAAATCCACCTATCGTAGTTCAAAGTTGTGACAGTCTGGCACTCACTCGGTCAATGATCTAAGACTGTTAAGTTTTGTTTTGTCTGTTCTGTTTCCGGGTGGCATCGACTGAATAAAAATATTTTCTTAACCTTTTGATGATAGCCAAGGGCTAAAGGAATATGTATTTCTTGGGAGCAATAATAGACAAAAGTCGGTCTCTTAGAAGTGTTGGTCTTTCAAATTTTAGATAGAAACTTGAACTTCATGATGGTCTAAAGATTGGAAGGAGACCCTCCCTCTCCTACAACTTGCAGGCCAAAATGATGAGAAGGTGCCCAACACAGGCAGCCACTCTTGTGAAATGATTCTTGAAAAAATAAAATGGACGCAAGTCCTCCCTATGCCTACTATCACTATACTAGTTCGATTTGGGGGAGCTTAGAGCCAGATAAAATAGTGAGCATTTCACCATATCCACTCATGCCTTCTGTATACAAAGGCTGTCCCATTGTGCAGAAAACAGGCCTTGGTCGTCTATGAAGAAGATGCAGAAACATACAGTAGAAATGAAGTCATCGAAGGAGTAAACTTGAAGAGGGAAATTGCAGGGAAGGGGTAGCAGGCTTTCTAGAACAAGCCTCGGCCTGTGATAATACGAATTAGCGGCCAGCAACTCACATTAGAATCCACCAGAAATAGAATGAGAGGAAGGATCATTTCATTGGTAAGACCTTGGGTGCACAAGGACTGCCAATCAATCGAGGCAGGTGGGTGTCAAAAGCCAGGGGTGAGTGCCATTGACGTTGTTTGGGGTGTTAAGATGAAGTCTTTTAAGGAAGGGGACCCTTGAGTCTCTACCAGGCTCAGGTTTGGATTCCCAAGGTTGTTCGGTTGAAGGAGGCACATAGCCTTTGTTTAAAAATGCTAAACTATTCTGAAGGAGGAAAAAAAAACGACAAGTCATTAATCTTAAAATTGTCAGCTGAATTATTTTCAATGAGTCCTGATGTCTGGTGTCCTGGGAACCAGGGAGGGCATTTGGATTAAGTTTAATCAATAGGTACATATGGCAAGAGCTGCATCCAGGCAACTTATTATCCAACAATTAAAATGAATCTGTGGTGTCACCCTCCAATGAGTGTCACTAGAGTGAACTCCAGCCAGGAAGAGCAACCCCACTGAAGAATCGTTTTGTAAATTCCCAACTTCCTATTGGCTGTGGTTTTCTTAAATTATTATATTATTTCCAGAAACAAGGAACCATTAACTAAGTAAATATGAACTATTAGAACCTTGTTCTTGGAATTGAATGCTAGTGGGCTTCATTTAATAACCCACTAAAATTCTAAAGCATCACACAGTGAGATGTCTCTCTGGGGTCCCCAGGAGGGTTGGACACATCACTTTTCTTCAGTGTGGAACATTTGAAAACATGTCCAAAGAAGTTTTATTTTGAGAAAGTCTCATGTGCAGAAGGACCTTCTACTATGCATTCTTTAAGTACTGGTGATATGTCTGACTACGGCTCTTTCCTTGTAGATTTGCGATGTCTTGGAATTCCAGCAAGAGTCATCACCAACTATTTCTCGGCCCACGATAATGATGCCAATTTGCAGATGAACATCTTCCTGGAAGAAGACGGGAGCGTCAGTAACAAACTCACCAAGAATTCAGTGTGGTGAGTTCGATTTACAAGGACCTTGTCTGTTATCAAATTAGAGTGACATTACATGCTTACCACAAGAGAGACTCTAACGTTTCTTTCTCTTCTATTTTCAGAATTATTCAATACCCTAGGCAGAAATGTCTGATTGTCAATTTTTTTTTTAGCTTATAAATTAGAAAAGTGACTGAACAGGCAGTTTGGGTTGGTTCCTAGCATTAAAAATAATCATGCATTATCATGGCACTCAACTAAAAAGGCCACAGCTTTAGCTCCTACATGTGCCTAAGCTGATTCCTCTCCACCTTAGAACATGAATATGGTGGATGATAATGAGGGGTTGGAGTAGAGCGTTCTCTTCTGGAGCATTCCAAGAGTAATATAGCAAACATTTACTAAGCCCTTACTACATACCAGTGTTGGTGGGTGTATGATCTTTTCTAATTCTTTTTGTGTTGCTGTTGTTGTTGTTTTTAGATATGCATGACAGTAGAGTGCATTTGGACATATTGTACATACATGGAGTATAACTTCTTCTAATCAGAATCCCATTCTTGTGGTTTTAGGTGGATTTTGTTAATATCCCTATTTACAGATGAGGAAAGTGAGGCCCAGAGCGGTAGCTCAGGGTCACACCCCTGACAAGCGGGGAATAAACTCCAAGTGCCTCTGACCTTTAACCACAACTAATTTTTACCTCTGCAAGTAGGGGCATTCTTTGATGATAAAGATGAGGTTCACCTTGATTGTATTCTCACATTTCTTTCATCTAGAGATACAAATGGCTGCAAAGCTAACCACAGGGCCCCTTTACTACCCTGAATGGCTGCCTTAACTGGGGGTTCTACCATAAGCAGTGAAAAATCCCAAAGAAATCTCATTTTTCTTTGGGACACCCTCCGTCCAAATCAGTACACTGGAAGGACGAGAAACATCCTGAGAATCCAAATTGTCAGGATATTTAGGAAAGTCTCTATGGCAGGAAATTGAGACACAACTTCAGCTGTTGCCAGGCATGGAGCTACATGGAATTTCCAGCCAAAAATGTGTCTCCTGCAGTTGCTCTTTATAAGTAATAAAGTTAAAACACTGTCAGTTGTAAAAAAAAAAGCATCCAAATGGGGGTGGTAGGAAGCTAAAAGCTCATTTTAAGAGAAATTAAAAGTTAGAAGAGCCCACATTCCCCAGTGCTGCAGGAATGGATCACAGTTCCAGGAGCTGTATTAACTCACCAAGACCCGTAAATGCTCATTGGAGAATGTTGAAAGAAGGAAATTGCTGAACTAGTAGCAAAGACGTTACTAGGAATAAAAAAAATAGCTCAGTTCATTTGAAGGGAATGAGCTGAGCCGTGGTAAGCCGGAGAGTGTGGGCAAGACAAAGGCCCACCTCTGCAAATGGAAAAGCAATCTAAAGAACCACTGAAGCCCGTGGAATTACTGTACAGCAGCCCTGTGTGGATCTGGAACCACAAAAACAGACCAAAATAGCTGCTCCCAAAGCCCACTGTGACAGTTGAAAATGGCAAAATGAGAATTATTGGGCCTGCTCTGTTCTATATCTCTTACACACACACACACACACACACACACACACACACACACACACACTGCCTTTGCAGGCAACTTCAATTCCAAGCTATTTCTTTTTTTCTCCTTGATCCAAACACCTTCATTATAAGTCCCCAGGGGGCCCCCCACCAAATAACCCAGGTCGCCCCTGAACAGAAGAGATACGAAATTTAAAACCAAGAGATTTGGTCTTAGTAACTCTTTTCTCTTTCAATTGCCTGCTCCAAATTCTATTCTCTGTCCCTAACATCCTTCCCTTTGCTTCTCCAGTGCTGTCCTCAAGTAGCCCAGCTCTTGGGTCTGTGCCCCCTGACCTGGGACTCTGGGCCGCCCTCGGCTGCACACACTGGGGTCCTCATCCTTACCCGCCTCGATTGGCTCATAGTGAGGTTTTGCCCAATGATGACGGAGCATCTCACCACCAATGGTTTATGCTAAAACAGCTCAGGACACACCCAGGGATTAGAGGGCTTAGTCAATGGCCTGGCTCTGCCACTGAGCAGCTGTGTGACCTCGAGAAAAGAATGACCTCTCTGTCTCTTTCCTCCTCTAAAGTGAAGATGAGAAAATTCCCAGTATCACTCAGCACAGAACGAGTATAACAGGTGCCTAATGAATGTTCGCTGTTATGATTGCCTCCTTTATTAGTGGCACAGCTGGGATTTCTTGAAGGCAATATGTTGCCATCACCCCAAGTACCTTGTAGTCCAAAGAAGAAGGGTGGCCCATTGTCCTGAAATGACACTTTGGGGATAGTCTTTTTTTTTTTTTTTTTAAGGAGCAGAGCCAGGCACAGGGGCACATATCTGAAATCCCAGTAGCTTGGGAGGCTGAGGCAGGAGGATCATGAGTTCAAAGTCAGCCTCAGCAACTTAGCAAGGCCCTGTCTCTAAATAAAATATAAAAAAGGGTAGGGGATGTGGCTAATTGATTAAGTACTCCTGGGTTCGATCCTGGTACCAAAAATAAACAATAAACACCGAAATGTGTATCTTCCCCTTACAAACAGTGGTGCATGTTAGGAGCTATAAGCATTCCAGGAAGCCAAGAGTATGACCATGGAGGAGGCTAGTAGGGGCTATCCCTGGACACACCAACCAGGGCATAGTCATCACAGCCACTCCCGCAGGTCAAGCTCTAGTCAAACACTGCTAATAGATCAAGAACTGTTACCTGCTGTGTGGCTTTGAGAAAATAATTTCGCCTCTCTGAACTTCCATTTCCTTGCCAGTAGAAGGAGGGTAATATTAGCAGTTACCGATTCCTAATGGGGTGGCTAAAACAATTATTTGAGGTTATCCTGATTAAATACATGGATCTCTAATCCAAAAAATTGGAAATATTCCAAAATCCAAAACTTTTTGAGCACAACCTGATACTTGAGTGGAAAAGCCCACATTTGGTTTTCCGAAAGGGGGTCACAGTCAAAGCCCAGGTGCACTAAAAACATGTCATAAAATTACCTTCACATCATATGTCTTAAGCGGTGCGTGAAACATAAATTAATTCTATGTTTAGACCCGGGTCCCAGCCCCAAGGTATCTCACTATGTGTGTGCAGATACTCCAGCATCTGATAGCATACCAAAGCACTTCTGGTTCCAACCACTTGAGACACAGTCAACTCAACCTGTAGCTGCCACAGTGGTAGATTAGTGTCAGCCTCTGGTGAGGAGGGGTTTCCTGAGCCACAGGGCTGGCAGATGACAGAGGAGGCAAAGCTTTGGGGCCATGCTGCAGGTAGGGGTGATTTGCTGGGCGTCAGCTGACCACCTGGAGATCAGCGTAGTGTAGACGGGGGACATGCAGCTCTGTGGATTTCCCAGCAAGGGTGGAGGGGCAGTTGGCCTCGCCCAAGGTGCCTGGGCTTCCCTCCTTCAACAGGCCACACTGCAACAACCCTGCCCAGCTCTCCTCTCCTCCCTCCTAGCTTGTGTGTGGCCCCTGCTCTCAGGCCTGCCCCTCTCCTCTATGTGTAAAAGAAACCATGGGAATGATCTCTCTGTCCCTCTGTGTCCACCTTATGCTTCAAGAGCTCTTCAGCCGTTGCCCCCCGCCATGGTCCACAGTTTGTGATGAATTAATTTATCCACTTGGGTCTGGGTGACCCAGGTTGTCCTCTTCCCAGAACTCAGCCAAGTCTTAGGGTGCCCCAAACAGAAATAAGCCAGCAGGAAGTTTCAAAGAGAGAGAGAGAGAGAGAGAGAGAGAGAGAGAGAGAGAGAGAGAGAGAGAGAACCCTCAGGAATATGAGAGAGCATGTTATCGCTCTACACTCCAAAGTCAAGGGACAAATTTGGATTCCATCACAGCTCTGACTTTTGACTTATGATCGCAGGCTGTCTGTAGAGGACAGACAGCTGATTGTCCTACTTCCTGGCTTTTCACCTCAGGTCCCTGTGGGTGGGTATGCCCTTATCCCACAGGGACTACAATTCCGCAGAGTGGAGATTCTGTCACTGACAATAGAGGGAACAGCTCTGTCGCTGTTCAGGGCAGGCTGGGGGGCTGTAACTTGCAAGGGCACAGCTGGGCAGTGTAACTGGCCCCCAGGGTGGCCCATGAATTTTCAAGTGGGCAAACGCCCAGGAACATATCCTGGAAGGAGCAATCTACGCTGCCTGTCCCCACGCGCTGATGGGTTCTGAATTATGTGTGACCTCTGGGGGAGGTGTCTGTGAATCACCGCAGACAGTTTAATGAAGATGCTTGCCTAATGCTTCTCTGCAGTCCAAACGGTGAACAGGGATAAGGGAGAGTCAGGGCTCATGCAGATGGACACGAGGACAGTGACATTGTCACTTCACCTTGGAAGAGCTCAGTTTGATCGGCTCATCCTAGGAGGGTCACAGTGGAAATGGAAACAGTTTTAAAAGACAGGAATGGTGGCATTTATTAGGGTCACGGAAGGTGTTGCAGTGCAAAGCTATGTTCCTTCTCAGCAAGGGCATTGTCCTGTGGCCTTTGGCTGAGGTGTGCGTGCCCCGATTTGATGATTCAGGGTGGAAAATTGTGCCCTCGTCATGGCTTCTCCCCACTGGAATGCAACCCACATCAGGGGAGCATTATCTGAGCTATCTCAGGTTGGTTGATTTTGCCAGCATGTAACAGTGCACAGGGCATAGAGCACACCCTGAATGAATGGTATTGGTCGGGAGGTTTTGAAATGCCCACTAAACTGAATGGATATCATTTCATCACCCAATCCAAGCCCCGGATGCCAAGAATTCAGAGAGAAGTTAATCAGGGTCATTGCCCTGGAGAAGCTCTATCCAGGGTTTATGGGGAGACAACCACATAGACAACATTCTATTAACAATATAAGGAGTGTTATTATGTGAACTGGCAATCAGGGAGACCTGGGAAAAGATTTCCATCTTAAGGCCTGGAGAAATAAGGCTGTCCCCATGGGAAAAGGACATGCAGTCAAAGCCATTATCCCCCTGCCACCTTCTGGCTGTGCTTTTCAAAGACGGAACATGCTGTAAGCACCCTTGGCCCACAGATGAAACCCAGGGTGCATCAGTAAAAGTCTATGGGTAAAATGAAACAAGCAAACATCAATCTGCTCAAGGACCCGGCAGGCAGAAAACAGATTTCATCCAGTGTCATCCTGTGTGCCGGCTGTGGTTGGGAGTGCAGAACTCATTCTCCCTCCACGATCTGGCCTTTGCAGCTTTGTCTTCAAAAACAGCAAGAAGCCCTCTCTCTTTACTTCACCTGGAGAGGCAAATGCCCCCGGGCTGTGCACCCAGAAGGAGCAGATGCAGTTATAACTGTCTGGGGCTGGAGATGGATTGCTGCTCTCTTCCTTCCCACCAATTCTGGTTCTCACCTCCTTTAGGCAAACCCAGGCCTCTTTCTCTTAGGTTCAGAGGGTCCAACAATCAACAGGTTTCCAGAGTCCCTCTTGGAATCAACAGCTTCCCTTCCCACTGACCTTCTGGCTCCTACCTGCCCAGATTGGAAGCCCCCCCCCATGTGCCCCTTTCATGCTGATCACATCACCAGCATACAGTAGGTCTCCAATGTAGATGGCTCCACTGGGGGTTTTCAACATTACGATGGTGTGAGAGTCCTGTGAATTCAATGGAAACCACACTTCAGATTGTGAATTTGGATCTTTTGCAGAACTTGTGACATATGGTCTGATCCTCTCTAGAGCTGCCAGCCAATAGCAGCGAGTCACAGCTCCCCATCAGCCCCATGGTCTGTAGGGGAACCCACAATGCTCTACAGTGTGCTGTGTTATTAACTTAGTAAGCTCCGTAGGTTCAGTGGATTCACTGTATTTTCCCCTTAGGATATTTTCAACTCCCAGTGGGTTTATCTAGACATGATCCCACTGTAAGTTCAGGAGCCTCTGTAGGACTCTCAGGAACATAGAATTCCACATGATATGGCTGGAAGCAGCTCTGTCCCTGCCAAGGGACAAGAAGAACGATGCTGAGAACATGTGTGGACCCTAAGGCCCACCAGCTGACCCCATCTGCTTCTCAAAGTTCAGCTACCTGGCCGATTGGCAGATGGCCAGGACAGCTCAAGTTAGAGGGTTGCACATCTTATGTTGTATTAAATAACCTTGCAAAAAGCTGGGCGTGGTGTGCACACCCATAACCCCAGTGGCTCCGGAGGCTGAGGCAGGAGGATTGCAAGTTCAAAGCTGGCCTCAGCAACTTAGCAAGGCCCTAAGCAATTTTGCAGGACCCTGTCTCAAAATTTAAAATAAAAAGGGCTCTGGATGTGGCTCAGTAGTTAAGCACCCCTGGGTTCAATCCTGGTACTTAACCCCCACAAAAAACCATTGTGTTTAAAGAATTAAGATCTCTTTATTTCCTGCATTGTTTTCTTAATTTGTAATTAAGTAGGTCTGGTTAAAGTGTCCTTTGGATTTAATTTTTTAAATAATCATGAAATAGCTAATTTATATTTATCAGTTTCATCTCAAAATTGCAACAATCTAAGAATGAGTCAGTGATCCAAACAGAAAGGAATCAAACATTTTATTTTGTATTTCCTCAGGCTTTCGTGGATAAAGTTAAACAACTCTTTTAATTTTTTCTTCTCTCTCTCTCTCTCTCTCTCTCTCTCTCTCTCTCTCTCTCTCTCTCTCTCTCTCATTTTTCAAGGCTGTACCTAATTAGCTTAGTGATCTTGGGCTAGTTGCTCAACTTCTCTGGGTTTTAATTTTCTCATATACAAATGTAAGACTTTGGTCTTAATAAGCTATAGGCTCCTTCTCAGCCCCCTCCCCCACAATTTTTAAAAATAAATTTCACTGTCCTTCCAGCCAGACCTTTCCTCCAGTTTCTGCCATTTGCCTTGAATGAACACCTGCTCATGAGACCAGGCTCACTCACATGTAGGTGTTGCTTTGCAGCCTGGCTTCACATCAGCTCCCCTCGAAGAAAAGAAGCAAGAATTAAAGGCAACACAGTAGATTTTTACAATTTGTTTGTTGACTAGCCTCAGTACATCTGATTCTAAAATAAAAAGAGGAGAGAAAACCTCCTTCAATAATTGTTGGAAAGATTACCACTGTTATTGTTTTGTTTTTAGTTTCAAATGTACTGGAATGGTTAGTATTAATCTTTAAGCAGAGCACTTCCAAAGCAAGTGATAGGGCAGAAATTAACCAGCTTTCACACCTGGGAGCTAGCTCTCCTGCAGTTCTGATGTGCAAGGCAATGACAACCACAGTCTACACAGGGTAGGTACATTTTTAAAATTTAGACTGTTCCATGTTGACATTAGTCGAGATGCTCTGCATATTTCAACTAGTTGTACTTTAATATTGTTAAATTAGCTTGTTTTAATCACTCTCTGTGAAAAGTAGAATGATCTGAAAACTAATTCCAAATAAAATAGTATAGAAGAAAAATGTTAAGTACATCCCTAACTGCTCAAAGATGCTTGAGGATTTGTAAAATCATCCAACAACCCTTCCGAGATACTAATACTGAATGGCATTCAAAGATGTTTGTTTCCAAACATTATCTTGCTAAAATATTTTTGATCAACTCATTTTCTTAAGAAAATCAACCAGGAGCTGGACCATGAGATCTGTCACTTGAGAACTAGGAATATACACTGGACGCACACCAGTATGTTACAAAAGGATTTTAAAAGTTATTTGCTATTTTCAAAGAGTAAAAATAGCTCATGCTTGTGGATTTCTTTCTCTGCAACAGGCTCTGATATCAGTGGTGTCATGCCCAATTCATTTATTCTTTTTAACAGGTTTTCAGGTAATTTCTATGTATTGTTCTCATTTGTAGAAGAGGCAACCGAGACACTGAACTTAACCAAGGTCCCAGCCAGGAAGGGACAGAAACTGCATTACAAACCCAAGGGCTGATCCTGAGCCCATTCTTTTTTTTAATACATATCCTTATTGAAAAGCAACTCATATATTGCAAAACTGACCCTTTTGAAGTGCCAGATTCAGGAGTTTTTAATATCTTTACAGTGAGTGCAGCTCTCATTATCTAATTCCAAAATATTTAATCACCCCCCAAAGCAACTTCGTAACTATGAGCAGTAGTCCCCATCGTCATAACCCAAGACAATCACTAGCCTACTTTCTGTCTCCGTGGATTTGCGGGTCATGAACATTCCATATGGATGGACTCATACACCTGCAACCTGTGTGTCCAGCTTCTTTCCCTTAGCTCGTTTACGTGGCTCATTCGCGTTATACGATGTGTCAGTACTTTACTCCCTTTTATTGGTGGATGATATTTCATTATAAGAATAAGCCGCATTCTGTTTATGCCTTTTTCTGTGATACTTTTGGATTGTTTCTGCCTCTTGCCTCTTACGAATGACGCTGCTACGAACAGTCAGGCAAAAGTTTTTATGTGAACATATATTTTCAGTTCTCTGGGATGCACATCGAGATAGAATTGCTTGGTCGTATGGTAACTCTGTGTTTAACTTTTGGAAGAACTAAGAATTTGGTGTCCAAAACAGCTACACTATTTTACATCCTCAAAAAGTACATTCCCAACTTTACATTCTTGATAACACTTTTATTTCCCCTCTTTTCCCCTCATCTTAGCCATCCCAATGGAGATGAGGTGAAATTTGATTGTGGGTTTAATTTGCATCTCCCTAATGACTAATGATATGGGATGTCTTTTTCTGTTTTTGTTGTTAGCTATTTGTATGACCTCTTTGGCAAAATGGCTATTCAAGTCTATGTCCCATTATAAAACTGGGTTATGTCTTGCTGTATTTTAACTGTTCTTTACATATTCTGGATACAAGTCCATATGTGATGTATAAATATTTTCTCTTATTTGTGGACTCTCTTTCCACTTTCTTTGGTGTCATCTAAAGCACTGAAGATTTTATTTTTTTGTCAAATCCAATTTTTCTACTTTTTCTTTGGTTGCTTATACTTTGGGTGTTGTAGATAAGAAACTATCACCTACTCCAAGGTTGAAAAGATTTGTTCCTCTGTTTTCTTCTAAGACTTTTCCAGTTTTAGATCTTACATCTTAGCCTTGGATCAATTCTGAGTCCACTTTCATATATAGTGTGAAGTAAAAATGGAAGTAAAGAAAGAAGAGAATAAGACAGACTGAAGTCATCTTATTGATGATGCAGCAGGAGCGGGGCACTTCCCACGTGCTCTCCACCCTTCAGCATTTTGTCTCTGCTGTGTCTAGGTGAAAAATCTGTTTCAGTTTATCCTACTTAGAGTTTCCAAACTCCTTTGAGGTATATAATAATGCCTTACATTGAATTTAGAAAGTCCCTACCAATTATTTTTTTAAAATGTTCCTCTTTCTGCGACTTGATGTCCTCTCTTTCTGGGACTCTCATTATGAGTATATTGGTACACTCACTATATCTCATGTATCTCTGGGGATTGGTTCATTTATCTTCATTTTTCCTTCTGGTATTCAGACTAGATTATTTCAGTTGACTTCCCTTAAAGTTCACTGACTCTTCTTCCTTTCTGCCTGCTCAAGTTTATTGAAACCCTCTAGTGATTTTTTTTTTTTATTTCAGATATTGTACATTTCAGCTCCATAATTTCTGGTTAGGTTCTTTTGAGAATATCTATTTTTTCATCAATATTCTGTGTTTGGTGTGGCATCAGTCTGGTGGCTTCCTGTTTTAGTCAGCTTTTGTGCTGCTGTGACTAAAAGACCCAAAAAGAACAACTGTAAAGGAGGTAAAGTTTATTTGAGGGCTTGTGGTTTCAGAGGTCTCGGTCCTTGGACAGCCTGCTCCATTCCTCAGAGCTTGAATAAGGCAGAACATCATGGCAGAAAAGTGTGGCAGAGGGAAGTAGCTCACAAGATGATCAGAAAGCAGAGAGAGAGATAGATCTCTATTTGTCAGACACAAATATGTACCCCAAGCCCATGCCCCAATTCTTATCAACTCCAGCCACACCCCACCTGCCTTCAGTTACCACCCAATTAATCCCATCACGTGATAACTCACTGATTGGGTTAAGGATCTTGTAACCTTCTTGCATTGTCTCTTATGTGAGCTTTGGGGAGCACCTCACCTACAAGCCATAACTCTTCCCTTAGTTCTTTGGACATGTATATCATAGTTGGTTTAAAATCTTTGTCTAGTACCACCAACATTTTGGCTTCCTTAGTCACAATTTATCTTGACTGCTTTTTCTTTTCTGTATATGAGATATACTTTCCCAGTGTGTGTGGTGTGTGTGTGTGTGTGTGTGTGTGTGTGTACGTGTGCCCTAGCATGCCTTATAATTTTTGTTGAAAACTGGACATTTTAGATTATATAATGTGGCAAACCTTAAAATCAGATTTCCTGCCCCCAGTTTGTTATTGATATTTGTTGTTTGGGGTGCTGCTGCTATAGGTTTACTTGGTGACCTTCCTGAACTAATTCTATAAAGTCTGTATTTTTTGTCGTTTATGGCCATTAAAGTCTATGCTGAGTAACCTGTGTGGTCAGATAACAATTGCACAGAAATTTCCTTAGGTAACTTCAGCCCCAATCTTAGCGATGGAGCTCCTATATGTGTGGTAGGAAAAGCAATGCCCCAGCCAGCAGTTTGCAGTTCTGCAGTACCCTTCACTTCCTGTTTGAACTGAGCCTCAAGGTCAACTAGAGATAAAAGATGGGGACCTTCTTGGGTTTTCCTTAGTACGTTTATCACCCTGAACATGTGTGTGGCCATCTAGACTCTCAGGAATATGCTGGAGTCTTCAAGGTCCCTCTTGGACACCTTATTCCCTCACTTTTCCAAATTTGACCTATTGTTTATAAGTAGAAATACAGTCTAAAATAATTATCAAACGTATAGTACTGTATAGTGAATACATGAATTAGCAACATTGTTGCTTATGATCAAGTATTATGTCCTGTACATAATTATATGTGCTATACTTTTATAAGACTGGCAGCACCACAAGTCGGTTTGTGCCAGCATTACACAAACACATGAGAAATGCATTACCCTGAGGTACTAGGATAGTGTCACCATCACTAAGCGATAGGAATTTTTCTGTCTCATGACAATCTTATGTCATCACCATGATACATAAAGCCCATCATTGACCAGAGCAGCAATATATAGCACATGACCACACACACAATTTTATTTCTCTGTTTTTCCTATATATCATGGGATATTATATTGATCCTTTAGGAATTATGTGTGGATTATCAAAGTTTTCATTTTGTAAAATATAGGGATATTACAATTTAAAAACAAAATCCGAAAAGGAGCATCATTCTTTGAAGGTTGAAACTTTCGACACAAGACATTTCTCCTGTTTCCATTGTCCACCTTCCCTCCTTTACCTGCCAGAATGTCTTCAGAGTGTCTGTGACCCTTATTCTGCTCAAGTCCACTTGAGAGTGGACAAGGAGGGAGTTCAGGTGAGAAGAAGTTAGAGGTCAGTACAAGCACTTCTTAGGAAATTAGGCAGAAAGGAAAGAAACTGAGAATCATCTAGTAAGTCACACAGAAAATACTGGTATTTTCATAGTTAAAAAAAAAGTAATTTCTAGTTAATCATAAATTCTGCCAAAGGAGAACCATCATATATATCATTTGAAGGTTACTAAAACAATTAGAAACTAATAAAATATGCACCACCTAGGCTAATTTGTTTTGCTAATAAGACATCTTAAAATCTTCATAAAAATAAGAGTCATCAGCTTTAGATTATTATATTCATAAACATATTTATAATGCAAAACAGTGAGTTTTATACCTATTGAATCTGTTAGCTGAATTTAAAAAAAAGAACACTCTCTTTCCTTTCTGAAGGAAAACCTCCATCAGAATTTGTTGTGTAAAGTGCTTCATACCTTAGAGTTATACGAATGCCCTCGAAATTCAATCTTGTCTTCATTTTCAGTCAGAGTATCAATTCCTGGCTTGTTATACCAGAAGAAAGTGGTAACATAAATGGGGGGTCTCGTTTTCAAAGTGAGGCCAGCAAAGGGGACTCACCTGGGCTCAGAGAGGGCCTTCTCCTCACCAACCATGACAAACATGGCTCATGTGAATGGGTAGCATTTACGTTCTTGAGCATTTCTGGAGGGTTTTGTTTGTTTGTTAGTTTTTCTTTTGTTTGTGGGTTTTGTTGTTGTTGTTTCTCTGTATGTTTATGCAAAATTTCAATTTTTCTGGTACATTAAAAAAAGTCAAAGGAAGGAAAACAATGAAAGGGGTGGGGGAGAATAAGTAATTTGCATAATCATTCCCTAATTTTCCAAAAAAAATGCATTTGTCAAATTTTCTTACTAAATAGTAAAGTCACCTGTATCTGAAAGATTCAGCAGAGAGTTGAGCAGCTGTACTCTCAAGACTGAGGAAAGACATTCCCAGGGGAGTTCTGTATGGAAACTGTTAGGTACTATTTTAGGGTACATGCGATTGAGCACACCATGGCTGTCACCCCACCAGTACGCCCTGGTTGGACTAAACCAGTGTTTGGAAGTCAGCATCCTTTCTGATTGGCTGCAGCATCCAAGTGGTGATTCATGCTGGTTATTAATGACCTTGACTATCCCCCTACTGTGTTGGAATTACAGAGCACCCCCAAGTCCACACCCATCTGAGGGTCCCTCCATTGATGTCTCTTGTCCTGTACCACAGCAGATGGTGGGTAGGCGGAAGGCCATAGTCTGTAACCTAGCTACTTGGGAGGCTGAGGCAGGAGAATCTCAAGTTCAAGGCCAGCCCAGGCAACTTAGTGGGATCCTGTCTGAAAATAAAAATAAAATGGGCCGAGTATGTAGCCTTGCCTAGCATGTGCACGGCCATGGATTTGATCCCCACACAGGGCGGGGGGGAGAAGGTGGGGACCTGTAATGAATTCTGAACGAACTCTGTAGTATCGCTTGCCTTTGTAGGATGAGCAGGAATACACCCCTTCCTCACTTCTCTTTTTTCTTGGTGGGCAACTATTTCCTACAACAGCATCCTCATCCTCCCCTCACCTCTGTCACAAGCAGCACCACACTAAGGAGGCTGTTCATACCGATTACCCAGGACCTGCTCAGGTGGCTCCCAGGGAGAGGCATCAGAAGCTACTGAGCCTCGAGGGGTGGGGCTACCAGCCTAGTGTCCACCTGATTTGGACCTCTGACTTTTGACTGACATGATCCCAGGGGGCTTCCACGTGCCCCTTCCTGGTTTCATCTCAGATGGATTTGGAAGGAGTGTGGTACTCCAGCCTGCGTCTCTCCTCTTAAGAACTCCTTTCTGTCATCCAGCTTCATTTTATTTCCTGACAAGTTTTTCTTCGATCTCAGATTTCATGCCCACTTTGAAGTGACCTAATGATGGTTGGCTAGCCTCAGAGTCCACCAAACTGTTCCCATTTCCTTCCACCAACTCTTACCCAGCCCTCTCCACTGCCATTGGAATGGCCAGAGTTTAACAATCCCAAGGTGTGAAGTCCTTGTTACCAATATCCTTTCCTGTATGAGGAGTATCCAGCAGAACCAGAGAGTCAGTCTGCCCACCCCATACACAAATAATTTACAAGATATCCAAGTGCCTGTCTTCTCGCCCTTTCCATTTTTGCAATTAAAGAATTCAAAGACTTGGCTTACACTTGACATTGGTCCAAGATATCTCCTACAGGGCTTTCCCCCTTCTTATTTGTGCTCTCCCTTGAGCCCTTATAAAGCTACATAAACAAAATTACAAGCCCACATTTCTTTCTTTTTAAAGACTCTTTTTCTCTGAAACCTTCCTGGACAGATTGTAAATGAGATGACCCAGAGGAATATTTAAACAGTGAGCCAAGTTAGAGGCAGAACAGAACTTCTTCCTTAAATTAACCATTTAATTTGCTTTGAACACATAACACAAGAGCCCCAAAGCCTATGTTGGTTTCAGCTTAGGTCCAGCTCTCCTGCATCTCATGGGCTCATGCACCTCTGAATAGGACCCAACCACTGTCAGGACCAGGGAAGACTCTGAACCCTACTTCTCCTGATAAAAATAATCCTCATAATGTTTTAAGATGAATACTAATATATGTTTATTATAAAGTTTTCAAACATTGCAAAAAAAGTAAGAATCATTCACTTTCTAACTACTCAGATATTTGTAACATTTTGTTAAATGTTTATAGGTCTCTTTGTATGCTATAAGTATTTTTTTTTTTTTGCTCCATAGCAAAGTACCACATATTTAGCAACTTAAATCAACACAAATTATTATCAGTTTTTGTGTGTCAGAGGTTTGGGTACAGGTTGGATGAGTCTTTTGTTCATGGGATGATAATAGTGTTCTCTGGGACTGCTCTCCTGTCTGATGCTCAGGGTCCTCTTCCAACCTCATTCAGATTCTTGGAAAAGTCAGCTATTTGCAGCTATAGAACTCATAGAAGTTTCCATCTTCTTTTATCCAACAGGGGAGTATCTTTGCTATTTCCATCCCTGACCTGCTCTGTCTTTGACCGGTAGAACCAGATTTAAAAGGATCATCTGATTAGGCAAGGCTCACCCTGATAATCTCACTCTTTTAAGTAACTCAAAACTCAATAGATCAGTAACCTTAATTACAAATCCTACGTGGCATGTAAGGTAGCAGTCACAGGAATGATTTTCCATCCTGTTCATAGATTTTGCTTGCTCTCAAGAGAATCATACAAGGGCAAGGGTAATCAGAGTCACTTAAGTCTCACCTTCCACACATAAGTGCATACAAGGGACACACTGTATATGGAGTTCTCTGGTGTGATTTTGATAAATGATCATGCCATGGACATCTTTCCTGGCTAACAAACATAGATCTGCCTGTGTATGGACAAACAGCATTCTATTTTGGGTTTCAAAATACTGAATCATGTATTAGATAATCAGATGGTTCCCAACTCTTCCTTCTCATGAATTATGCTAGGATAAACACTTTTAGGGACTTGTCTTTGCATTTGTGTGATGGATTCCCATGTGAAAATTCAAAGCCACTGGGTTTATCAAATCAAAGGATAACCCAAAGCAAAGCTGCAATACCCCATGTGGAGTCCACTAGCAGTGCCTGATGCTGTATTTCTAATGAAGCCTTTGGTGAAAGTTCTTGGATCCTTTGTACCAGTGCTACTGATTTATTAGCATCCTTGGAAGGAGTTTTAAAGTTACTAGCTGTCACAGCACAAAACATGGGAAGTAACAAAAAGCAGAGATGTCTTCACTTGTCATCTCTATCATTCACTCCACAAAAAAAAATGTTTTCATTTTAATCAGACAGCACTCCACGAGATGGGACCTTTATTTTAATTTCTACACACCTTGCTTCAAACGAGATAATAAGAAAACTGGTTCAGTATAGAGGCTTATAATTTCTTTAACATTAAAGGAATATTGCATATTTGACTCTCAAATAGAAACTTGGGTTTCAAATGAAGGCTCTAAGAAAATACAAAACTTGGAATCTTAAAAACAAGAAAACAAAGATTTAATAACACCTGCCTTGTCAAGAGATGTCCTCACAATTCTTTTAACCAATACAGTCATCCCCATTTATCAGTGTTTTCACTTTGAATGGTTTCTATTACATGTGGTCGACCATGGTTTGAAAACATTAAATGGAAAATTCCAGAAATAAACAATTTGTAGTTTTTAAGCTACATGTTAAATTACATAATTTAAATTGCATAATGTTTAAATTGTGAGCAATAAGATGAAACTTCACACCATTCTGCTTCGTCCCACCCAAGGCATGAACCATCCCTTTGTCCAGAGTATCCACATTGTATATGCTACCTGCCTGTTAGTCACTTAGTCTTCATCTTGGCTCACATATCAACTGTGGTGGTATCACAGTACTTGTATTTAAGTAACCCCCTTGGACAAGAGGGTAAGAAAAAGCATAACCACATTCTTTATCACAAATTTTATTATAGTATATCTTTATAATTGTTCTCTTCTACTGTTCATCACTGTAGTTAATCTCTTACAGTGCCCAATTTATAAATGAAACCCTATCATTGGTATGTTTGTGCAAGAATAAACCAAGTATATAGATAGGGTAAACTATCCTGGGTTTGAGGCATCTACTGGGGTCTTGGTTAAGGAGGATGACTCTATTTAGCATCTCCTTTGAGAAGGTCCATTTCCAGTGCTGAGGATAAGGGAGTAAATAAGATGAACCAGCCTCAAAAGTGGAAATTGCAAGATGAAAACAGAAAGACTACTATGGAGCTAGGAAACGAAATTTTAAAATAAAAGAGAGCATTTCAGGAACCAGCACATATTTCCTAACCTGGAATAAATTAAATCAAGAAATATCTGTACAGGAGGAGTAAGTATTTTAGGTCTATTGCACAGCATGGAGATTATAGTTAATAAAAACAAATTATATATTTCAAAATTTATAATTTGTGATAAACTATACATTTATTATAATTTTGAGAGTATATTCAAATATTCTCACCACAAAAAAAAATGGTAAGTGAGGTGCTACGTACATTAATTATCTTGATGTAATCCTGCCACAGAGTGTGCATGCATCAAAACCTCAGTGTCCCACAAATACCTACATATTAATTTTTATGATGTATTATTTTTATCATTGTCAATTCAACTTTTTAATGCTAAAAGAATTTAGCATGAAAATTTAGCAAGCCAAAGGGGACTGACACTAAATGGAATCTCAGCTCCCCAGAAACGTGTTCACACATTTGCATCAAAAATGATAACTATCTGATAATAAGAGATAATTTTTCCCTTTCCAACCAGTGTCTCTATAAATCATGTCAATGTTCTAAAACAAACAAAAACAAAATTTTAAATGTCTGTAAATGATAGCTTCTTTCATGGGAGAACTTGGGATCTAGACAAGCATGTGTATACAGAGTTAGATCTGCCAAAAGTAAATCCTTGTGGCATTTCCCCGAGCCATCCCCGAGCACAAAATATGGCACAATGCAAGATGCACCCACAGCTGTGCAGGAAGCCCCCTCTGCCCTGCTCATGGCCAGCCTGGGAGCTGAGCCACTGGCTTGGCCCTGGTTGGTCAAGTCCAGCCCCACCAGGAGATGTCACTTCTCTTCCACCTCACCCCATGCCTGCAAGTTCCTGATCCTACTATAAAACTCTCCGATCCTCAACACAGATAACGTTCTCAGTCACAACTGAAACTGGAAAGGAAATATCGTGTCACCAATTCAATGTCATAATGAGCAAAAAGAAACTTTTCTCCAGCTCTGGTCATTTGAAAATAAATATCTTCAATGAAAGTCTTTACTTGAGATCTGAAGATCTGAAGTGCAAAGCATATTTATCTTATTTTGGGCTATCCTTGTCAAGGAGACTTGAATTTAAATAAGGACACCCTGGAGCCTATTAATCTGATGTGATGGGATACAGAGAAAGCCTGGGTATCCAAACACCCAAGATTGTAGAGGAGGCAGGACGGTGTCCACTGGGGATTGCAAATGTCTTACTGCTGTTTTCCCCTGGATCCCTCCATGGGCTGGGGCACTCTTTGCTGTCCTGGAAGGAGGCTAGCACACACATTATTTAACATGCACAACTTCCCTCCAGCTTCAGAGCAGAGATAGAGTGGCTCTCAGATGGCAACCAGCCTCCTGCTCCTGCTAAGGGATCCACACTGACCCCAATCCCACCTGCGCCTCTCTTCTGGCCCAACAGACCCTGCCTTGCTTCCTACACCTGCCCAGCGGAACGCTCCTGGCTCATCCTCTTGCACTCTTGGAATCTGAGCCTCTTTATTCCCACAGCCTCTCTCCCAGTTCTCCCCTCCACAAGAGGTCTTTCCTCATCTAAATAATCAAAGCTGTCTTCTTGCATTGTGTCATGTGCCGGCCGCCACCCCTTCTTTCCACGTCCTTCACCATCCATAAGGACCCCAAGTGACTTCCTCCGTGTTCAATCTGGTGCCCCAAGTATATGCACACGTGCCTCTTGGGTCACATCTCCTGGATTTCCCACTGGCAGGCAATGTCCAGTGTGTCCACCATTGAGCTGGCCACCCACCCTCGCCCACCACCACCCAGCACAAACCTTCTGCTCCTCCTTCTTTATTCAGAATCTTAGTCTGACAAAGCCTTCGCACTCCCTGGAGCCCTGCCAGTATTCAGATGGCTCTCTTCCTCTCCATGGTGACAGCCATCCCTGTACTGAAAGCTTTGGTCCATGGCAGACCACTGGTGCATTATCTGTTTTAATCTGCATAGGGCACCCTAAAACAGAAAAAGCTGCTAGGCAATGAGAAATTACATGTTGAGTATTTTCCTTAGTACGTGCTGTGGCAAAAATAAATCTGGAATAAGTGTCCACTATGACATGCACATAACATTGCTTACCAAATTGAGGAATATGAGTTGCATCCATTTGCCATATTTGATTTGGTTTTAATCCACGGGGATTTACCCCTGATGGCAGAGATGGAGTGTGAATAACACACTTAGGGCATTGGCTTACAATTTGACGAGCTTGTTCTCTGGTAATATTAAATTTTTTTATGTAAGCTAGAAGCATTTTGATGATGCAAGGAATGGGAAGCTTGTGCACAGTCATATGAAGACATCTGTTGACAAAAAGCTACTAGTTTATCAATTTTGTCATTACCTGAAACTAAGGGTCCTGGAAGATTAGTATGAGCTCATATGTATCCTGTGAAACATGGGTATTTTCGCATTAGCACTGCCTTCTGTAAATTGTGAAATAATTTGAATAACTCTTGTGATGAAGTATACCCAATAACTGAAGTTTCAATATTTTTGGTAACTCTGACTGCATATAAGCTGTCAGAATAAATATTAATAGGCTCATTTGAAAAGTAATTTAAGGCACAAATCAGAGCTTGAAGCTTTGCTCTTTGGGCAGAAGTATAAGAAGTTTGCATTACCTCTGTGTGAACATGACTATAAAAACCTGCTTTACCTGAGCTTGAACCATCAGTGAACACTGATACAGCTTCATCTATAGGACGTGCACGTACAATCTTTGGAAAAATAAGTGACGTTAACGATGCAAATTGGATAATCTTATCATGAGGGTAATGGCTATCTATCTGGCCAGGAAAATCAGCTAAAGCTATCTGCCATAAGCTAGAAGTTTGAAAAAGCCAATTAGTCTGTTGAACAGAAAATGGAATAATTATGATATCAGGCTCAGATCCAATTAATTGTAAAATCCTAGTTCTGCCTTTAATTACTAATTGAGCTATAAAGTCATGGAAAGGAATTAATGTTTTTTGAGGGGAGTGGGATAAATAAATCCACTCAATAACTCCTAATCTTTGCCATATGGCTCCTGTTGGGGTATGCTCAGTTGGAAATATTAATAAATATACTATTTTTTTAGGATCAACTCTAGTAAGCTGTACATTTGTAATTGCATTTTCAACTCTTTTTAAAGCTGTTTAGCCTCTAAGGTTAGCTGATGTGGAGAGGTTGGAGAAGGATTTCCTTGTAATATCTGAAATAAAGGACTTAACTCAGAAGTAGTTAGTTTTAAGGATGGCCTCAGCCAATTAATATCTCTTAAAAGCCTTGAAAATCATTAGGGGTTTGTATGGAAACTGTTTGTTCTGCTCCAGTAAAATAAAGGTGGCGGCCTCCATGGTCGGTGCGATGACGTCACATTGCACGACCATCACCTACTTCCTCATTATTGGCCCCGGGGGAGGGCCAACCGGAAGTTTGTGTTCCGGCCAGGTGGAAATGATGACAAGAAGGCGGGTTCATCTGCGCCATCTTGATCTGCCACGTGGGGTTGAGTCCTGCAATATCTATTATCACCAGTAGATGGAGCCCTGAACTTAAAATTGCGCATGCAACATTTGGGTGCAAAATGGTTATTTCTCCTGCAAACATAGCACTTCCCGCGGGGCTTTCATACTAATTCCTGCGGCCTTAGTGTTTCTTTTACTGCCACAGCTAGGGCTACTGTCTGCTACTGGGTAGAGTCTCTCTCAGAACACAAGCAGATAAACTCAGAAACTGTCCCTTTTTTACAGTGCAGCCTAAGAATGTCCTGACAATATTTATTCACATTTTCAAATGCCAATTGCTTAACAATAAACTTGAATGCCCCCGGGTCCCCAATTGACCTCTTTGCAATCTGAAACAATTGGGCTACAAAATCTGAGTATGGCTCACTCACACCCTGCCTGATTTTGGTAAGAACTAAATTGGATTGGTCTTCAGAGACTATTTGCTTCCAGGCACGTTTAGCACAATCAGTTATTTGATCATATATTACAAATTCATAATTTAACTGTCTTTCTAAATCAGCAAATTCACTTGTTCCTAAAAACATTTCTACTGGAGTCTGTAAATTCTGTCTTCTATTCTTTTCTGCCTGTTCAGTACAAAAATCAGTCCAATAAGAATGTCAAAGTAAGAAATCTCCTCCACTCAAACAAGATCTGGCTAACGAAATCCAATCACTGGATGGAAGAGGCTGTGAGCAGATATTATCGATTAGGTTTTGTACAAAAGGCGTATTCGGACCATATGTCTCGTATGCACTTTTCAATTCCTTAATGGTTTTAAATGGGATTACAGCATGAACTCTAACTCTCTGATCTTGCTCATTAATCTGTTCAAAAACTGGAAAAAGTTGAAAACCGCTAATATCTTCCCCCACTTCCTGGGTCTTCTTAATACGTCGCTGGAATGGGGTAAGAAAAGGCATTGTTAATTCAGAGTACCTGTTAAATTTTGTCCTTTTAGCAGGAAATGGCCAAATTCTACTAGCCTGGGCAGACGGTGTTAAAAAAAAAAAAAAAAAAAAAAAAAAAAAAAAAAAGCCTGTTAAAATTTCTCTGTAAGTCCTGAATTTCAACTTCTGATTCTTCTCCCTTGGACTGCGACTCGTGGATAGAATCTGCACTGTCGACATTTTGAAATTGGGCTTCTAAGCCTTGTGGTGGAGAAGACCTCTGTGCCTCTCTGAGAATCTCTTCCATATTTTCCTCATCTATCTCTTCCGGAGGACTTTCTAGGACAGCAGAGGTTTTTTCTTTATGACCTTCCTCTCTATAATCTCCCTGAAGGCTAGCCTGATCAAGCAAGTTTAAAGTCACATTCCTAACTTTCGGTTTAGCCCCAGAGCCTTTGTTTTTAAATGGCTCAAGGGAAAGGAAATTAACATAGCCTCAGGCGGATTTTCCATTTGAATAGACCTAATAGCTCTCTGAATGCCTTTTAATAGATCTTCAGGGGGCCATGAACTCTGTCCCATATATTCAAAAAGACAAATTTCCAGAGCTGTCCAAGTTTTCTGAATATTTTCTATGCCTCCAGGTAATTCATTAGAAAGACAAATCTTTTGTAATTTCCTTCCTAGTTTCTCCCAAGTAAGTAAATTTGGGGATTCTTCTTCACAAAACCAAGGGCAAAACTCAACTACAATCATTAAGAATTGTAATAACTGAGTTTTTTTATCTGTTTTCCTTTCTGATTAATTATGGTGTCTAAAATAGATACATCTCCTTATCCGTAGAAGGTGAATTTCCCATTTTAATTAATTTAACATCTCTTTTCTTCAATATCTCCAGGTACTTTTGTGACCCTAAATTGTCACCAATTCCTTTATCTTTATAGTGCACTCCCACTCAATCTAGCTAATCTAGAATGCCCCCCTCGTGGGCACCAAATTCCACCATGCGACCAGTGCACTGGTTTCATTAAAGAGGTTCTTGGCATAAAAGTTAGCTAAATAAACACACAGACTCAATTACCTTTTTCGATGACCAGGTCTGAGATGGCTCTCCCTCTGGCTCTCACTTTGAACCACCCAGTAGGGCAGCAAGGATTACTCAGGGCTAGCAGGAGAGAGAGAGAGAGAGAGAGAGAGAGAGAGAGAGAATGCCAGGGAGTAGCCTTTTATTGGGGAACAAGAAATTCAGGGGGCATTCCATCCAATGAAGGTTGAGGGGGGCAGCACTCCAAGGTCAGGGTCAGTGATTGGCCTCCGGGTCAGTGGTCAGTCCCACCCCCACATGGACAGGCTCTTGCACCAGGAGAGAGTCGGGAAAGCACCAACACAGTTTAGCCAGAGTGCCTCACACCCAATCCGGGAGTTGCCCAATCATGTGTGAGAATGGCTCCCCACAATTTAATATGTATACATATATAGAGATTTTTTCTTATTTGCTTTTCTTATTTACTCTGTATTTATTATATCAATGTCAGATGTGGAACCCAAGATTCAGAGAAGGTTAGTTACATGCTCAATGTGATACAGCTAAGTTTGTGAGTTAAAGTGAACTGAAGATAGCAAAGAAGTTGAAAAAATTATATTTGTAGAACAAAACTGTGAAAAGTTTACTTGGGGAAAAGTGAATCAAGTTTGTAATATTTAATTCATGAGAAAAGCAAGAAACCATTTCCAATAAATGTTTTTCTAGCTGTACCACTTTCCTAAGTATGATTGGTGTGAATATTATTGTTGTGGTGCCTAACCTGACTCATAGATAATGTTTATTTATTGAACCTGAGGTTAATTTATACTTCTTTATGTTATTATTTAGCTATACATTTGGTGGCAATGAAATTTATTTTTCATTATGTTAAAACTCAGACCATCAGCATACAAAGACATTTCCCCCTAAGTGGAGCCCAAGCTCCCATAGTGGACTAGTTCCAAGTTCTGTGTGTCTTCTTATATGTTAGGGTAGGAATTGTCTCTAATTTTTTAGAATTTGGTAACTCAAAATATGTAAATAGACTTGTCTGTGATTTCAAATCATTGTAATGAGAAAGAATTTACTAGTCAATCACTGAAGGATCTGTAGTAGGAGAATGGGAATATCTTTGAAACAACTCTGTGAGAAATAATTATTTTGTAGAGTACTTATAATTTCTTTATATTCTCTTCATATAAAACACCTAATATACTACTGCCACTTCAGCTTTTTTTGGGATTTATAATCAATTATTTATGAAAGAAGATTAAATCTCATATAATCTGAGATATCTGAACTAAATCTTAAAATATTGGCTGCAGAGATTTATTCATACATCAAATTTTCTCAATAACTGGGAAATGGCTTCCGAGGACTTTATTCTTAAAATTTATTATGATACTTTCAATATGTCATACTGTCAACATGAACAATGCTTGGCACTTAAAGCAATTTACATAAAAGCTAATGTGATTGAGCATCCTAATGTTTGATCATATTAACATATGATATAAAACACTAATTTTAAATAAGATACAATCAAGCTCTGTATTTTCAGGGAAACTGGTTCCAGGATCCCAAACAGGTATAAAAATCTATAGATTTTCAAGTCTCTTATTATATACATACATAGTATTTGCATATAACCTGTATATATTCTTCTTTATATTGTAAATCATTTCTAGATTTAATTTTAATGCCTAATACAATGTAAATAGTTGTTATAAGAAAATGGCAATAAAGACAAAAAAAATCTGCACATGGTTAGTACAGACATAAATCATTGTGGACATATTTATGGAATACATTATCTACTGATGTATGGATATACATCAGATATATATATGTATGATGGTTGAATGTATGGACAGAGAACCCAAGAACATGGAGGGCTAACTGTACAATGAATTAAATAAGTAGGAAAAATCATATCATTTAAATAAATGATTTGAGGGAATTTAAATGTGGGTGTTCTGATACCATACTCCATTTATTCTTAAAATATCTCACATAATATTTTACTGTTTAATCTGGTTGTTTTGCTGTTGAGTTCCTCATACATTCTACAAATTAATCCCTTGTCAGATAGTTTGCAATTTTTTGCATTTCTTAGATTGTTTCTTAACTCTGTTGATTCTTTGCTGTGCAGAAAATATAATTCCATTTTGTTCTTTTGTTACCTATATTTTTGAGATCTTATTTAAAAAATTATTGCTTATGCCAATGTCTTGAAAAATTTCTGCCATTTTATTTCTAGTAATTTCACAGCTTCCCATCTTACATTCATGTTTTGATTCTTTCTGAATTTGTTTTTTCATATGACGAGAGAAGGGGGTTAAATTTCAATCTTCTGTATATCAGTTTTCAGTATACACCACTTATTGAACAAGCTATCTTTTTCTTTTTTTTCCCCTTTGATAAGAGTTATTTGGCTGCAAATGCAAGGGGTTATTTCTGGACACTCTATTCTGTTCCATTGGTCTGTGTGTCTGTTTTTGTTTTGATAACTATAGCTGTGTGGCATATTTTGAATCATGTAATATGGCATCTCCTGTTTTGTCCTTTTTGGTGAATATTAAATTGGTCCTTCTCAGTAGTATATTTACATGTGTACATATCTTAATTGGGTTATTTTCATTCTGCCATCTCTTCCTTTTCCCATTCCTCCACCCTCCCCCACAATCCCATTCCTCTACTCCACTGATCTGTCTTCTCTTTTTATGGAAATGACCTTCTCTCTCCTTTTTTTCTTAGTTTGCTGTAGCTTCCACATAGGAGAGAGAAAACTTTGACCCTTGACTTTCTGAATCTGGCTTATTTTACTTAGCATTATGTTCTCCAGTTTCATCCATTTATCAGCAAATGTTATAATTTCATTCTTTTGTGTGTTTGTGTGTGAGTGTGTGTGTGTAAAATAATTCATATATATGTATGTGTATATTCACATATGTACATATATGCCAAGTCTTTGTATTGGGTAATCTGGGTATAAAATTGTAGTAGTAATGTTCTTAAATATGTTGAGAAATCAGTTATTAAAGATAATAAAATTACTATTATACTAAATAGAAATTGAAAAGGAGAAGAGAAAAATGGACAAAGAAAATAAAAAGAAAGAGTAAAGATAGAATGAATAAGTAATGCAAACTATAATAGAAACATCAGGGAAAAAATGGAAGGTATTTGAGATAGAAGTAGGTAATGCAAGAAGGAAAAGAGAAGCTATGAGTAGCAAATGTAAACCTGAGCTAGGAAAACAAAAATAGAATGATCCCAGTAAATGCTTTAAAACATTAGAAGAAATAAATCAAATATGTTGAGTGTTCCAATGTCAAATAATAGGAGAACATCTATGGATTCAATATGAAGAGTATTATCTGTAAGATCACTGCATGTGATAATTCATGGCAAGGTAGGGAGATTTTTAAATGATTCTTTCTTATTTGTATTTCATCAAGATTTAGAAACTTTAGAAAATGTCCACTAATTCTCAGCTTTATTTCTAGGTTTGCTTGGGTATGGAGGTAGTGATTACATAAGCTCCCACCTCTGATAGAACTGGAGGAGAACGCCCTAATCTCTATCTTTGGTGTCATGCACCTACTAGCTTTCTCTTGGGTCAGAGGAGACAGTGCCTAATTGTGACTTAGTAACCAGGTTATTCCCTGCTAAGGTTTTTTTCTTAGATGTCTTCTTGAAGAAAACCTCCTTGTATCCAGCACTGTCAAATACAGTTTGGAATCCCCTGTGTATATTTTGGAGTGTGGGGGGCTTGGTGGTCTAAGGTAAAGGTCTGGCAGATGTGGTGCTGGTTGACCTGCTGAGGGATACAGGGCTATCACCCCTTCTGAAGTCCAGAAGTTGCAGGTCAGTGAGCTTGTATCTGGATTGTGGATGGTGTTCGTGGGATTCTTCTCTGTAAGTCCCTTTATGAGGTGTATTGCCATTGTGTATGCATGAGGTTCTTTGCTGGCTGCTCACAGTTATCTTTAGAACATGCTTTCTATGAGTTCATGAATCTAATTAAGAATTAAGTTAACTGGATGCTCTAGAACTCACAGCTATGGATGCTCCTAGAAGTACTGAGACACAAAAGCTACTTATCTGGTTGCTATAGTTTTCCTCAGAAGCCAGTGTTTATTAGCCCCAAGGTGGTCTGAGTTGGCATGCTTGGATGGTAGTGTGTCTGCTGACTATTTCTGTTTGGTGTGAGAATGTAGGGTGCACAGCTCAGTGCTGTCATTGTCTCCTGAGGGATGCTTGGCACCTGCTCCTTTCTGCAGGCGCTTCTTTATACTGGCATAGAGCTTGGTGGCTGTCTTCAACTGTATGACCTATAAATGTGGGTTCTCTGTGAGAAATCTGTGGCCCCAAAGCCTCCATCCTGGCTGTTGGAGATCACTGGGGTACTGTTCCTGTGACTGGGGTAGAATTTCAGTTGGCCTTCCTTTGTCTGAGCTCCTAAGGCTGGCAACTGGAGCATCACCTTCAGTCCAGTGGGGCTTCTTTGTAGGAAACAAAGTGCTTGGAGGCTGTCTGACACTATGGGGCCTGTGGTGTCCACTCTCTTTGTGCAGTCTGTGGAATAGAAACCTACACACTGGTTGCTGCAGATCACCCAGATTTTACCCATCACTATGATAGAAGTAGAGTGTCAATTGGCCCATCTTAGCCTGAGGTCCTGCAGAGGCTTTGGGGTGTTCTGGACTGGGGTTAGCACTACCCAGGAATGATTTATTCTTGGTTCAATTTCATCCCATTCCTCTTGTCCTAGGGGAGGGGGAGGGGGTTTTACTAACCTTCAGCTAGCAGCTATTCCTCTAGAAGTTTCTTCCAATAAGATTACTGAAATAACCTGTTTCCAAGCAGTTTCCTCTGGTTTTATTTATTACTACAGGTGAGGAGAAAAGTTATTGCTTTAATTTCTTCATATGAGACTAGCTAGCTGTGGATTCTACTGAATGGATGTCCTGATTGGTATAGTTTTCACCCTACAATTTGGGTTAAATGTGTGATCTTCTTCACCATATATGCACCTCCTGACCTGTTTTAACTTGGTCTGCCTTTTTTTTTTTTAAGCAAATCTTGTTAAGGAAGTAAGATTATGGGCAACATTTTCCCCCTCTCCTTCTATGTTACACTTTACCTCTCAACACACCCTGGTAAGAGATTGGAGTCCAGGATTTCTGTTGGTGTTTGCTCTGTCACTCAGCTCTCTGGTCAGCTGTTCTTTCTCTGCTTTGTTTCTGGCCATGGAGGAATTGAGTGTTGCTCTCCAGGTTCACTCTGTCATAATTTCTTCTCCTTGATAAAATTTATTCCTAGACATTGTATTATATTTTTGCAGCTGTCAAAAGTGGGATCTCATTCTTGATTTCTCTCTGAGCATTCTCATGATTGCTGTACAAAAGTGCTACTTATATTGGTGTATTGATTTTGTGTACTGTAACTTTACTGAATTCATTTATCAGTTCCAGTGGTGTTTTAGTGGAATAGTTTATTTTTTTTAATATATAGAATCATATCTTCTACTATGAGGAATAATTTGACATTATATCTTTCTATTTCTATTTTCTCTTGCCTAATTACTCTGGCTAAGACTTCCAATACTAAACTGAGTAAGAGTGGCAGTAGTAAGAATATTTGTCTCACTACAGGTTTTAGAGGAACAGTTTTCAGTTTATCCATATTCAATGTTAAGTTGACTGGTGGGTTTGCCATATATACCTTCTATTATGTTGAAATATATTCCTTCTATACCTACTTTGGTACAATTTTTATCCTGAAGGGATTTTGAACTGTTAGCAAATGCTTTTTCTGCATCTACTGAGATAGTCACATGATTTTTGACCTTCCATTTGTTGATATGGTATATTACATTTATTGAATTGATTTGCAAATAGGTGCTTTAGTTGTGGTCTGTGAAAGTTGTTGAACCATTCTTGCATCCGTAAGTTAAATTCCAGTTAATCATGGTCAATAATCTTTTTTTCTATGCTTTTGGGTTCTATTTGCTGGTATTTTATCAAGTATTTTATTTTTCATATGTATCCATTAAAGATATGGATCTAAAGTATTCTTTTGTGTGTGTGCGTGTGTGTGTCCTTGTTTGATTTAAGTATAGAGTAATACAAAGAGTTTGGTACTGTTTCTATCTTTTCTCTTTTTTTTTTTGAATATTTTGAGAAGAATTACAATTAATTCTTCTTTAAATGTTTTGTAGAATTCAGCCTAAAAGCCATCACATCTTGGACTTTTCTTTAATGGGAGATTTTAAATCACTGTATTGATCTCATTTCTCAATATTGGTCTGTTCAGATTTTCTATTTCTTCTTGATTCAATCATTTAAGGAGCATATGTTTAGGAATTTGTCTATTCCTTCCAGGTTTTCCAGTTTGTTAGCATCCAATGTTACTACTAGTTTTTTTATGATCAATTTATTTCATGGAATCAGTTGTAATATCTCCTTTTTCACCTCTGATTTTATTTATTTGGGCTTTTTTTTCTTTCTTTTTTTGTTTTTGTTTATCTAGCTAAAGAGTTGACAAATTTGTTTATATTTTTTAAAAGAATATTTGCTTCATTTATCTTTTGTATAGTCTTTTAAATTTTGACTTTATTTCTGCTCTGATATTTATTTTTTGTTTGAATAATTTTATATTTGGTTTGTTCTTTTATAAGTACTTGAGGTGTATCATTAGGTTATTTATTTGAAATCTTTCTATTTTATATTGTTTTCATTTATTATTATAAGCTTCCCTCTTAGTACTATTTTTGTTGTAGTACACAGATTTTTATGTTTTCATTTCAAGAATTTTTTTTTCATTTTTACTTGCTTCATTGCCCCATTGGTTATTTAGGAGTGAGTTGTTGAATTTTGATTTACTTGAATTTTTCCCATTGTACTTGTTTATTTCTAGTTTTATTCCATTTAGCCTTTGGAAAATATATGAAAGGATTTCAATTTTTAAAATACTTTTTAAGACTAGCATATGATTTAACCTGGCGTTTTTTTTTCCATTTGCTGATGAGAAGTATATGTATACTGCTGTATTGGATGGGATGTTCTGTAACTTTTTTTCAGGTCAAAGTCATTTAAAATATGGTTTAATTCTGATGTATCTTTACTAATTCTCTGTATGAATGGCTTGGTTATTGAGGAAAGTGGAATATTTATTTCACCAATTATTATGGTATTAAAATCTGTCTCTCTCTTTAGATGTAATACTATTTGTTATACTTATGATAGTCATCTCTTCTTGCGGAATTGATTCTTTTAATATATAATGACTTTCTTCATATTTTTTTTGTAATTTTTTATTTAATTTTTCTTCTATTTGATATGATTGAAGCTGTTATTGCTTGTTTTTGATTTGTGCAGTATATCTTTTTTTCAAACCTTCCTTTTTAGTCTGTGGTATGTATCTTATTTAGTGAGTGAAGTGAGTTTCTTTTAGGTGACCTATAATTGGAATTTGCTTTTTTAATCCATTGACCAACCTTTTCTTTTGAGTAGAGAATTTAATCCATTCATATTCAAAATTATTATCAATAAGGTGTGAACTTACTCTGTCATTTTGTTGTTTTCTGACATTTTTACATGTTCTTTCTTTCTTTCCACCTCTGAAAAATTCCCTCAGTTTTTCCTTACCTGGGAAGTGTTTTATTTCACTTCATTTCTGAAGAATAGCATTGTGGGACATAGTATCCTTAGTTTTCAGGGTTTTTTTTTTTCCTTCAGGACTTTGAAGATATCATCATGTTCTCTTATGGCCTATAAGATTTCTGCCAAGAAATCTGCCTTTATTCTAACCAGGATTTCTTTGTATATGACTGGACACTATTTTCTTCCTGTTTTTTTTTTTTTTTTATTCTCTCTTTGGCTTGTACTCTTGAAAGTTTGAAAATGTATTCTAGGGTTGAGTCTAGTTGATGTCCTTTGAGCTTTCTGATTCTTGATGTCCATATCCCTTTTAAAATGTGGGATTTTTTTTGCTATTACTTCAATTAAATGAGATTTTGAAGCATTTTTCCTTTTTTTAATTCTACAACTGCTATAATATGAATATTTTTTCACTAATAGTGTTCTATATATTTTGTTGGCCTTCTTCATACCTTTTCTTTTTCTTTATGTTTTAAAAAAGTATTACTTTTTCTTCCTTTGTTTTAGTAGGTTTTCTAAAATACCTGTCCTCAAGTTAATAAATTATTTCTTCTGCTGGATCTAGTTTGTTGAAGAAGCTCTCAATTACATTCTTTATTTCACTGATAGAAATTTTCATTTCCAAGTTTTCTGAATGATTCTTTTCAATGAATTCTCTTACTTTGTTAATTATTCATTACATTCCTATCATGCATTGTTTCTTCTCATTTTATTGTATTGTCTGTATTCTCCTGTATCTTGTGTTTCATTAAGATCATTGCTTTAAATTCTTTTCTGGAATTCCATAGATTTCCTTTAACATGGAATGTATTTCTGAAGAATTGTGTTTCACTGGAAGTGGCATGCTTCCTTGTTTTTCATGTTTCTTGGACCCCTACTTGATGTCTGTGTATCTTGTGTAACAGGTGCTTCTTCCCCTTTTATTTAGTAGCTTTCACAGAAAAAATATTTTTTTTCATTTATGTGTGATATAGATTGTCAGTGTAATTGGTGCTTCCGTTGTGCTCTATGTAAGCTCAGAAGTATAAACTTCAGCTGTATTCAATTTCAGAAATGTCTTTGAGCCCCTCAATAGTCTAGGCTACAGCAGTTCTTAAAGATAGTGGAGCAAATTTGCAATGGATTTGGGTTTCTTATAGTGTGTGTCATCAGGCTTCACAGAATCTAGTTTTGATGGGGTTGGATCTTGTGATAGTGGTGACTGTAGTTCCAGGGATGTAGGATGCAGAGAGAACCATCCAGTCACTGGGGGTGTGCAACACTGGCAGCATTAGTGCTGGAGTCATGCAACATAAAGGAGACTTTCCTAAAGACCTTGGGATCACACAGGCTATCCCTGGACTTGAGGTACTGGAAGCTGCAGGCTTGTTGCCACAGGGAATGGAAATGATCTTTTCCAGGTACTACAGTATTAGCATGGGTGATACCAGTATCTCTGGCATCAGAAATTGTTGTCCCAGGACTTTGGATTCAAAGGAGATGTTGAGCACAGGTGACACCAGGGATTTTGGCACCATTTATCTATGGACTCAAAACCATGGGCTTTGAAGGGCACCATTCCTAGGCCCAAATGGTAAGTGTGGGTCCTTCTGGGGCCAGTGATCCTGGATCTCTAGGACATGAATGATGCTATTCCAAAGTCTGGTGGAGTAATTGCTGCTGGTGGTGGCAGTTTCAGTTCTGGAGCTGCAGAACATGAGTGGGACCATCCCCACTCCCACAGGGCAATTGTTGACAGTACTGTTATTTCTAAACTCAATAGCCTTGGTCCCATATCTTCAGAATGCATAATGGCCTATCTTATGCTATGAGGTATACATAGGCCTTAGTCTCCTTACAGCATCAGAGGCTTGCTACAGGACTCTCATGCAGGATAGAGTCTAAGATTGACTGTTGTAGCACATTGGGTTGTGAGACTTCTGGCTCTTGTTGGGGCCCAAGGAGAGCTCCATCTTTAGGTGAAAGCAGTGTTTAGATCACAGAAAGCTCCCCAAGCTGGATTAAAGTGAATACTATGGAATTCTCCTGCAGTTAGAATTACAGGTTTGCTGCAATTATAGGGGGTACTGGTACCTTCCAACTTACCTTTCAACTGTCAATATGGAGTCCCCCTCCCCATCCAGCCCCACAAGACTTCATGGATATCCAGGGTCAAAATAAGTGTTTTTCATCTTTCTCTCTGATACCTTTCATACTCTCTTATGGTGTTTAGGATTCCCTCACTTTCTTTCTTATTTTCAGATTCTTCCCTCAATCTCTCTCCTGGAAATGTAATTTTTACTTTGTTGCCCTGTTTCTTCTCTGTGACAGGTGAGTGCAGGACACTTATGTTCAGCCACATCTTCAATACAGCCCTCACTGTGGTTTTGTTTTTAGTGTGTGCATTAAAAGATTTTCTTCTCGGTTGCAAGGAGGCTTACAAAAATATATTACAATAATATATTATAAATATATGGTGACTTATCACATAGAATAAAATTCAATACTTTAACTCCATTTCTCCCACATTCTGAATTTTTGATGTTATAATTTCCATGTTTGTATACTGTTATCTCTTAAGAATTGTAGTTATAATCTTTTTTGATAGTTTTTTTTTTCTTTCATTCTTCATCTTACAGATAAAACTGTAACTTTCTTATTTCTGATTGCACACTTAGGAGAGTAGAAACATTTCCGGTGTCTCAGATTAATGTGGTATATGATAATAATGTAGATATGGAAAATATAAATTAGTTTAAAATACTGATGATTATTCACATGTTAGACTCAAATCCCTTTATATTTGTTATTTAAATTACTTCTATATGCCTCACAAATTACAGATATTAACAAACTTTTTTTTTGAAAGAAGGCCTTGGGAAATTGTTGTGGTAAACTTGAGGGTTGGAATAGATGTTTCTAAAATTGGTTGCCAAATGTTTAATTACATTAGCCTTGTAGTTATTTCACTCTCAATAACTCTTCATTTGAAAATAAATTCAATGTTAGTTCATAATTTTAAGATGATGTCTAGTAGGAATCAAATAAATATCAATGGAAATTTTTCAAGAAAAATATGAAACTTAGAATAAAAATTTGCTTAGGTCCTATTATTTACCTCACCACAAATTAATTAATTTATTTCCAGTACTTTCATACACATATGTAGATGCACACAAAATTTGGGTCACTCTCTAAGTATAAATTTTTTGACTTTTATCTCACTTAATAGTGAAAATTATTATTTTTAAATTTAAATATTATTTTTAAATAATATTATTTAAACATTAATTTCTAAGAGAAATTATCAATTAAGAATTTTTGAAACAATCACAGTGGCTTAAAGCAACTAAGACTCATTTTTTTTTGTTTATGTCTCATTTACATTTAATGTCGTTTGAAAATCTATTCCATGTTACTCCCCATTAGAGATACAAGTAGGTGGAGTGGACAGTGTCAAATATTTTCTAGATTTTTGTGATAAAGGGAAGTAAAAATTGCAAAACACCCATTGACACTGAAAATTCCTAGGATTTTGACAATTAATGTACCACATACTTATTGAACAAAGTTATATAAAGTCACACATTTGTTGAATGGCAGAGAAAAGTATAGTCTTATCATATGCCTAGAAGGAATGAAAAAAATATTTGTGGAGATTCTTAGAGACTACCACAATCTTCCATTTTAGTCATAAAAAGATTTATTTTATTCTTCTTCCTACAAACAAATTATATCTGCTCCTTTCTAAAGAGAAACAAGCATTTCCATCCAGTTAGTTTACAACCTTAACTCAAAGTGTAGGACCTCTTAGTGCTGTCTAGTCTCTTCATTAGATCTGTACTTGCATTCTCTTGACTCAGTGCTCTGTAAATTAAAAAAGGCAAAGTTACCTTCCCTATGCATACTCAAAATTTAACAGATGGAATTGAATGAAAGTGACCAGTATTAACACTCCCATTCAGATAGAGGAAATTTAGAGAAGATCATAATTCATAGGTCCCAAGAAATGCTGAGAAGTATTGTGCAGTTATTGTGAGAAATTCCAACACTGAGTTCATAAATGTTCTCAACTTCCACTTACTGAAAAATAGCTCCTTCATTCTTTGTTTTTCATAATCCTTTAATTCTACGTTTTGGACATCCTATTTCCATTATCCTCAATGGCTATATTTGAAGAAGACAATGTAAGTTTTTTCAACATCCTTTCTACTTAAGAAAATTGGGGGTACAAAGGTTATTTTACATCTCAAACAGAAGATTTTTGAAAATGCAGATTCATACTTTATTTGTTATATAATTCTTTCAACAATTTTGCTTCTTATCTATTTGATCTCAGTTGATTTAATGTTCCAATGGCCAAGTTCTCAATTCTTATTAAGGTATAATTCTCTTCATATGTTCATTTGTAATTTCCTTGAACCTATCAGTCTTCGGTGGGATAGGCCTATTTGGTCTTTTCTTTACTTTGACTCTATTTTAACTGAATTACTTATTTCAACTGAAAGGATATATCGGGTGATTTTGTAATTCACAGATAGTGTTTAATAACAGGTGTATGATATATATTCTTGAATCAATTCTTACTACCATGGATTTTTATATATGTTTGTCTGCATATACATATGAATATATATAATTATATACATATATATGGAGAAAGAGAGAGATATTTACGTGTGTAGGTGTATACACACACATCAACGGGCACTTGATCACTGAGCTATATCTGAACCATTGTTGTTTTTCATTTTGAGACAAGTTCTTACTACATTGTCCAAACTGTCCTCAAACTTGAAATACCCCTGCATCAGCTTTGTGAATAGATGCAATTACAGGGTTATGCCATAATACCTGGGTTAGGTATTATGTTGTATCTTTGTTGCTCAAAGAATGTTCACAATTTTATGTGTTATATGAAATTGAGAAAATATTTATTTATCTTTTTTCAATCCTTTAGCATCTGAAAATTTAGATTCTAATTAGTTATTTTATTTCAACTTGAATACATGGAATTTTTTCTAAGTTTATCTTTTTTTAAGTCCTGAAAAATGTATTTAAAAAATAACAAATAAAAGTTATTTTCAACTTCTTCATCTTCAGTCATTACAATTGGGTTTACTATTTAACATATAAGCTATTAAAGATGATAGTGTATCAAGCATTTCTACCCTGTCACTATGGTTTCAATTTTTTAATATTGATTTTCTCACTGACACCTGATCCTGTTCAGTGCCTCCTAAATTATTTTTGTTTTTGACATCCAAACCCTATTTCTAGGACCAGTTTCTATAATCAGTTAGTGTAAGTATAAGCTATATTATAAATGACTAATAAAAACCTGAATTTTCAGTGACTGTAATAGGTATTTATTTCTCACTCATGCTACTTGTCTATCAAGGGCTGGAGTTCTACTCCACATTGTTTTCAAACTATTTCAGGCTGATTGAGAAGTCTACCTTGAACATCATTTTGATGGTAGAGGAAAGAGAACATGGCATCATCAAAAAGTTGCTCACATCATTTTTTTCATACCTTTTATTGATAAAGCAAATTACACCAGCTGGCTTGTTTTCAAATAAGGCAGGTAAGTACAATTCTACCATCTCCCTAGAAGGGGAGAGAAAATAAAATATTTATGAACTCCTATAATTTATTCTATGTATAAAAACTATGTTATTTTCAAAGTACTCAAGGAAATGAAAAATAGGATAATATTTCTGCTTCTAAAATTGGCAAATGTCTCAAAGATGATAGATTCCAGAGTTTACAAAAGGTCATAAAGGAATCATTCCCACTTATTCCATATAGTGATTATAAGAATGTGAAAGGGTACAATTTTTTTGTAGTGTGAATTGGCAATATATGTTAACTCTAAGAAACATAATTTAAATCAGTAATACCAGTTCTAAAATTACAAGCTGACATCCCAACCCATATCCATAAGATGAATTTCTTTGCAATATTATTTATAATAGCAAACATAAGAAGTGAAAAATATTCAACAATATAAAAATGGTTAAATACATTTTATATAACTGTGTAGTAAACTTTAATTTGTAGAAATTTAAATTGTTTTGAAGCATATAAAATATTCTCAGGATTCTCACGATTGCACAAACAAACAACAACAAAAAAACCCCCAAACAACTTATAAACTCCATTGACAGGGATTTGGGGGGAGTGAATAAAGACCCAGGTAAAGGATGATGGTACTAGAAATGTGAATATACAAAATTAGGGAGAGATGGGAAGTTCAGAATAGGAAAGACTGATATGGCTCATGGTTCCCAATTCATTTATTAAAATAGTGAGCTTAGGATGAGGGTTTTGTGGTAATGGAGAAGAAGTGTTTAGCTTTGAGATGTGTTAAGTTTTAAATGTTTTCCATATATTCGACAAGAAACAGCAATGGTTATTTTAGGTTTGGAAATTTTAAAAAGACACTTGTGCCACAGATAAAACCATTTTTATAATTTTGTATTTCTTAATGCTTTTGTGAGAAAACCAACATTTAAAAAATTATATGCTTACAGTCTCCTTTTTACACAAGTTATTTGAAATTTTACCTTTCCTATACAATACCTTTCCTCACTATGTGTGAGCTATGTCTTTTTCTTTGCTTTTCTACTCCTGATGGTACTCTCTGTGCTTTGGTTATACTGCTTTGCTTACTGAATAAAATCTAATCCTTTTGGTTAACATATCTATGTCTTATTTTTTGAGTTTTATGTTTTTAACTATTGTAATTTCTGAAATGCTTTGTCTTGCAATCCTTTCTCTGTTGCCAAAAATGCTACCTCATCTATGTTCTTATATTACTAACTGCAAATAACTATTTAAGTGTTTCAGTTTCAGGATGATTTCCCTCAAGAAGTAGAGCATTTCATCAGTGATTGCTTTTTCTGTGGTCATATACTACATCATGAACAATAAATGTTTATTGAATGACTGTCCATAAATGAATTATTTCAGATCACTATTAGGAAAAAACATTGTCATTTACAAATCTATGTGTAAGTAACTTTATAATTTAGGAGAGATTCCATATGTCTGAGTGAGAATTGAGCACAAATGGGGAATTTGACAGAAGTAGTAAAAGGAGAAATGTTATCCATGGGGATTAAGGGGATCGATTGAAAAATAGAACTGCAAATAAAATGCAACTAAAATTTCAGATTAAATATGCATTATTTAAAGCCACCTAGACTAGAGTCGAAATATAGGTTCAGGACAATTTTGGAAGGGTACATATATATTATGGATTTTATAAAGAGATGTGAGGATGTAAAGTCATAGAGAACTTAGGTTCTGAATTAAAGAATTTTTGGTTTGGATTGCCTGGTTATTGAATCACAGAGTTATGGAAATTATATTAAGGGATAAACAAAGATTGTTCTAGAACAAATAATATGCAGGTGAATGGTAAAACATCCAACTCTCCTGACTACTCCAACATTGATAGGAAGAAATTAGACTGATTTGGCTTAAAGGAAGACAGTGCCCTTGGGGGACTTCTAGAAGGCAAAGAAGTTTTAACTTAGTTCGCATATATTGTTTTCTTAACAAAGGAAGACTTTTCTTTAGTAGAATTCAGTGAAATCATGAAAGCCTGAAAAGAGGGAACATCATTTGAAACATTATTACTATCTTCAAGGACAAGAGAAAACTTTGAAGGTTCTCATCACCTTGAAGTGGCTTTTATTTCTTAATAAGAAAGGTTCTTGACATCACCCTCTTGAAGGCCCCCTTCATATCTTTATTTCTAAGGCTGTAGATGAGGGGGTTCAACATGGGGGTGATGATCCCATAGAAGAGAGAAACCATCTTTCCCCAGTCCTTTGAGGTGGATGAAGGTGGTTGTAGATACATATAGATGACTGTTCCAAAAAAGAGGGACACCACAACCATGTGAGACCCACATGTTCCAAAAGCTTTCCGCCTGCCTTCTGAGGACCTGATTTTCAGCACTGCTTGAGCTATGAAGCCATAGGAGATCAGGATCAATGTCACTGGAATTAGCAGAATTAATACACTGCAGAAAAAGAGCTCAGCCTCTATAGGCTTTGTGTCAGCACATGACAACTTGAGAAGGGCAGGAACCTCACAGAAGAAGTGGTCCACTTCCCGATGACCACAGCGTGGCATGTTCAGTGTCAGGCAAGACTGCAACACTGAGAGGCTGAATCCAGTGAGCCATGAGAAGGCAGCCATCCTTAAGCAGAACCAGCGGTTCATGATGATTACATAGTGGAGTGGTCTGCAGATTGCCACAAATCTGTCAAAGGACATAACAGCCAAGAGGAGACATTCTGTGGCCCCCAGGGCCAGGAAGATGATAAGCTGGGCCACACAGCCACTGTAGCTGATGGTGTTTTTGTTGAGACAAATATTTGCTAACATATGAGGGACTGTGCTTGTGGTATAACAGAGATCCAAGATGGAGAGATTAGCGAGAAAGAAATACATGGGTGTGTGAAGTTTGGGATCCAGAATGCTCACAACCATGATGGACACATTGCCAAAGATTGTGAATGTGTATGATATTAACAAAACCACCAAGAGGGGCATTTGTAGCCAGGGACTATCTGAGAAGCCAAGTAGTATAAACCCTTTTGAGGAACTGTCATTTGCCCAATTCATGATGACTCACTTATTTTTTTTGTTCCTAAAAAAAATATAAGGATAAAGCAGTAAATACATATTATTGATTACTAACTGGATCTGAATTGAGTTATAACAATTGACTTCATACCAAATATAATATATAATTAATTAATGAAGACTTTGTGAAGAATATAGTTATTTTAAAACGAGTTATCAATATTCATTATTTCTTATGAAAAACAGTAACCCACATTCAGCTGAAAAATATTGTATTAGACTTTCCTGAATTCCCTTATAAATTTAGATATCCTACTGAGTCTTTCTATGTATGGAGATATAATGAGCAAATGTTCATTCAAAAGAATGAAAAGATAAAATGGACTGGTTTCTAGGAAACAAATCAGACACTCTAAATACAAGTTATAGATGAGATGACCTTGAGAGACACTTTCTACTCATGGTAACATAATTTTCTGTAGTGGATACCACTCACCTTTTTTTTTTTTTTCCTGTGACAGAGAGATGTCTACATCTTTATTTGTGCCATGTCTGGATGGAGGTTTTACCTAATAATGAGTTTTAAACTCAGTAAATTTTTAAGCTTTCAGCCATGTGGCTTTTCACCTACCAGTGAAAAATGAAATTAGGATGCAAACTGGGCTGCATCAAAAACAATAAAAAAGTCCTCATGATAAAGTGCAAGTGAATTATAGATATTGTCTTCAATCACGGAGGCATTTTTTTACTGACATAGGCTCTCCTCACCAAGATCATAGTCGACTGCCACAATGAAAAGCTGATTTTACATACATCAATAACATTGATGAGAAGTGTGTGCCCCTTTAAGTAAAACCAACCAATCAATATTCCTTAAGGACTCATGTTTCACACAGCACTGTCCTCCATCTCCTTTGGGATTTGAGATTTCCTCAGGCTTAATTGGCCATTGTGTCTAGAGAGACAAGAAGTGAACTCCATTACCAATTAGCACAATACTGGCACAAAAAGTGCTTCATTATTCCTACAACTAGGGTGAAGGTTAGAGCCAAACAACATTAACCATGAAAATAAGTTTGGGGTTCTTTAATTAGGAAGGCACAAAAATAAATGAACTTACAGTCCTAAAATTCCCTTTAAATGGCCTCAGTGCAAAACAGTGATGGGTTTATATGAGAAAAACATTTCAAATGTGATTCCTTTAATGAGTAATTCTGAGTAAACCTATTATAGATATGCAGGTTAACAAAATATGTTATACAAGGTCACTCAAAATAGAAATCAACATACTGAAGTTTAAGGTTAGTATTAATGCACTGGGGCAGAACAACTGGAAATGACATGGTTTTGCAACAGGATTAGTTTTGAAAAAATAAGTTGACGTAGGCAACTTGTGATATGTGCTGATCTAAGTTTTAATAAAATAAAGGTTATAATTAGTTTAATATTAGTCTAGATAAAATCTGAAAGAAAATATTGAGTTAACATTTTAATGTATTTATTGCCCCTTTATTTTTCTGTGCCCCATGTATTCTTATAAAGTATAAAATCATATTTGTAGAATATAACAATTTTCTAAATTACATTATTTCTAATACATGGTTTTGAAGCGTTTATAAACTAATAATTTATTCATAAATTATATGTACTTTTAAATACTTTTAAAATAATTTTTCTACAATTAAATATTTTTATTTTCTTAATCTGTCACTTTTTGCTATAGGACATACATTATAATTAAATGTTTTCATATTGTAACTTCTTCATTATTTGTTTTTATAAATTTACTTATCTTTTAGATTGACAGATAAAATTACATTTATTGTGTACAACATTATATTTGTATGAATAAATACATTGTAAAATAGATAAATCTAGCTAATTAACATATATATTATCTTACATGTATATAATTTTGGTAATTATATACTTAACATCCACTCAGCATTATTCAGTAGTATAGTATGTTGTCACTAATTATTGTCACTATACAGTACAATTTCTTCCTTGAACTTATTCCACAGATCTAATTGTAATTTTGTATCCTTCAGCCAACATATCACTATCTCCTACCCACCCACTCTCCCAATGACCTTAACTTTGAGCAACTACTATATATGGGTGCATCGTGCAGTATTTGCCTTTCTGAACCTGGTTTATTTCATTTAATATAATATTCTCTGGTTCATCCCTGTTGTTGTAAATGACAGGTTTTCCTTCTTTTGAATGGCTGAATAATATTTCTTTCTGTATATATGTGATGTTTTCTTTATATATTCATCCACTAATGGACACTTATCTCATATAGGCAATTTTGATAGTGCTGTACTAAACATGAGACTTACTTTAGATGTATACCCAGAAATGGGATTTCAGAATCATATAATACTTGTATCTTTTAATTTTTTGAGGAACCTCTCTACTTGTTTCCATAGTAATTATACTGACTGACACTCCCACCAACAGTGTGCAAGTGTTTATTTTTCTCCACATCGTTGCAGACATTTGTTTTCTTTCTTCATTTTGATAATTATGTTCTATCAGGGGTCAGTTGTTAGCTCACTATAGTTTAAATTTGCATTTTCCTGATAATTCACAATGTTGAGGATTTTTCATACACCTGTTGGCTATTTGTTGGTCATCTTTTGATGGTGAATGCGATCCCCCACTCTCTGTCTTGACAGGGTCACAGTGAGAATAAGTGCTGGCAAAGCCGCTCTCCCACTGTCTTGACAGGGTCACAGTGAGGATGAATGCTGGCAAAGCTGTGCTGGTTGGTGGGAAACCAAAACCATGAGACCCTTTTTTATATAACTGGGACTTTTCATTTTCATGCTTATGTTCTTGACAGGAGGCATGTGTATGTTAAATGCCAAACAAATTAAATTTCAGATGGCTAGAACATAACAGGTAGTTCATGCCTTGAAGGCTGTTCTACTACCCCTCAGCATATCAAGGACAAAGTAGAAGGCTGTTCTTCTATCTCAGTACATTGAGGACAAATCTGATAATGGACAACAACCATTTTCTGTAAGGTCATGAGAATTTTAGGCACCACATTGATTATATCAACTAGAACCCAAGCCCATATTTCTGGCCTCTTTTAAAACTTAATCATTATGCTTATTTTACAAAGCCCACTATATGTAGTCTCATTCTTGATTGAGGAAAATTATATACTCAGGAAAGTTAAAACATATAAAGATATATTCTTCTCTTTTTATAAACCCTTTTTACTTTACATAAGGATTTATGATGAGCATAGTTAATATTGGTGGAAAGTGGATTGATGTTTAGAACTTACTTTCTATTGAGAAAGATTATAAAGATATGAGAACTAGTGCACCCTTGACTGAGAAACAAAGAAACTCTTTGAGAAAGCAGCTCAACCAGTTTTATGAGAATAAATTGAGGAATGAATTAAAGTAGCTTTATAAGATATATTTTTAGAATAATGTTAGAAATATTATCCTATCTAGAATTTTGGTTTAGAAATTCTTAAGTTTTTAGTTGTATGGGTTTCTGATATGTTTTAAGAATGATTTATAAATTTTAGGATATTTTAAGTATAAGATTTAAGGGGACTTTTTTAGATGTGAATTTTAGATTAGAAATAAAGTAAAGGTGTACTTTAAACTTAAAGGCTAAAGATAGGTTAGGAGACTTAGAGTCTGGTTACATAGTTTGGCATTAGTTAAAAGAAAATAGTAAATCTTGGGAAAATCTGAAAAATGTAAATTAGTGACACATTTTATTAATGATTCTGTACTCTTAATTATTAAATAACTAAAGGTCATATCCTGGAAAAATGTAAATTAATATTACATTTTTTGTACCCCTAATTATGGTTAAGGAAATGTCATGTCTTGGCAAAGTTTTTAATTGTACAATCAATGATGTATTCTGAATCTATAATAATGGGAAAAATTGTAATAAAAGATGACCCAGAGAAAGCTGCATTAGAGCTCTCTCTCCGGAGATTGCTCCAACGGAATGACTTCTGTTTCACCTTTTCGCCAACACCACTCATCCTTCAGGACTCCCTGAACCCCCGCTAGAGCAGGACCCTGGTATTTTGAGTAGAGTATATTTGGGCCTTTCGCCTATTTTTTTTGTTTTTTAATGGAGTAATTGGTTTTCTTATTACTGAGTTCCTTGTTTACTTTGGCTATTAGCCTCTTATCAGATGTATTGTTTGCAAACATTTTTTATATCCCATGTATTATCTCTTTGTATTTCTTGTTTTCCTTGGTTTAGATGAAGCTTTTCAGTTTTCACTAATTTGAGTATTTTTCATTTTGTTGCTATGCTTTTCAGATCATATCTGAGGGAAAAAAATGCCCAGACCAATGTTGTGTAGATTTCCCCTACTTTTCCTAGTAGTTTTGTAGTTTATGGTCTTGTGTTAAGTATTTAACCCATTTTGAGTTGGTTATATAGGATGAAAGTCCAATTCCATTCTCTTCCATGTGGATATCCAGTTTTTCCATACTATTTATTGAAGAGACTATACTTTCCCTTTGTTTTTTTCTTGGCATTTTTGTCAAAACTCAATTCAACATACATCTGTGGGTTCATATTGGGACTGTCTATTCTGTCCCACATACTGATGTGTCTTTTAATGAGTATCATATTTTTATTACTATAGCTTCAAAGTGTAGTTTGAATCAAATGGACTTATGTTTCCAGTTTCTTTTTGGAAATGACTGCCTTGGATATATGGGAGTTTACTTTTTATAATTCTATGAGAATTTCAAGATTTTTTTATTATATTTCCATGAAAATAATTATATTAGAAATTTACTAAGGAATTGTAATTTACAATTACTTTGTAGCTCTCTTTGGGTATTTTAACACTAATATTTCCTATCCATGAACATATACATTTCCACTTATTTGTCTTTCTCTGTTTCTTTTATCAGTGCTTTTCAGTTTTCTTGGATTCCTTTTTTTTATAAAGTTCACAATTAGTACATAGAAAGATACTGATTTTTGTGTCCTGCAACTTTACCAAATTTGCTTATTAGTTCTAGTAGGTTTTATTTTAGCAGACAGTGACAATTTAACTTCTTCCTTTCTTATTTGATAGCTTTTTATTTCTTTCTCCCATATAATTATTCTGACTAGGACTTCCAGGACTTTTGAAAAAAGTGAGGTGAAACTGAACACCCTATCTTGTTCCAGTACTTATAGGCTTTCAACTTTTCATCATTGATTCTGATGTTCATTCAAGTATTTTCACATAAGACCTTTCATTTTCCTCATTTGTTGTTTTTAGATATCCATGACAGCAGAGTTTATTTTGACATATTATGCATACATGGTGTGCACACCATTACAATTTTGATCCCATTCTTATGGTTGAACATGATGTGGAGTTACATTGGTCATGTATTCATATGTGAGCCTAAGAAAGTTATGTAGGATTCATTCTTCTGTCTTTCTGACTCCCAACCCCCTCCCTTCCCTTCATTTCCCTTTTTCTAATCCAATAAATTCTATACTTCTGCTCCTTACCCTCGGTTTTTATAGGTTAATATACACTTATCAGAAAGAACATTTAATCTTTGGTTTTTGGGATTGGCTTATTTCATTTAGGATAATATTCCCTAGTTCCATTCACTTAACAGCAAATGCCATATTTAATTCTTCTTTATAGCTGAATAATATTCCATTGTGTATATATACCACATTTTATTTATCCATTCATCTGTTGTAGGGAACATATGTTGGTTCCATAGCTTGGCTATTGTGAATTGTGCTGCTGTAAACATGGATGTGGCTGCATCATTGTAGTATTTGATTTTAAGTCCTTTAGATATAGACCAAGGAGTGGGATAACTAGGTCAAATAGTAGATCCATTCCAAGTTTTCTGAGGCATCTCCATACTGCTTTCTAGATTGGTTGTAGCAGCTTGCAGTCCCACCATCAATGTATGATTGAACCCATTTCCCCACATCCTCAGTAACATTGTTAGTTACATTGTAGTACCTTCCTACTATGATTGAATTGTCAAGCTTTTATCAGAAAAAGGATGTTAGATTTTGTCAAGTAATTTTCTGCACCTATTGAAATTATATGATTTTTATCATTCTTTTGTTAAAATAATGTGTTGCATTTACTGACTTGTATATATTGAATCACTCTTGTGTCAGCATTAAATCCAACTTGATCTAGTTGGATAGTACTCTTAATGTGTTATTGAATTCAATTTGCTAGCATTTTCTTGATGATTTTTGCAACTCTTGATCACCAGGGATATTGACATATAGTTTTCATTTCTTATAATATCCTTCTCTGGTTTCAAAAAAAATGGTACCATTAACTTTTCTTTGATTTTTGAAATAGTTGGAGAATTAATATTTGAATATTTGATAGAATTTAACAGTAAAACTATCAGTTCCTGAGATATTTTTGATGGAAAACTTCTTGTTATTGATCTTATCTCCTTATTTGTTATTGGTTTATTCCAACTTTCTAATTCTTCATGATTCAGTCTTGATAGATTATAAGGAATTTATTCCTTTCTTCTAGGTTTTCCAATTATTAGCATGGATTATCCATAGAAACCTTATTGTCCTTTGTATTTCTGTGGTATCTTCTTTCATATCTGATTATGCTTATTTTAATTTTTACTTCTTTATTTTAATGGTTTGTTGATTTTTTACTATCTTTAAAAAAAACTAAAATCTTACTTTTTTTCTATTACATTTTTAGTCTCAGCTTCATTTGCTTCTGCACAAACTTTGGAATGTTGCATGTTCATCTTTTTCTGCCTTGATATATTTTTGGAAATTTTATTAGATTCATTGGCTGTCTAAACAACAGCATGTTGCTTAATTTCCATGTATTTGAAACTTTGTAAATTTCTCCTGTGATTATTAATTTCATACAACTTTATTCAGAAAAGTTTTCATGGTATTACTTCAAACTCCTTAAAATAGTTAGAAATAGTTTTATAGGCTAACACATTATATTTCCAAAGAAATTGTTTCTGTGTACTTGGAAAGAATGTGTACACTAATGCTTTGATATAGAATGTTTTATAACCATTATCTCCTAGGTCCATTTGGTCTACAGTGCAGTTTAAGAAAAATGTTTTCTTATTTATTTTCTGCTCAGATAATCAGTCCATTGGTGAAAATGGAGTATAGAAATCTTTTACTTTTATTGTATTCCTCTCTCTCTTCAGGGCTTTTAATGTTTGCTTTACTTAATTTACAGTTATTATATCCTAGGTGAAATTGGCTACAACATTATATAATGAACTTTTCATTAATTTTCATGGTTTTTGATTTAAAGTCTATTTTAACTGGTATAAATTTTTCTAATCCTGCTCTCTTTTTTTGCCATTTTCTTGGGTATTCTTTTTCCATTCCTTCATGTTCAGTCTGTTTGTTTTAAAATAAATCGTCATAGTCAACATTTAGTTTAAGATATTTTTGTTTTCTGTCAGTCATCTATGTCTTTCAATTGCATACTTTAGTCCATTTACATTAGGGGTAATTATTGATTGGTAAGAACTTACATTTGCATTTTTTTTTTAATTTTTTCTTGTTTTGCTTTTCTTTGTTTGGTTTTTGTTTTGCTTTTGGTAGTGTGTATTGAACCCAGGAACATTTGATCACTGAGCTCCATCCCCAGTCTTTTATATATTTTTTTAAAATTTGAGACAGGGTCTTATTAAGTTGCTGAAGGCTTCACTGGTTTTGTAGTTGTTTTGTACATCCTTTGTTATTTTATTTTTTCTTGGTGTTTCCTTTGGAATTAAGCATTTTTCTTTAGCAGTAAACAGAACCATAGCTTATGGAAATGTATTTTCCCACTTATTACATTAGTTGATTTTAAGAAAGGCCTTAAGATTTAGAAAATTGGAAGAGGCATTTCTAAATGAAAGAATAAATGAATGAACAAAGGAGAAAATGCAGAAAATTATAGGAAATGTAATTTAATAACACATATTACAATTGATTTGGGAAGGGATTGTTATTTTAGGGTTATACATACAATAAACTGTAATAGTTGAAAGAGAAGTAATGAGAAGTAGAATTAGAGATATTTTAGTGTACTGGACTTGGTTTGTGCTTATATAAAATAACAGAAAGCATCAATAGTTATTTACACCAGCCTCCTAATTTTGTACATATAATAATCAAAGTTCAATATATATCATGGTACTAAGGTTTTGAGGTCAGTAGTTAAAATGTCTACATGCAGAAAGAATTTTAAATAATTTGCATGATGTCAATACAAATAAACATGTTCAGAGGTTATTTTTCTGTGGAATAAATTTTAAATGATTACTTGAATACTCACTACACATTGAATGTTATTTTGTATATATGTGTATTATATACATACTTTTGGTCAAGTAAAAATTTAAGCATTTATTCAAAATACACTTATTTTAATCACAATGTATGTTATTTCCTTCTCACATTAGAGTAGGACATCAATTACCTATTTTTAAGTCTACTGTCTTTTCTTCAAACAAGTCTGACAAATTTTCCAATCCCACCCTATATAATGTTTCTTCACTCTACCCTTTCCACCAGTGGCCTCTGTGTTTCCTCTAAGGCTTGAGAATTCTCAATATAACAGTTTGAAAAGATATTGGATTTACATTAAGACCTACAGGCATTTATTCAACCAGAATTCTAATTTACATCTAGTATAATTATTCCTCTTATAAAAGAATGCACTTCTTTTCTAGAAGTTATTATGCTATACATAGAGGAGGATATCTCTAGTTTGGAGCAAATCATGGATAAACCATCTCAATTTCTTAAAGGCTTTCCCCATGTTTTTCATTATTACAGCTCAAATTAAAATGCTTTAATGTTTCTATTTGTTCTTGGGAAATGACAAATTTCTCTAATTAACCTTATTTAAAAAGGCACTCTCAAGTTTGCTTATGCTTTGCATCAAAAGTAGAGTACAATTTCACTTTGATGTAATGATATGCCTTTCCTTTTATTTCACTAAGTCTAGATTATATTTCCATTTCCAAAATGAATAATCTTTACAGATCAAGAAAGTAGCATACATATCAAATACATCAGGACTAAGGATAATATAAGAAAGCACTGCAAACAACTATAGTCAACCTTAATAGCTATGCATTTAATATAGAATTGAAGTCTTTCCTTCCAAAACCCAAAATATCTCTACAAGTTGAACATCCTTAATCCACAAAACTCTGGAATCTGAAATTTTTAATATTAATGTGATGCCACAAGTGGAAAATTCTACACTCATCTGCTGTGATGGATTTTAGTCTAAATGGACAAAAAGAATTCTTAAGATTATCTTGAGCTATTTATATAGATTGTATATAAATACAAATGAATTCTGCCATATTTACAATTGGGTCTCATCCTCAACATATCTCATGTATATGCAAATATTTTGAAAATACAAAGAAAATCTAAAATATGAACTCTAGAAATTTAAAAACTTTTAGTGACAATTCCATAGCAATTACCAAGAAATTTATTTTAAGAATTTCTTTATATATTTGTTATAATCATTTATACATGACAGCAGAATGTTCTTTGATTTGCTGTATAAAAAATTGGGCTACATCATTTGTGCAATCATATGTGTACTTAGGATAATGCTGTCCATCTCATTCCACCATCTTTCCTATCCTCATGCCCCATCCCCTTCCCTCCATACCTTTTGCCCAATCCAAAGTTCCATCACTCATCCCATGCCCTCCTTCCATTATTGATTAGCATCCACTTATCAGAGAAAATAGTAGGCTTTTGGCTTTTTGGGATTGGCTTCAACTTCATCCATTCACCTGCAAATGCCATGATTTTATTATCTTTTACCACTGAGTAACATTCTATTGTGTATATATGCCACATCTTCTTTATCCATTCATCTATTGAAGGGCATCTAGGTTGGTTCACAATTTGGCTATTGTGAATTGTGTTGCTATAAACATTGATGTAGCTGCATAATTATAGTATGCTGTTTTTCAATTCTTTGGGTATAGACCAAGGAGTGGGATAGCTGGGTCAAAAGGTGGTTCCATTCCCAGTTTTTTAAAGAAATCTTCATACTGCTTTCCAGATTGGTTGATTTTTTTCCAACATCCTCAGCAACACTTATTTTTGCTTGTGTTCTTGATAACTGCATTCTTACTGGAGTGAGATGAAATCTTAGAGTAGTTTTGATTTGCATTTCTCTACTTAATAGAAATGTTGAACATTTTTTCATGTATTTGTTGATCAATTGTATATCTTCTTCTGAGAAGTGCCTATTAGTTCCTTAGTCCATTTATTGATTGGGTTGTTTGTGTTTTGGGGTGCTAAGTTTTTTAAGTACTTTATATATCATGGATATTAGTGCTCTATCTGATGAGCCTATGTATGGAGAGTGGTGACAGTGATTAAGAGACCTATTTGGATCTGTAAACAAGTCAAGATGGCTCCTGGCATTTTGCCAGAGGGAGAAAAAAGGCACCCAGTGGAACCAAGAATAGTTAGGGCATGTGTTGATAAAAGCCCAGGAACTCTAGTCAGAAAGAAAAAGAAAGTTCCAGCCGGTCACAAAACAGGAAGGACTTTCCAATCGGTGGCATCGGGCTCTCCGCCCCCACTCCCCCCCCAGCGGGATGCCACTTCGAGAGTCTAAATCCAAACCTGACTCAGAGGCACAGTCTCACAGGCTCTTGCTCCCCTGTGCGCAGTGGTAGGTCTTCGACCTTGAAGTTTGATCATTTCCAAGGCCAGTAACTACAATGGTTCTCCCACACCTGGAAGCTAATGAGTAATGAGCACTATTAAGGCTTATTTCAAATGTAAAAAACCTTGAGATAATGTACTAAATTGTTCAGAAGGTTGTTTTCTTAGTGCCTGCTGGAATACTATAGGATTTCTTTAGCATCATTGCCGGAGTTCCTGCCTTCCTCCCAGAGCTGGTGGGGATGAGGGTGGAGAGATTTCCAGTGTTGCTGAGAACCGCAGGAGACTTCAGATCAGGCTAGCTGCCTGCAGAACTTACCTGGACTGTGATTTAAGCTAGCTGCCTACAGAACTTACCTGGACTGTGATTTACCTGGACTGTGAGTTAATATATTGAGACACTGCTTTACCTGGATTGAGACAACAAACTGTAATCTACAACAAATTGTATCTCAGTATCTTTGCTAACGGTGTGTCATTGCTGGTATAATTTTTCCAAAGGCTTCTTACTTGGAGCCATCAATTGGCTTGGTATCGTGGCATTTTGTATCCTCCCCTTCTGCTTATAGCAGATTATTTATGGTGTTTGTATAAAAACCACTATGGTCGTTATTTAAGTTAAACAAAAGGGTGAAATGTTAGGATCTGTAAACAAGTCAAGATGGTGCCTGGCATTTTGCCAGAGGCAGTGGTTTGTGAAGTAACACCAGTGAGCCATTAAGTGTGGAGATTCCTTATTGGTTGACTGCTGTATCGAGTTTATGTTAATTAAGATAAGCTGTGTGTAATGTATATATACCCCTCCTGTCCTACAATAAATGGCTCCTACTCCTGCTGTATCAATCTACACAAGTTGCTCGTCACCCCCCAGTTATTTTGCTGCAGCAGGACTGCGGCAAGACCAGTGTCTGAGATTGGAGTCCTTGATGACTTCATGGCTGTGGCATGCTTGGTGCCTGGGAAAGTTTCTGTACAAAGTTGTAGGATGACTGGTTTCTATGGCAATGCTGTCCATGGGGATGTTCTTTTTAGAGTCCTATCAGCCTTGACTTGGCTCACAGGCACATAGCTCCTGTAAATGAAGAAATTCTCTTGTTAATACAACTACATTCTTTCACCAGTTCTACAGCTCCTGAACCTGCCTGCATAATAGTAACTTTAAATAATGGACTTTCTTGAGAGCTACACAATGCTCCTAGCATTGCACATTGTAACTGTAGAACTCTGCTGAGAATCCGTCTGGTCCCAGGCTTTTCTTGGTTAGTAGGGTTTTGATGGAGTCTTCTATTTCCTTGCTTGTCACAGATATTTTGATATGTTGTATTGGAATTCTCATTTACCTCTAAGATTTTCTTTATTTCCTCCCTTATGGCTTCTGTTGTCCTTGAATTACTCAGCAGCATATTATTTAATCTCCAAATGTTGGAATTGCTTCTATTTTTTATTTTATCATTGATCCTAATTTATTCCATTATGGTCTGATACAATTAAGAGAGGTATCTCTATTTTTTTATATTTGCTAAGACTTTCTTTGTGGCATAACATATGGTTTATTTTAAAAAAGGTTGGGCTTGAGGTGTGGCTCAAGTGGTAGTGCACTCCCCTGGAATGTGTGAGGTGCTGGTTTTGATCCTCAGCACCAAATAAAAATAAAATAAAGGGGCTGGGGATGTGGCTCAAGTGGAAGCACATTCGTTTGGTAGGCGTGCGGCCTGGGTTCAATCCTCAGCACCACATAAAAATAAAATAAAGATATTGTATTCACCTAAAACTAAAAAATAAATATTTATGAAAAAAAGGGGACATGTGCTGCTGAGAAAAAAATGTATTCACTCATTGATGGATGAAATATTCTATATATATCTGTTAAATCTAAATTATTGAAGGTATTACTGTGGTCTATAGTTTCTTTGTTTAGGTTTTGTTTGAAAGATCTACCTAGTGGTGAGAGAGGTGTGTTAAAGTCAACCAATATTATTGTGCTGTGCTCTATTGAAATTTATAAGTGATTGATATTCATAGATGCTCCATTGTTTGGGGCATAAATATTTATAATTATTGTGTCTTATTGAAGTATGAGTCCCTTAAGCCATATGAAATGTCCTTTATGCTTTCTGACTGACTTTGGTTTGAAGTCAACTTTATCTGAGATGAGGATGGAAACCCCTGCTTGTTCACATGGTCCATGTAAGTGGTATGTTTTTTCCCATCCTTTTACCTTCCATCTGTTGATGTCTTTTTCAATAATATGAGTCTCTTGAAGGCAGCATATTGTTGGGTCTTTTTTAAAAAAAATCCAATCATCCTGTCTATGTTTTTTAATTGATGAGTTTAAGCCATTAAAATTCAGGGTTATTATTGAAATATGGTTTGTATTCTTGATAATTTTGGTCTGAAAGGCTTTTTACTTGACTTGGTTTATCCTTTTATTGTTTTTTCCTTTAGTGTAGTTTCTCCTTTTGCTGATTTTCATTGTTGATTTTTAATTTCCTCCTCATGGAATATTTCAAGGATATTATGTAGTATAGGCTTTATTGTTGTATATTCTTTTAATTTACTTAACATAGTTACCAAACTCCAAAGGTCTCAAGGCCTGGTCTAGCACAAGATGTTCTGTTATTTTCAAAGAGTAAATATGGTTGCATTGATTCTGGTTGTGTGGTTCAGTTTACCATGTGATTTTCCTTTCAGCAATTGTTCTCAGATCTTGATCATACCAGAATACACATTAGAAAAGTCCAAATGAGGGTTTTTGTACAAGTCTACATGTTTTTACTATGCAACATCATATTGAATTAAGAACATAGGAATTCAACACTAAACACTAAAAAAATCATGAATCTTCTTTCATAAATTGTAATTAATTTTATGACAACATTTCAAGGTTGAAGTGTGAGTTTTATAAATAAGTTTTAGAACTTTCAGGATGTCATGGGATTTTGGACATCATTTGCATCTGAAAATAGGAATCAATAAAAAGATTCTCATATTATTTGTTAATGTAATTCAGAAATACAAATTATCTTATTAACATTCTGATTCTTACCCACTTTCAAAAGGCATTTTTGGCTCTTCCAACATAAATGTTTTCAGGTAGTTATTATTTACTCATTGATTCATTATTATTATTATACATTATTCATTATTATTTACTCATTGATTCAAAAGACTCAGCTTATATTGTTTAAAATGAACATTAAAAACATACTTTTTGTCTTAATTCTATTTATTTTAATATTAAATAATAAATTCTTTAGTTAAACATAACATTACATATTAACTCAGTAAACAAGATTTACAATGTTTTGAAGAGGTGATAAGATCTATATAAGTTGAGGTTGATAAACTCATGATTCTTTTAAGTATAGAATGTTTCACCCTAAACTTAAAGTGAAACCATATTGCTTCCAGAGGATCAAAATGTAAGAGTTGTGTAATGTTTCATAGGTGATACTGACAGAAAGCCTATTGGTGCTATTTTATGTGGTGTGAATTTATGATGGTGAGCTTTAACTAATGAACTTATATTGTAATTAGAATTTAAAATGCTCCCTTTTCTACTCAATACGGTTACTAGCTCAATATTCAAACAGAAAATATTATTTTTTTTGTATTTTCACAAATGTACTTTCCATACTGCACATAATCTAATATCATCCATACCTAAAGTGATTATAAAATGTCAGAAACAAAATGTATTTGACAAGAATAACACATGAGATGACATTATTACTAAATAATTAATTATTACAAAAACCATACAACCCTGTTAGTGTTAATAATTTCATTTGGGTTTGTTCACTTGGAAATAAAAATATTCCTCACTAGGTTGCCTAAGGTCCTTTTACTTCCTTATTCCTCAGGGTATAGATGAAGAGGTTGATTGTAGGAGTCATCACTCCCTAGAAGAGAGCCATGAACTTGGGCTGGTCCCTTGTGATGGAGAAGGAAGGCTGAAGGTGCATGCTATTGGCTGGACCATAAAATAGTGAAACTGCAATGAGAGAAACATGTACCAAAGGCTTTTTTTTCTTCCTTCAGAAGATGTAATCTTAGAAACATCATGTCCAATGCTAGTGTAAAAGGCAAGAATTAAACATAGAGGAACAGCTATTTAAAAAATATACACCACAGATAGTGCAAGCCTCTTTTTCATCACAGGCAGTGTGTATCAGAACTGGAATCTCACACAACAAGTGATCCAGTTTATTGACACCACACAACAGCAATTGTAATGTAACAGTGGCCTCTGAGAAAGCAAACATCACTCCAGTCAGCCACTTAATGAATACTACTAAGATGCAAGTGCATTGATTTGTGATGAGGGTATAGTGCAGGCCTGCAGATGGCCAATAGAAGTCAAAGTACATGATAGCCAAGAGCAGACATTCGGTGCCCGCCCCCATTATATGGAAGATGTATAGCTGAATTATACACCAAATATAGCTAATGCTCTTTTTAGAGATTTCCAGATTAAATAACATCTGAGGCACAATACTTGTGGTGCAACACATGTCTAAAAAGGAGAAGTTGGTGAGGAAGAAATACATGGGGCTGTGGAGACTAGGGTCTAGTTTGGACACTGAACAATGGCAATGTTTCCCATCAAGGCCAGGAGGTATGTTATGAGAAGAATAGTGGATAGAGAAAGCTCTAGCCAAGGCAGGTCCACAAAGCCTGGTAGAATAAACTCTTCAGGGTTGCTTTCATTAAATATTATCATGCTCTTCAATTTGTTTCACTTATAATAAGGAAGCAGCAAAAATTTAGAAAGAGTTATAAGGAATTAAAAAGCATAACCACATATTGACCATACAATTAATTATAAAGGATGGTGTGCAATAATTCTTGGAGGAAAAAAGGCAAAAGTCTATCACTAGGTGACTAAATTTCTATCCAAGACACTTTAAGAAATGATAGTTACATTAAAAAAAAATAGCTAAACGTTATGGAACAATTTCCTCCTTTGAAAAACAAAGCAGACAGTAATAATCACCTGATGCTGAAAATTCAATAACAAGTAGAAGTGACTATGCTGGGGAAACCTCCAGACAGTGGTTTTCAATGTTTTTTTCCAGCATAAAAATCATCTGGGGAAGCTGTTACAATGAAGTTTACTAGTTTTTATCTCCAGGTGTCTGATAGAGTAACTATAGCATAGAGTCATGGAGTCACATGAATTCTGTTCACAGGCCTTGTTGCAACATTTCAGAAATCTTAGGAAGAGTAGAATATCAAGGTAGTGACAGTAGAATAAGGGGAAGTTCTAAGAACTATCATAATAGGCTCATCATACTCTAACAATTTGGTTGAATAGTTTTACTGTCTCCACAGGGAGTGAAAAGTCTTTGGATTTAATCCAATTTCTACTAGCTTCTTGGAATTGAGCAACAAATCAAGCACCTTTAACATCAGTTATTTAGGCATAAACTGAGTGTGTGAAGGTTCAACAACAAAAATTTCACCATGCTCAAAAATTTGCATAGTAACAGAAATGTTGGTGAGGATATGGAGAAAATGTACAACCATACAACTGCTGTTGGGATACTGTGGAAAGCAGTATGGAGATTCCTCAGAAAACTTGGAATGGAACTACCATTTGATCCAGTTATCTTACTCCTTGTTATGTACCAAAAGACTTAAAATCAGCATACAACAGTGACACAGCCACATCAATGATTATAGAGGCTCAATACACAATCATCAGTATAATGGATAAAGAATATGGTATTTATATATCATGATATATTACTCAGCTCTCAAAATGAATGACTTTATGTTTTGCCAGTAAGTGGATGGGTCTGGAAACTATTATGATCAGTGAAATAAGCCAATCCCCCCCCAAACCAAAAGTTGAATGTATTTTCTGATATATGGATACTAACACACAATGGTGTGTGGGTGGGGGGGGGAGAAAAGAAATTGAGTAGATTACACAAAGGGGAATGAAGAGAAGGGAGTGGTAATAGGAAATACAGTAGAATAAATCAGACTTAACTTTCCTATATTCATATGTGAGTACACCACCAATGAAACCTAATATCAGGTACAATCACAAGAATGTGATCCTACTAAGAAAAAGTTATACTCCATGTATGTATAAATGTCAAAATACACTCTACTATTATGTATATCTAAAAAGAACAAATTAAAAAATAAATCAGCAAAAAAGAATTTATGTGTACTTCTTCCTTGCATAACTATTACTTCAGACTTCCAATATTTGTTCTTTTATATTGTGTTTTAGACAATCTGTCCATCTTATAGAAGTTTTTCATTTATCAAGAAACTTTAACACTTAGTTTTAATAAAATAGTTTGGACAGGACCCAGAGATCCAGTAATGATAAGTAACTACAAATACATTTTCACATTAACTGCTGCAGGAGAAAAGTCAATATCCTGATTCAGGCCCAGAGATGTTTTTAAATATACAAGTTATTTTATGTTTCCAGGACATATTTCTTTATATTTTTGGCTGAAGAGTATATTGAAAACAACAAAGTCAACAAGCTGAGTAAAACACTATGTTGAGAGAGATGAATTAGGTAATGAAGGTTTTGATTTCATATTGTGGATTTCATAAATCCACACTCTACCATAGAGTTCTGTAAGAAACGTATATAGAGAGGGGAAGTTGGGATAGCATCCCAGCAACAACATTAAGACTGTGATCTTAATGTCAGTCAATTAGTAATTTCAAGGTACAATTCTCAGGGTTACAAAGCACAGTTTTCAAAATGTAATCAATGCCTTTAATGAGGTTTTGAGACATCAAGACAATAAATTTGGAGTTTAAAGATTTAAAAATAAGTAAATAAATAAATATCTGTCATGCAAGGTATTTTCTGAATTAGTATGGCCTTACCATTTGTTTGGTTATATTACTCAAAATATTATAGGAGCACAGAAAATTTAGGAACATCTCTGGGCCCAAATTTTCTTTCAAACAAAAATTCCATGGTGTGGAAGGGATGTGAAATAAGCACAGTCAGAATTATCATATTGATAAAACAAATTTTCTAAAAATTTCAGTCCAGCCACATTATTAAATAATTGCAATATAAGCTACATGTTTTCTATTAATGAAGCATTGTAATAGTCACTCTGTATCATTTTCTATCATGAACCATTCTTCAATTATTTCTTTTTCTTTTTCAGTGTCAAAAAAGTATTTATTGAAATGTGCTCCATTCTTCAATTTTTTAAAGAGGAATTTTCAGTTTGGTCCTCTAGGAATTTTTTCATAATTTATTATGTTAGAATCTGATGACAATCATCCATCCAGTATGCTTTCTGCAACTTTATATAATTTGTATTATTTTGGATTTTGTTCATATTTTATTTTTATTAAGTATGGTTTTGACTGTGAATAGTGCACACTCTGTAGCCCCTTCTTTTTTTTTTCTGTATATTTGCCTAGGGGCAGAATAGAAGATATGCCTAATCTATGCAAATATCACTCTGAAGTATAATTTAAGGTCATTAATTCTATCCATAGGACTCTCATCTTTTCCATATTAGTCTCACATTTCTTTACTTTTAACACTTGGATTCTATGACTTTTGGATCTTGTACTTCCAGTGATTTTTTAATCCATATTTCACTATATGGGAATATATTTATGCACAAATATTTAAAGACATTTAGGTAAGTTGGTAGACTGTATTCCTGTTGATGTTATCTTTGTAACTACCCTCTCATTTTCATTCTAGTATATCTTGTTTTTACTTAATTTTCATCCCATCCTATACATTATTTAATTTACACCTGCAAGTACTGTTTAGCTTTGTAGGGAGAAGATAACAAAAAGAAACTCTGATTGAAACATATGGATAAGTCAATACATGAAATTTTGAACATATATTAAAATTAATTGATATTGAAATATTAAGGTTTTGATTGAAAAGTTCATATCTCAATCAATATCTATCAGAAATATCTTTGTTTTATGCTTTTACCATCAATTTAAATGAGAGTCTACGAGAGACATTAATTGCAAGTCTAGTCTAGTTCAAAGAGTCAAGTATTTCCAAAAGTTAGAAAAGTATTCCTGAAACAAAATACACTCTGCCTTTCATATGTGTGTTGGTTACTGTGATGTACACACATTCCAACCTCCTCTGAAAACAAGTGTCTTTTACTTACTATTTTTTTATATTCTTCAATATAAAGGAAATGTGAGTAGGTATACTTGAGTTTTTAAATTTTGAGAGGACAGAGAAACTTTAGTTTACAGATGCATATTTAACTATTAGCTTCAGAGAAGTTAATTTGTCTGTTGATGCAGGTGCCAAAGAAAAAAGCCTAGGTTAAGAAGACAAAGTAAAAAATATTCAGAGTGCTTTCTGAGCATGCTATTTACATGCTATTCATGAAAACTCTTGAGCATCCTTTTTACATAGATCATTAATTTGTCCTTCTCCCAGGTGAGTGATCAGAGAAAATTTTGGGGGACAGAGTTCTCTATGGAAATGCTTCTTTTGTACAGTTAATTACCTACTGATCTGAGGTTGGGTGTCAGGCTCTCTGTAGTCAAATTTGTTTACAGTAAACTTATTCAATTACCCAAAAACCTGAAAAATAATTTCAAATGGAATACAATTAAATATAAACAAATAATAAGAAAGAGGATATAATTAGATTAGAGATAGTTTAAATAAATGATTCAGGGGAATTTATTGACTCTTACTTCATTAATTCTTACAACAGGTCACCTAGATTTAATTATTTCTAGTAGAAATAGTAAAGGAGCACAAAATGAGTTTGAAAGACAAGAAAAAGTTGTTTTTTCCAATGAGAAGTATTCAAGAAATATTTAAATAAAAACTTCACAATATTTGTTTCTCTAACAAAAAGATATAATTATGATTTTCTGTCTCTGTACTGTCTGCTCTTTTTCTCTTCATATATTAGTCACATGTATAGAGAAAATTCAGATTTAAAAAATTGCATGTATTATACATGTATTATACATCATTTAGAAAAAAAAACAAAATCAAAGACATTGAATAGGAAAGACAAATGACAAACTTTCACTCTGACTACTGTCTCCAATGGTATGTAATCTATCTTCTCTTTCTAAAGGTAATCACTAATGTCATACTAGTGTATGTTTTATGCCATATATATATATAGAGAGACATTAACTCTCCCTTACATGCATATTGAGATCATTTCCTGCTTTTCTGTTACTCTTGTTTATTTTTTCTTGCATTTTATTTATTTTTTAAATTGATTTAATTTGTTGAAGAATATATACATTATGCTATGAAGCTAATATATGGCTACTTAATATAGTTTTGATTTTGTGGTGAAAACAGGCTATTTACACTGTTTTAGCATTTTAAAAGAATACAATATATTTTTAACAATGTCACCAAGTTGTACAATAGATTGTTTGGATTGTTCTTTCAATAATAGATTTAGTAACCTTTTTCCAACATCTTTCCAGCCCAAGTTCCTCAGACTCCCAGCCTCTGGGAGCCACCACTTTACTCTCTACTTTTAAAATACAATCAATATTTTAAATCCTCATATAAGTGATATCATGCACTATTTATCTTTCTGTGCCTAGCTTATTCAAGTTAATATTATGACCTCCACTTCTGTTAACATTCATAAATGACAGAATTTCTTTCTTTTTTATAACTAAATAGTAGTCTCTGTATATATATATATGCAACATTTTTAAAATCTATTCATCCAGAGATGAAAATAGGTTGATTCCGTATTTTGCCTATGGTTCCTAATGCCATAATGAAAATTATTATATTGATTTAATATCTGTTTGATATAAATACAGTGGCAGGATTGCTGAATCTTATGGTAGTTCTGCTTTTTTTGGTAAGAAACTTTCATATTTATTTTTCTTACATGATATTTCATTTCTTTCTTTACAAGAATGTATCAATGAAACCATAATTGGATTAAATAAAAAGCAAAATATAGTAAGTTTTATAAATCTTGGTTTCCAACATGAACTATTTTACACAGATCTATTTTACACAGATCTATCATCAAGATCTGTCAAGTGCTGAGAAATGTTTCCAATAGCTATTTTTTTCATTTCATTATTTAAACTAAAACATAAAAATTGTACACATTTATGTGGTATAATGTGATATTTTGCTATATGTTTATATTTTACATATTAAAATAAGAGTATCTTTATCATTTCCCGTGATAAAGGCTAGCTTTTATACAATATACAATATATTATCTATAGTCACCCTACTGTGCAAAAGAACACTAGAACTTATTACTCCTATGTAACTGCTACTCAGCACTGTTGACTTGTTTTTCCCTTCCCCTTACTCTCTATAGCCTCTGATAATCAGTATTCTACTCTCAATTTATGTAAGAATCAACATTTGAGTGAAATCATGCATTACTAATTGTTCGATGTCTAGGTTACCTATGTCTTCTAGTTCCATCCATATTGTTGTAAATGACAAAATTTTATCCATTTCTTGTGGCTGAATAGTATTCCATTCTATATGTACATACATGTCTTTATTGACTCATCAGTGGATGACACTTAGTTTGATTCTATTTCTAGGCTATTATGAATAGCACTGCATTAATCAGATGATAACCAAAAATGCACTACAACAACCCAGGGTATTAAAAAAAATTGTAGTTCTGCATTTCTTAGAAACAAAAATTTTCCTGAAGATAGAAATGGCCGCAGGCCTCTCCAGATAGACATATTGGCCAAGTTATAACTAAAATAATGCATTCCCTTGATTATTATATTTAAAATGAGACAAACTAACAGAATATAACCAGCATGTTTCTAAAAGGGTTCATTGTCAGGTTTCTATTACCAAAATATTAGCAAGAATGCATGTTTCCAGTGAATTAAACATACCTGTGGCTCACATCTGAATGAAAATCCTTGAGCATTTGCTCCCATGTTTTCCTGTGTGCTTCCTTCTGACCCTCTGCTGTCATGTGCTTCCTTCTGACCCTCTGCTGTAATGAACTAGTCCTGATGCACACTACCCAAAGTTAAAACAAATTCATATCCAAGATGCATCTTTTCTATCTAACAAAAATGTATGTACAGGTTGGATATTTCACTAGCCCTGCTTTTTATTATACAGTATCACATCAGGACATCTAGAAAGGTTAGATGTTATGAAATGAAATATGAACTTTGTGCATATTAAACTCAAGTACTTTACAAAAAATGCACATATAGATCTATGGTTATAATATAAAATTATCTTTCAGATATGAAAATACTAGCAAAGAGCATTTCTCCTCACCCTTTCTCTTTTTGCTCTTCGTCATTTCAGTGACTAAGTTCAGGACTATGCCTAGCTCTAAGAGGTGAATTAACAAAGATTATTCACAGAAGACATTTCTTCCAAAAACTAACAAAAGGATATTAATTTAGGGATTATTTTGCTACTTCTAATAAAGTTGGGGAATTAGGACTTATCCTTTTAATACCCATTAATATTAACTAAAATGCACATATAAGAATGGCTAGACAAGCTGAACTAATCTGGGGCCCAGCAACCCACCACCCAGTGAGCCTTCAACATACTCAAAATGTTAAATTTAATAATTCAATTTCACCTAAATGGCAACCAATTCTTTGTAATAATAAAAATACATAAATACCATCACTTTAGCCCTCTACTTTTACCATATATTTGCACTTTTCAATATCTAGAAAGAATAAATGTTTCCAACAAAGATTTAAATTTCCCACAATACATATTTAATAAGCTGTTTAAACTGAACACACCTAATAAATGGCTAGATTTGAAGAAAAAATCATTTTAAAGGCTAGAATTTGAAAGTGTCTTCTAAACAGGAACATTCTGCTCTAGAATGCTTTCCATCCTCATCTCTTATCAACCTATGGGTCAGATATATGCATGTTTAAGGCTTAGAGATGAGTTTAACAGTTTCACTTCCTATATGGTTTTATGAAAAGTCTTTCCTAAAAATTTTAACACAGAGTATACTCAGTGTGCTAGCTTACTAACTCTACTCTTGCCATACACTGGCAAACTCTTTAACATCTAGATAGACCAGATGTAAGTTATGACTCATTTACCCTTTATATACACTATTTACACAGCATAGTAAGAAATATTCACAGAGATAAGGAACAATGATCAATCTTGCTTCACAGAAAATACATTGGTATAAAGCCCTTTGGATTTTCTTTCCCTTCTTCCTTCCTGAACCATCACAAATATAATGTGTATTGCTTAGGGAAGTGTTTTCATCATTCTATTTCCCAAAGACAGTATTTCTTTTTTTAGAATTTTGGCAACAGATATCTACAAAATGTTTTATCTACCACCTAAACTTTTAACATAATTTGTACATGTCTAAACATCTAGAAAGACTAGATGTTTCAAATAAGGATTTAAGTTTTTCAAATAGGTACATAAGTAATGATGAATAAGCTGCACTTGGTAACAGTGTTTATATCTGAATATTATAAAATTAGACTCCTTTGTCCAGGATATACACAATGTATACAGTACAGCAAAATTAAATGAAATGCATGTTACAGGGCAAAGTGTAAGCTGAAGTTTACTACCATACTCTAAAAAAACACCTTTTGCAATTTATTCTTTCCCACCTCCCTCAATCCAATAAGTACAGACAGTATAGTATTTCAAGGTGGTTTAAAAAGTCCAGATAAAGTATTTCCCAACAGTTTTTTTAAAACTATTAACCGTAAGTTCTCTCCTATTACTTACACTTGAATATACCAACCACTTCTAATTATATAGACTAGATATTTCATATAAGAACTTGTTCACTGTGCACAAAACACTGGTAAATAAATTGCACACATAGCAATGGTTATAATCTGAGACAAATTTTACTAGAAATTTTAACATAAAACATATAAACTCATACTTTTATCATATGCTGGCAACCTCTTTGACATCTAAGATGACCATTTTATCTTAAACCTTATCCTTCTGACTTTCTTCTTCTCTTTTGGTCCAGTGAATTCCAGTGAACAAGCATAGGCATATGTAATGCTTAGAGATGGCTGAACAAATTCATATCCAGAAGTCATTTTCAGAGGAAAGGATTTCTTATGAATTTCAAAACCAAATGTACAAAATGTGCTAATTACTTGGTCATACGCTGGCAATGTCTTTAATATCTAGAGACTAGATGTTGCAAAATTTGAACTCATTTGTCCTTTGTATACATTATATATGCAGCAAAACAAAATGCACAAAACATACAGAAAACTGATGTCTGAAAATGTGCTTTACCTTTTGCAATTGCTTCCCTCCTATCTCCTCCACATCACTGCACAAATAAAGCTAGTACTGTATTTCTCACAAAGGTCATTTAACAGTTACATTTCTAAAAGACAATATTCCATATGAATTTTAGCAAAAAGATATTTACAAAATGATATTCTACTACCTCTACATTTAATATATATCTAGCACTTCTAAACATCTAGACAGACTGGAAATTTCAAGTAAGAACTCAATGTATTCACTATGTACATGATAGTCTTGAATAAGATGCACACATGTAACAATGGTTCTAGTTTGAAAATGTCTTCAAAATATGATCATTCTGGACCTTAACTTACCCAGTGGGTTATAATTCTTAAATTTTTAGAAGACAATCTTTCCTAGGAATTTTAATACAAAACAGACAAAATTTGTTTACTAATTCTACTTTTGTCATACACTGGCAAAATTTTCACATCTAGAGTGACTGAATGTAGATTAGCACTTGCTTGTCCTTTATACACCCTATGTACACAGGAAATTAAGCAAAATCCATAGACCTAAGGAGCAATGGTTACTCTTGCCTCATTTTAAGCACACTGCCATAGAGCTACAGGGAACCAGCACACAATGAATACTACTCAACAGAGATTATGGCTATTGTCACCACCCACCCCAATCATTTCATATGAATTTTAACAAAAAGAAAATAATTAAATGTATTATATTTTACTACTTATACTTTCAACATATTATCAGGCACTTTAGAACATCTAGAAAGACTAGACATTTAAAAAAAGTACTTAGCATTTTTGACTACATATACTATAGTAAATATAAACAAAACATACACACAAAACAATGTGGTTAGAACACACACACAAAAATGATGTCTTTTACCTATAACCAGCCTGGCACAGGATCTCCTAATGGTCAAAATCCTCTCTATGTCCTCTAAATCACTGAACAAAAGTAGACAAGTGTCACTCCTAGAGGTGGTCTAACAACTCCATTTCAAAGTCATTTCCAGAAGACATTTATTTTCTGATTTTTTAAAAGATGGTTAAAAGCTTGATTAGAAATTTTACGCACCTGAGTCTGAATGAACTTTATGATAGGGGGAAGGAACAGGCACAGGGAGTTTTTATAGCCCAAATATAATGGGATCTCTGGATCTGCAATTTGCCTTCTTGGCCTAAGGGGGGTTAAGTGTTCAATCCTGAGTGTTTGGGAGGGGTTGAGTGTTCAGCCTTGAGTGAGGGCTTGGGCATTTTGGCTTGAAGCAAACAAGTGATATAGAACCAGACAGAGGGTTTGAGAAGCCAGGTCATTCTGCAGCTAACTTTGTTTGGCATGCCCTTCAGACCAGCCTGTCCTGCACCTAACACCCTCAATTCCACTCCTCATTCCTAGTCCAATGTAGCTCCCTCCCCTCTCTATTAAGGCTGTTCTTCAAACTTTCTCCTAACTGGGTGTACTAGCTTGCTTCTCTCTTTCCCTTTCCTGAACGAGGCCAAGGGAGGATGGTGGCCCATTGTTACCATATTTCCCTTTGAGAGCAGTCAGTTCTCTCCAGGTTTTATGTAAAACACCTCAACTTTTAATACTGATACTTGAAATTCTTACAAAACTGTGAGGGTAAACAAAACACACATGTTCCTCCTTAGGCCCAGAAGGCAACTGGTAAAGTACTTTCTTATGATCACACTTATTCAGGGGTCACCATGCTCTGGACACCTAAGTGGTTTGTCAGATGGACAACACACAATGATCCCACTACAGGCCAAATTCAAGCAAGTAGAGGGAGGTTGGCTGGAGGAGGCCCTTAGGGTCACTTGCCTTGAATCTTCAGACATAGGGCAAAGAGAGGACCCCAGAGGGCCATAAATGAGGGGGAGCATTGACAAGAATACTTAATGACAGGTGATGATCATTGGCTCTTCTGATGAAGGTGTAGGAGTGCCGGGCTTAAGCCTGGAAATGTGAATCCATGGGGTAGATAGCATGAGTTTGGCCACCAAGGGAGTGCACATAATCACCTGAGCAGGACCCTCCCATTTGGGTTTTAAAGGGGGCTTTTCCCCCAGTGGGCAAGTGTAAACAATTTGAACAGGTGTTAAGGAGGTAGGGTTTTGAGAGAGACTGGGGTCAGGAAGGAGCCAGTCTTGATAGCACAAGAGTTCAGAGCGTAGATGGAAGAGGAGGGGCAGGGAATCTGTAGGCAATCAGGGAGGAATGAGGGGATGGCCATATATGACTTCAAAAGGTGAGAGATTAGAAGGCTTCTTTGGCAAGGTTCTAATGCGCAATAAAGCCAAAGGGAGCACCTTTACCCAGTCCAGGCTTAATTCCATGGTGAGCTTGGTGAGGGTCTCTTTAAGGGACTGATTAGTTCTTTCAATCTTTCCAGTAGCCTGGGGGTGGTAAGGGCAATGAAAATGCCAAGGGAGTGATATCATGTGAGCCAGTCCCTGAGTTACCTGCTAGGTGAATTCTGAAAAAGTATCTACCAATACAAGAAGATATTTTATGTTTTTTACTCGGGGCATGTTGGTGAAATCAATCTGCCAGTCTGCAGCTGGGGTATGACTGCGGGCCTGATGAGAAGGGAAAGGTTTAGGTTTTAATGGAGTATTGGTATTGGTTCTCTGGCAGATCTGACAAGTGGAAGTGATCTGTTGTAGTAGGGTCTTCTCACGTGGAGAAAGGGTGAAAAAGGAGTGAAGGAAAGTAGTGAGACTCTGTGGACTAGAATGGAATAGAGAGTGAAGAAACTGGAAGAGTTGCTGGAGATCTTTGGGCCAATCCCTGATGGTAACGAAGAGTAGCAGAGAGGAGGAAAAGCTCTGTAGGGTGGCTGATAGAGCCTCTTGATAGGCATTGGAATTCCCCATAGTAGTAAGGGAGGAGTCAGTTTGGTAGGTCTTGCAATGGATTATTCCCAGTTGGAATGGCAGCCTAGAGGCTCATAGGAGGCCAGAAATAAGTGTGGAATTAATGACTGCCATCTCTCTGGTGGTCAATAGCCCCTTTTCTTTCCAAATAGCTGTGTGGGAAGGAGATCAGGATATGGAAGACATATTATATAGGGAGAGGGTTTCTCCCTCCACTAGCTAACATGCCCTTGATGTAGCTATGAGTTTAGCTTGTTGGTTGGTGGTATTGGGTGGGAGAGGTTTTGCCTCTATGATGGATTAGAGGGAAATGACAGCATACCCCACTACTTTAACCCCTTCATGTATAAAGGAGCTACCATCTGAGAACCAGATGAGGTCTGAAGAGAGCAGGGGTCCCTCAGAAATAGTGGTAGGGCAGGGTAAAATCGTCTCTAATACCTCCAGGCATTTATGGATGGGATCTTGTAAGGGAGAAGATGGGAGGAGGGAGGCAGGGTTTCAAGGAATGAAACAAGGAGGAATAGAACCCTGGAAGGAGGAAGTGACTTTAGCCCCTTGTAAGTGAGGAAATCCTTTAGATGGTGAGATGGTTAGTGAGGTGAGAGGACTAGGACTTTCGAATCTGCCCAAAGAAGGAGTCCCTAAGGGCCACCATAGCCTTAAAGGTTGTGGTGGGGTGCTTTCCTCCCCACAGGTGGACAAAGAGATTTGCAGGACGATAATCAACATATTGCAAGAGGGAGGATTCGGGGCACTGGGGGTGAAAGATTGGTGGTCAGAGGCCAAGGTTTGTCCAAAGAGGTGTGGACTATCTTGAAATCCCTGAGGAAGTACAGTCCAGGTTAATGGCAAAAAGATATCCTTTAAATATATGACTGAGAAGTGGGTGGCAGTGTGGGGGATCTGAGACAGAAGGGTGTATGGGTTGGGAACCAAAGGATGTATGGGCCTAACAGAGGTGTTGATGAGTCATAGGTAGGACCTGTTGGGCTTTTTTACCATTAGTATGGGAGTATTGTAAGGGGAATGAGCAGGACTGAAGTACCCCTTGCTAAGAATGTCCTGAATAATAGGTTGTAGGCCCAGAAGGGCTTTTGTGGACAGGGGGTATTGAACCTGATTGGGGAAGGTGTTAGGATCTTTGAGATGAAAGTTAAACTGGTGGGCAGGAAATGGTAGAGGGGTGTGGGTATCCCATACAATCGGGTGAACCAGATTAGTATGGTATTTCATGTCAGCCTCACAAGTGGAGCAGAATGGCCAGTCTTCTGCCAAAAGGGCCAGAGTAGAAGAACAGGCCGATTCTGGGGCCTGACTGATGCCAGGAGCCCATATGTTGATTGTTGTATTGAATTTAGAGAGAATATCTCAGCTGAGTAAAGGAACTGGACATTGAGGCATAACTAAGAACATGAGAGAATGGGAAGTTGCCTATGGAACAGAGTAATAGGGGAGTCTTTCTTGGATAGATTATCTTCCCTACTACCCCGACAATAGGAGAGGTGGATGGCACTGTTTGCCCCCAGAATTGTGTCAGGACTGAGAAGGTAGCCCTGGTGTCAAGGAGAAAATCAACCTTGCATCCATCCACCTGAATCCACACCCTGGGTTCTTGTTTATTAATCATTACAGACAGGGACAAGGACCCAAGGCACCATCAATTGATTGCCATGCCCAGAAGGTCAGAGGGTTCTGTGGCCATAGGCCTCCTATGGGATCTAGGACAGTCAGAGCCCCAATGACCTTGTTGTTGACATTTAGGGCATGGAGTACATGGAGTGTGTGGTGCAGGGCATGCCTTGGCTCAATGTCCCTCCTTGCCACACTTGAAGCAGGCACCCGGGGGGGTTTCGGTGATAGGCGGCGACCCAAGGAAGCACCCTGTAGGGCCTGGGCAAGCATCTGAAATTTTTCAATCTGGGGGGTGGCAGGGCCTTGTTTGAACATTTTTAGTTTGGCCCAGATGTCAGGGTAGCTCTGTGAGAGGAAATATGTCAAAAGGACATGCTGACCATCTGGGATTTTGGGATCTAGGTTACTGCTAAAGGGCTTTCATAAGCTGATTCAGAAATTCCGATGGGGTCTCTTGTAATTTTTGGAAATTGACAGCTTTAAGTGCCACTTTTTTGAGCCCAGCAATAATACATACGGAGAATCAGTCCCTACTCTGTGTGCCAGCTTGTGAATTATAACCCCAGTTGGGAATTTGATCTGGGGCAGCAAGTGGCCCCAGAGGGTGATTTGGATTAACTCAGTGAGTTTCATCCGCATGGGCTCTGTCAAGTTCCCAGACTCTGGTACGTTCCTCAAGAAGGAGAGTATTAGCCAATAACATATAAGTGAGGACCCATTGAAACTCTCTTCTGTGGTGAATGAGCCCAACCTTCACTCTAGTTGTGTGAGGTCATTCATAGGGAATGGGACATGTACCCGGATAATGCCCTCAGGTCCAGCAACCTCTCTTAAAGGGGCCATGGATTGTGGGACTAGGGAGTGGGACCTAGTTTTGGGGGGACTAAAGGTGTCAGGGGGAGCAGGGGGAGCAGGGGGAGCTGATGGAGGAGGTCGATAGGGAGGAGGTTCCTCTGCTGGATAGGTAGGGGTGAGAATGAAGAAGAGAAAAAGCCTCAACATTTCCTTCCATTTTTTCAAGCACTCACAGAAGTTAAACAGATCTCTGAGAATTGCAGGATCTAGGGATCCTCCTGGGGGCCATTGACTTTGATTGTGTGCAGAATTTAAAGCAATTTACTTAAAGTTAATGTGATTGAGCATCCTAATGTTTGATCATATTAACATATTTCACAGGCACCAAAATGCAAAGTTATATATTAAAATAAAGAAGTATAAATTAACCTTGAGCTCAATAAATAATAATATATTTCTTCTAGAGTGTATATACTATCTATATATTATATATAGCATATATATAACATAGATATACACATATATAATATATATACTATAAATAGCATGTATATATTTGTATATATTGTTTCCAAGGGCTTTCTGTTTATATATATATATATATATATATATATATATATATATATATATATATATAATATATATATTTGTATATATTGTTTTCCAAGGGCTTTCCATATATATCATATTATATATGCTCTATGTAGCATATATAATATATAATATGTATATAAACTTTATATAATGGTATTTTATATAATCATGAGCCACATAACCATATACCACATATAGAATCAAGTATATATCATATATAATAGATATTATATAACATACAAATGTTATATGTACATATAATAGCCAGATATATTTGAACCTTTCTTCACAGAAATTCAATAGGTAAACATACTTGAAAATTCATGTGAGTCCATTAGTTTATTTACATAAAACCACCTTATGTATAATAAGTTTCTCATGACATTTGGTTTCATTGGTATTCAAGGAAATTTATTCAATTCTTTCTTTTTTGGAATTGTTTTCAGCCATAACTCCTTGAGTGATTAATAAATGATGCCAATGGAAAGAGGATTGGGTAATAATATATTACTTCTTTATCATATTCTCTTTGTTATCACAAAATCATAGTTCTCTGACATTATCCATATAGAATTCAATAGCATGAGGTAACTTTTCGCAGTGCTTACCACATAGCAGGCATTTTTTAAAAAATGTTTTTATTAGTTGTTGATCAACCTTTATTTTATTGATTTATATGCAGTGCTAAGACTTGAACCCAGTTCCTCACACATGCAAGGCAACGGTTCTACCATTGAGTCCCAACCCCAGCCCTACAGCAGGCAGTTTTTACATCCTCACTTATTGATTATTTAATCTAGTCTTCATTTGACAACCCATTTTACTTCCATGAGGCTATTTACTTATATTCTTTGTTTTAATTATGTCCATGCTGGTTTTTAAGCCTCTGTGACTTTGCCACTTTCTTAATGTAGATCTTCTCTGCCAAATTCAGATCTTAGATAATTTTTAAAGCATCTCAAGTGCCATGTTGTCTCCCAAAAATATTTCAATGTTCTCTAATTTGGATTTATGTACTACTACTCTGAAGAACCTTTGATCTGTAATTAGTCCCAAGTTTAGCATTTAGGTAGCTTAACAGAAGATGACCTCCAATGGTATCATACAATGTTGATTTTCCCAACATAAAAAGCTGGTATCTTTGTTCCTGTGTCCTCCTATGTAATGCTTCATTTTAATTTACAGTAGAGGAAACAGGAAGCAAAAAATTAATTTAATTCTGTCATATTTGTTACTTTAAGAGCATCTCTGGCTTCAAGAGTGAGCCTAGAATCCCAGCAATGTCACAAATCAGAAAGCCTTCCCACAATAGGTCTTCTTTACCAGTTGTTCTGGATGGCTTTTAGTCAATATGAAAGAAAAGATAGATAGTGAAGTCAAATATAGCAACAGTGAAAAACATGGCAGGAAAATAGAAAAGTTGTTTTAGTAATTGACTTTAAATTTAAGAAAACAAATCCTTGAGAATATGAGTTATTGTTTTTCTCAAGGTAAAATAAGATTCAAATTCTGGTCTCCTGCATCCTGTTCTAATGTTTCTTTCATACATTTTTCTTTATTCATTATTTCTCTCCCTATTTTTTCTCTTTCTGTGTTCCTTTTCATCTTTTTCCCCTTTATCATGGCAAGGACAGCTGTCATGACACTTATTTTCTGGCAAATTTTAATTTTACACATTTTTTATAGCACATCATGGTCAAATATGGGCACAATGTTTTCTTACTCCTGTGGCACTTTGCACACCTTCATGAATATTGACCAAGTCATAATAGACCATTGACTTTAGATGAGCTAGAGCAAGTGAGGTAAATTTTCATAAATAATGATGTGAGCCATGATCAGAAGAGCAACTCCTCAGTATAGAGAATAATTATTATTGTTATTATTTATAATTCTACTTAGCCTTTTTAGGATATATATTTTTCTACAAGCATGAGGCAAGGCATATTATAGAACCACCAATGAGCTTACTTGTGTTAAGCTCAAAGCTCAATATATTTAAAGGACTTATTGTAATTTAATGAAATTGTTTGGATATATACATTAATTTAGGGAAAACAAAATAGTATTGTAAGTTTTTCATCACTGTCACCAAAATCCCTGAGAAAAACAACTTAAAGGAGAAAAGATTTATTTTGGCTCACAGTTTAGAAGTTTCTGTGCATGGTCAGCTGATCCAAGGCAAAATAATCATGGTGAAGTGCTTGGCTGAGAAAAATTGCTCAGCTCATGGAAGCTAGGAAGAAAATAGTTTGGGGGAGAACATAAATGGGACTGGATGCAAAAAATACTTCCAGGATATTCCTGCTTTTTTCAGCTAAGTACTCCTCCCAATAATCCATTCAGATTATTGATTCATTAAGTGGATTAATCCACTTATGAGATCCAAGCCTTCATGATCCAAACGGTTTCCAAAAGCTCCACTTATAGACCTTGTGCATTAGGAACAAAATCTTCAACATAAGACCTTTTGGGGTACATTCTAGATCCAAACCATAACATTAAGAATGCTTTATTTTGCAGAGTAAATGCCACAGAGGCAAACCAAAAAGAAAACAAAACTAGCATCCAGGAAAAAAAAGATACTATAAAATGTAATGTTCTCCCATATGTATATAAGTAATTTATTTTAGTTTACTTAGTTACTGAAGTTTATAAATGATATGTCACCTATCATTGCTTTTAAATCTTGGAGTCAGAACAGGTGATTTGGGAAAATAAGTCAGGAGGATTGTAAATTTGAGGTGAGCCTCAGCAACTTATTGTGGACCTAAACAACTTAGCGAGACAACGTCTCAAAATAAAAAAATAAAAGGCTGGGGATGTGGCTCAGTTGTTAAGCACCCCTTGGTTTAATCCCCAGTACGCTACCACCGCCCCTCAAAAAAGAATAAGAACACATGTTAAAATATACACAGTGTAGAGAATAAAATGTTAGGTTATTTTTATATTCTAGAAATGTATTTGATGAACTCTGTCTAGATTGAATATAATTATTAACTTTTAGAGATAGGTATCAGACCATAGGAAAAAAAAGTTTAATTTAAAAGTTAGCACAGTTTTCCACCCCCCCAAAAAAAAAACATTTATTATTATAAATGGAAATCAATAGTATCATTTTATATAATTACACTATAAAAATAATACTGCATTAATTCACATTAATTTTCTTATTCCATAAATATATACTAAAAGCCTAACTGGTTTCAAACTAGTAATATTCTCTTTCTGAAAATGTTAGGATATTCATATAATAAAGTTTCACAAATAATGGAGAAAAGAATTAGTTTGGGTTGTCACCTTTAAAAAGTCTTTGATAAATATCTTCTTATTACTATCATGAAATATTCTTCCACGATATCTATCATGATACAGAAGTTAAAGACTTAAATTACAAAGATGCTTTACTCAAGATATTAATGTCAACTTTCATTGACTGAAGAGAAAAATTTTCACAAAGTGCTTAAGATAATTACCAGCTGATAGAATTTATTGTCTGAAACCCCCAAAAATATAAATATAAAAGTAAATATCAGAAAATACTTAATATGCAAAGTAATTATTAATATTTTATTACTTAATATACAAACCAAAATTTATATGAAACTGTGTGTGCAGGTCTTTATGATGATTATGCATTGCATTTAAAATACAAAACTAGATAATTGAAGTTGCTTCTATGTGGCTTGAGAAGAAAATTCATTTATTTACATTTTTCTTTTATGTAAAGTAAAAATATAAATTATTAATGACCTTTCCTCCTATACATATGCCCATGATTAAAGGCACAAAAACTAAGTAGTATGTTACAACATTGCTTGCATTAATAAAATGTTTGCAAATAAGAAGTATTATGTTAATTCATCACTATGATCTAAGGATTACTTAACTCCATAAAAATTAAAGACAATTAGAAAACACATTTCATTACTTTATTTATTCTAATATAGATCTCTTCAAATGTCTCTTTACTTTCCCAGCTTCATGGTGAACTCTCATCAGCTTCTTCAGTGCATCCTTCATGTCCTTATTCCTTAAGGTGTAAATGAGGGGGTTGAGACTTGGAGTGATGATGGTGTAAAAGAGGGTAAAGATCTTTCCTTGGTCCTTGGAAGCACTGTTACCTGGCTGTAGGTACAAGTAGATAATAGCTCCATAGAACATGAACACAACAGTGAGATGAGATCCACAGGTATTCATTGCTTTGTGTTGGCCAGCTTTAGATTTCATTTTTAGCACAGCTTTGGCAATGCAGCCACAGGATATAAGGATAAGGATGAGAGGTGTGAGGACAATGATAATGCCTAAAGCAAACACAGACATTTCTACTGTTTCTGTGTCTACACAAGCTATCTTGACCATAACTGGCAAACTCACACAAGAAATGATCAAGAAGTTTGTTTCCACAACTAGGCAAATTCAGGGTGACTGTACATAACACTACAGAATTGGCCAAACTAATACTCCAGACCAGGACAATCATCTTGAGACATAGACGAGGGTTCATGATTATCAAATAATGCAAAGCTTAAAAATAGCTGTAAAATGGTCATAGGACATGACAGCCAGGAGAAGGCACTCAATGGAGCCAAACCACATGTAAACATAGAGTTGAATGACACAACCCACATAGCTGATTGTCTTTGTGGGTCCCTACAAGTTGACCAGCATCTGAGGGACAATGGTGGTTGTGAAACACAGATCTAGAAAAGTTAAATTCCTGAGGAAAAAGTACATTGGTGTGTGGAGGCGGGAATCCAGGAGAGATGCAAGAATGATGGCTGTGTTTCCCATCAATGTGATACAATAGAAGATGGTGACAACTCCTGACAGGATCATCTCCAGTTTAGAATGGTAGAGAAGCCAAGCAGAATAAAACCATGTGAAAAACTATAATTTCTTTGGTCCATTGTCCTTTGATATTTAAATCCTAGATTGAAAACAAGAGGAGTAGGAAAGGGAATAGGAGGAGGAGAAGGAAGAAACAGAAGTGGGGGAAAAGGAATGTGAAGGAGGAGGAGGAAAAGAAGGAGACAAGAAGAGATGAGGAAAGAAAAAGCAAGAGAAAGAGGAAACAAGAAGGAGGAGGAAGAGAGAGAAGAAAGAAATAATTTCTCTATATATTAATGGAAATTTGACTAATTGTAGATTTTTTCTCATGTCTGATTAAGTATCTAGGTAATCTTGGAGAGTTCAATATTGAACTTATGGTCTAAATTTTCTCACATGGAAATTAGAATGTTTGGAATTGATCTGGTACTAAAATGATGACTCTACAATTCTTTAAAATTTTTTTTTAGTTGTAGTTGGACACAATACCTTTAATTAATTAATTATTATTTTTATTAATGTGGTGCTGAGGATCGAACCCAGGACCTTACACGTGCGAGGCAAGTGTTCTACCACTGAGCCACAATCCCAGCCGCCCTACAATGTTTTATAAAGCTAGTTAGCTTGATATAGTGAAGATCTTCTTTTACTAAGTTTCTAAACTCCTCTGTAAAAGCTAACTGTTTGATTAATTTTAGAATGAGGAAAACAGTATTGCTCTTTTTTTCCATTAGTTAGTTAATGGCCCGTTGGATCTAACTGTTGCTCTTAGATATCTGGCATTTATATCGCTCCATTTTTTTTATCTCTTATTCTCAATACCTCCCTTATAAGAAAACTGATAAATTTGAGTGCCAAATTAACCACTTACCTTTAAAATTTTTCATCACCACTACCCTAATTCAAATCATAGTCTTTAGTCCTTGCATTCAATTTCATGCCTTTATACTATTACACTATTCAATAAAATTATGTCACCGATGTTTTTAAAGCCTGTTAGATGATTTCTAGATCAATTAAAAAACATTTTAATTTTTGAAGATGACCTCAAAGGACCTGCATATTTTGGCTCCTACTATGTATTAATGCTTATCTCACCAATCACATTACCCATTTTCACTATTAGTCTTCTTTCAGTTTTTTCAACTTGTTAAGACTCATTCTTGCCTAAACCCCTGTAAACTCTTCTTCCTTTTTGAGTAACTCTTAATCAATCTTTATATCATCTCTAAATGGTTCTTTCTTAAAAAGAAATTTACAGAACAGTTGATTTTTTTATGTTTACCTTATTTCATGCATAGGGAACTCATGCAGACAGCCACTGTAACATGAAGCTTAAAGCATAGGCAGAAAAAACAAACAAACAAACAAAAAAAAAAAAAAAGAAAAGAAAGAAAGCATAGGCAGAGAGCTGATATTCATTCCTGTCTGTGCCAGTCTTTTAGCTGTGTGATCCCAGATAAGTTACATACCACTGTTGAGCTCAGTTTCCTCTTGTGTAAAATGGTGACCATAAAGATACCTAGGGTTGCGATGAAATTAAATAATAAATTCAAAGTGCTTAAAACAAAGCTGGGAACATAGCATGATTCAATAATTTGAAGTTATTAAAATTATTATAAGAAATTGTAATCATGGTAGGACATAGGTAAATATTTAATATTCTTTCTCCCAACATGAATATAAGGGCTATAAGACAGTAGATATTTTGACATAATCATGCATACATAGAATATAATGTGCTTCATTTCAGTCCCCAGTACATCCATTTTTCTTCCTCGCCTCCTCTGATTGCTCCCTTCTATTGGTATTCCTTCTATTTATTTATAGTATTTTTCTTCAGTCCATGAACAGCACCTAAAGCATTCACCATAGAGCATATTAAAAAATAATATAGTAGGGGGCTGGGGTGTGGATAAATAGTAAAGCACTTGCCTAGTAGTGTGAGGAGGCACTGGGTTCAATGATAAGTACCACATAAAAAGGAATGAATGAATAAATAAAAATAAAGTTATTAAAATTAATAATATAGTGATAGAAGGGGTTACTCAAATAGAAAATAATGTGATTTTATGAATATAATAACAAATAATGTATTGATTAATTTTGATGGAAAACAATGTAAAACATTAGTCTCTATTTGAAAAACCAAAAAAATTAGCAATATTTCAGAAGTACAACACAGATACAATCCCTCTAAGCATGCCTGAGCATCTCAGAACTACTCATACTTGTAGTAGTCAAACAGATTATCACTGCCTGAAGAAAAAATGATATCCAGAAAAGTTTCATTTAATACTGTATTATATACTTAAATGTTAGCTAGAAAGTTAGATCCTGTGTTAAATATTCTTATCACAAGAAAAAAATGTAAGAGTTGCAGGAATCTTTTGAAAGGGAATGATAGTTTTATGAAATAAATTGTGGTAAAGACTTCAGGTAAATACTTGTGTCCAAACTCATCAAGCTGTATATATTAAATATGGACAGATTTTTAAATGTCAATAATAACTCAATTAAGTGCTTATAAGAAATTAATATAAAATATTTAATTGATGAATAAACTGATGCCTCCTTCTCTGTTATGTTGGAAAAAGTTTTGCTGTTTGTTTATCATGCTATCTCAAAACATGGTATTATGAAGAAATTACTTTAAATTGGGGTGATGATTCAGAAGTGGAACATTTGCTAAATAAAGTAGATATATTGGTTGAAATCATTGTTTTGAAAAAGTCATTTGATGATTTCCTCAGAACTAGCTTTTCAAAAATTATTATTTGTTGGGCTGGAGATGTGGCTCAGCGGTAGCGCGCTCGCCTGGCATGCGTGCGGCCCGGGTTCGATCCTCAGCACCACATACCAACAAAGATGTTGTGTCCGCCGAGAACTAAAAAATAAATATTAAAAAAAATTTAAAAAAAAATTATTATTTGAACCTGAGTTCTGCCAATAACCAAGTTAGATATTGAAATGTATTGCAAGTTATTATGCACCTTTACAATTCCATAAACATCATGTTTTTTCCCAATTAATTCATACAATTTTATCTGTTCTTAAAAAAAACAAATAAATTGTACATTATTAATGTATGACATCTAAACAGAGGGAGTTAAAAATAATTCATGCTTATTTATTTTGATACATATGTTGATAATATCTGCAATTGAACCTAACTTCTGAATACAACAGGCCTTTCTGTTCAGATAATACGTAAGCAAAAATGAAATTCTTAAAAACAAAAACAAAAAAATAAAAAATCCTTTTAAAATTAAACTTAAGCTCATGCTGTTAATTTCTTAGTAATGTCATTATCACTATAGTCCCAAAGACTAATTCAAGGATGGGTAAAAAAATAATTCTTCTTCTGCATGTTAAAAATTTAATGTAAGAAATTTTCAGACATTTTTCATGCATATTATAAGACCTAAAGACACATTAAAAAGATATCCTTTCTAGCTTCATAAACTCTAAGTACAAAATACTACCTTTCTTCATTTTCAAATTAATATATATTTCCCTCTTGTATTTCTGCCAGGTTAAAATATTTGAAATTACAAATTAAGAAATAATTTTATGTCCTCTTAGATATTAAATTTAGTATTTCCTTCACAGTATAGATAATAAGGGAGATTTCTTTGCAGATTTACAAAATTTATTTATACTCAGAAGAATTCATCCATTCAGGTTCTAAGTTCTTTTCTTTTATTTTCCACAAATTGTTTTACCATCACAGGCACATTATTTTCCAAGAACTATTAAAGATTATTCAAGATTAACATTACCGTGATTCAAGGAGCGTTCCCTTGATGTCCTACTTCTCTGCTACTGTAGAGTCCACAGTATGGAAAAAGGTCCTGGTTAAATATTTGTTGCCAATCTCTCATATTTTTCCTGTGGTACCATGGAGAAATGAGTTCAAGAGATCTATTTTACAGTATGGTAACTATAGTTAATGATGAAAGTTTGTAGTCTTAAAGGGTATTTCTTTGGGGAAACTGGGCATCAAACCCAGAGTTTCCTGCATGCTAGGCAAGTGCTCTACCACTAAGCTATATCCCCAACCCTTAAAATACTGTATTCTTGAAAAATGCAAAGAAGTTAATTTTAAATGTTCCCACCAAAAAAATAACTATGTAAGGTTGTCCTTTTATTAGTTAGCTAGATTTAACCATTCCATATGCATATATAATTTAAAACATCAGGTATTACATTAAATATATGTATTTTTAGCTATCCATGTATCTTTAGTCACCAAGGAAAGCTATTGGACAGGGAAATGAAAAAAATGTATTTGATTTTTCCTGTGTATTACAAACAAAACCTTCTTTTAAATAATGTGAATTTCCAACACAAGAATTATAGCACATGTTAACTCTAATATTTATAGCATGCACTGATTTGGAAGATAAGTTTACTCTGTACAGATATAGTTGTCTTTGAAAGAGAAGGCGTTCAATTTCCAAATCCCTAAGTGGTAAATTCAGGATCACAATCTTTGTTTTCCTTCAGTTGTCTTGGTGATCATGAGGTGAGATCCAAATATTTCAATGTCCAAGAAAGTTTCACTAATGTCTCAGAGGTCACTATTTAAGCAGGTGATCCTGGAGTGAGTATGTACTCTGAGGATTTTTATGAGTTAGTTTATGATAATAAGTTGTGACAACTCTCTTGATTAAAATTACTTATCACCAAAAAGTACCATAATAAAATTTAGTGATACATGTTTCAAGACATGGAATTTCTCATCACTGAGTAATAAAATAACTTTAATTACATTTGTATTATAGTAATCAGCCTATTTTACAACTTATATATAGTGAGATAGTTGGGTGCATAGATTATAGTGAGATAGTTGGGTGCTTAGATATAGTGAGATAGTTGGGTGCATAGATTAGGGAACTAAATTTTCAGGGCTGAAATCTTGGTATTTCCAGTTATCAGATGGGTCAATTTGGAAAAATTATTCAACATTTGGTACCTCAGATTCTTATCAAAATAGGGAAATAGTAGCAATACACAATTCAGAGGGTTAGAATGAAGATTAAGTAGGTTTAATTTACATAAGATATAATAATACTGGTTGGCACGTTGTAAGCTTCCCATAAGTATTAGCTCTTATGATTTCAATATGAGGGAGTATGCATGCTGCAAAAAATGTTCTTTTCATCAGTTTGAAAAGAACTTATATATGGTATTTTACAAAAGATTATGAAATGCTTTCTTCCAATCAAATACTTCCTTTATGCATAACACATGTGTACATTTAGTAATGATGATAAGAAACAAAACCAACTAATGGCACATTTTTTATTGTTCAAAATTCTAAATATCAGGATACTTGAAATGATTCATTTCAGATTATTTAAACAAATTTTCATATATGCAGTGTGATACACAATAAAATATGGTGGGAGGAGGAATGGAGGTTCAATGGATTAGACAAAGGCAAAGGAAGGGATGGAGAATAGGAATAGGAAAGACAGTAGAATAAATTGGATATAATTTTTCTATGCTCACATATGAAAACTTGACAAGTGAATCTCTACATGATGCACAACCACAAGAATGGGATCCTAATTAGAATAAGTTATTCTCCATGCATGTAAAATATGTCAAAATACACTCTACTGTCATTTATACCTACAAACAACAAATTTAAAAAGCAATAAAAATACAACTAACTACATGAAAACTAGGGAAAGGTAGAGAGTATAAACAGACACATGGAACATTCAGATAATATCATTATCACACAGAATTTTAAGTAACAATGTTCATATAGGTTCAAATAGTATACTCAGAGAAAGAAAAGATAAAATGGCAACTTTCATTGTGTACTGTATTATAACTTGTGAACCTGATGTCATAACAATTTATTCTATATGATAAAATAAAATACAGAATTCTACTCCTTATAAGATCCTGAATTGGAACTTTCCAGTAAAAGAAACGAGGGCAAAATTCACAGTTCTTGGATTTTTTTTCAGTGAGATAGTATTATGGACTGAATATCTGTATCTCTACTAAATCCATGCATGAACCTGTAAACAACAATGTGTTAGTATTTGAAGGTAAGATCTTGAGAGGTAATTAAGTTTAGATAAGATAATAAAGGTGAGGATATTATGATGAAATAATCTTCTTAATAAAAGAGGATGGAAATTCAGAACTCTATCACTCTCCCCTGGTATGTGAGGACATGGTGAGAAGATGATGCAAGTCAGAGAAACAGTCTTCCTTAGGAATCAAATCTACCAGCACCTTTACACTTCCCAGCCTCCAGAACTGAGAAATGTCTATAGTTTAAGCCATCCAAAGAGTGGTATTTTGTTATAGCAGCCTGAGTTGATTAAGACAGCTGAGGAGATATATATTAAATAAAAAACACAGTGGCTTCCTATCAACTCCTGAAAATGACTTGCTTGCTGTTGCATACTGAAGTAGTTTGAGAATATGCCTAAAATCTTCTCTGAAAATGCAGCAGCTTCCAACAAGTTATTACAAATCACATGCTTTGAAGCTTCTTTCTGAAGTATTTCCTGACTTCAGTGGCAACTTTCCTAACCTTTATTATCTCAACACTTTCAGCAAGTTCAAGACCTTGGTTCATATATTAAGACTTTCACATATGGATTATATAGAGTAGTTTTTATTTTTCTGATCAAACCCTACCTGACTCTGGTTCTGGTAATCAAAGTGGGTCTATCATTATGAATAAAGTCATAATGAGAGGGATCTGAAATTGTTCACTGGTCTAACCTAATTTTTTGATATCTGCTTTACAGAATTGACAAATCTTTTGCTTGTTGAAGAAGCTCTTCATTCCTTGCTAAATGAAGTTAGTTTTCTTTGGCTAAAGGACATCCTAAGAGAATGTTGATTCTCCTCAAAATTTGCAACCAGGATCTCTTTTGCTTCTAGCTAACATCTAGATTTACATGGAAATGAGCACAAATTCTGACATCATGAACATCTTAAGTATCATTCTGACAAATCCATATTCTACAAATTTTCTTGGGAAACTTGAACTGATAATAATGGTTTGCTTGTTTAGTGGACTTATCCTGGACTCCATTGTGGCCAACAAAAAGTAAAGTAGAAATGTCAGAACTTTCTAGAGTATTATTTGAGAAAATAATCCAAGGACTTCGGGAAATATTGAGATGAATTATGTGTCACCTACTCTCTCAAATATTTGTTCTTGAGGAGATGTCAGTAGACAATCCCTTTAGTAAGTCTTTGAGAAATATGTTGATGATGAGAAACATTCATCTGATTAAAAGGCTCTGTAGTGGATGCTTTTTTGTGAGCCAAAATAGCAGTAGGAGATTTTTACTATTGCAACAGGCTTCTTAAGTAGAATGGGAGTAATTGAACCTCAAAATGTCAAAGGTCAAGTTGTAGCACAACTGTCTGAAATGAATTATGAGAAATTACAATAATGGTTGAAGGACTGTACAGTGATCAATACAGTTGTATCTGCACAGATTTCTTGTGACAATTAATTGATCTTTCTGTTTCTAGGATGAAAAATTCTGGAAAAAGCAATGGAATATCTTTAGTTGATTGAGAATTTTCTTTGAATGAAATTATGGGATTCTGAACTCTTCCTTTTTTTCTTTTTCTTTTTTCTTGCTTCTTGGTCATCAAATGAGCAGTCTGTTCTATAAAATGCTCCCTATCATTACCATGTTGCATGATAACCAGGGGCAAAAGCAATTGGTCTGCCAAATCTAGGAGTGGAACTTTCCAAATGTAAGCCAAAATTAGACTTTTTATTTAAAAATTTATTATCTAAAGTATTTCATTATATTACAAAAAAACTGACTAATATCTGTCACTTAGCTTTTATGTGCAGTTGTTAAACATATTTTTTTGTGATTATGTTTCTTTATCCTCCTATTAAAATTAATAATAGAGGACATTAGATGTCCTTCAGTAGATGAATGGGTAAAGAATGTCATATATATATATATATTCAATGGAATATTACTCAGTTTTAAAGAAGAATGAAATTATGGCATTTGCCAGTAATGGATGGAGTTGTAGAATATCATGCTAAGTGAAATAAGCCAATCCCCCAAAAAACAAATGCAGAACATTTTTTTTTAATATGTGAATGCTAATTCACAACAAGGTGGGGGGCACTAGAGAAGAATGATATTACCTTAGATTAAGTAGAGGGAAGTGAAGAGAAGGGAGTGGGGGGTATGTGGAGATTGGAAGGATGGTAGAATGAAACAGACATTATTACTTTATGTATATGTGTGACTGCATGGCCAGTGTGATTCTACAACGTGTATACTCAGAAATATGAGAAATTGTATCCTATCTATGTGTGATATGTCAAAGTGTGTAAGTACATTCTGCTGTCATGTATAATTAATTAAAACAAATTTAAAAATGTTAAAAAATAAAAACATTAATAATAGAGTATTACATTTATATCAATTGATGATGATATTTGGTCAAGGATGAAGGATTGGTGCTACTTTTGTCATGCTTATAAAGTTATTCCTGGTATTAGTGGGACTTGAATAAAAATTGGCACTCAGGAATGGGATGGGGAAAGTCTGAGTTTTATAATAAGTGCAATAGTAATTATTAAGGATGATGTTGGATTAGGAATTTTTATTATTCATTATTTTGGAATATACTATGTTAATAATAATAGATCTTACTGAAACTATGAATATGGTTTTGTTTTAGAAAATATTTGGTTCTTTTGATTGTGGGTGTGAGTTTTTTTTTATCAGGATGGGAATGTACAATATATTTATTTCTAAACCTATTGAGACTATTATCAATATGAACTAAACATTGTCATTATGATCCTTATAAAAAGTATAAGTAAAATGATGGAAAAATTAGAGGCTTAATTAGTATGGAAAGGGTGTAAACTGACATGTTAAAGGCACAGCCTGTTAACTTAGTTGGTTGATTTAGGTAGCATGGATACTTCCACATTTCTAACATTAGGTTTATTTCCTTTGATTTTATAAATAATAGGGAAATTTTCTTTTATTTTCTCTACACTTTTGCAAACAATAGCTTGTTCAAGCTTGGACTGAAGCTATTCTTGCTATTGATTCTCATAACTGTAGATTATTATTTCAGAACACCTGGGGTAATACTCCTCATTTTGCCTTTGAAAAAAATCTCTTGCCTCAAAGTATTTGAATATGCACTGAATTTACTATGACCTGTGTTTCCATCACAATGCTGCTCCTGATAAATTTTCATCTTTTGAAGACTGTTATTTAGGTTGAAAAAAATGTTCCTATGAAAAGGACTATCCTTAGTATATTTATCTAACTGATATTTGAATATTTGACTAAGAAAAAAAATAAAAAGAAAGGTCTTTTCACATATTAATTTCTAAAAACAGAGACAATGTTGATTGTCTTTAAGTCAAATGGAGATCAGTTATTAGCTGATGAACTTGAAATAAATCACATCATGGCTAGAGATCAAAAGGAAAATTAATCATAAGTATTCATACAATTACCAGTGTCTGCCATCTTAACAAGCCTTGTGTTGAGGCAGGGTGTGTACTAGTATATTTAATTAATTTTATCCATTCAATTGAATGTGCTCTTTAATGTTGGTGTTATTTTTTCTGACTTTCATTTTGGGGACAGCACCTAATACATAGAAAACGACCAGAATTATTCTAGTCAACTCAGATCATATAAGAAATTAATTGTTGAACAAGTGAACCATAAGTAGTGGTTAGACAATTGGGTGATCTTTATTCAGCACTGAGATTATAAATTCTATTATTGATATAGGATCTAAGGTAGGATTGCATGGCTATTCCTAGGATAACTTGTTGTATTGATAAAATTGACTCAAATAGTAATCATAATTCTTTGGTCTTATCTACATTTTAATCATTCAAGTTTTGTATTTTGGCTTCAGATCACCTAAACTAAAATAATTTATCCAATTAAATGTATGTAACTCCTTTATTTGTTGATTATTTATATTTGGGTTATTTAAGTTAAGCTTCATGGGTACTTTAAATCTTATTTTTGTATAGGAATACACAATAACCTCTTCATGGGAGGGTCAATTCATCAATAAAAATATTTAAATCATTCCATGGCTCTTCATATAAGTCTTTATTTAAGGAACAAATTACTGTGTTAGCTAGGAGTTCAAGATGACAGAGACAGGATAAAGAAAGATGCCACTGGAGAATAAGTCAGAGATGTCCCTGTTCATGATTAGTCCTATTACCCTGACAACTCCTGCCACAGGCACCATATTTCAAAATGACCAATGAGAGTAAAGAGGACAGTATTCTATTTAGGTTTTTTAAGAAAACAATGGGGAGGGAGGGTTGAATAATATTCTAATCAGGTGTCATAAGGTAATCAATGGGAGCAAATGGAGTAAGGTCTGCAGTCAGGATTGTGTAAGGAAAAAGAAGGCCTCACAGCTCAGCAGATTAGACACTAATTTCCAGAAAATGGGGCCCGAGTCTCTCCATCACTTGGCCAAATCCACTGTGCCTAACAGAGTGCTACCTTCATCTTCAGTAAATCTGTATTTTTGCCTGTTACTTGTATATCTTACTCAATTCTTTGTCTGAGACACCAAGAACATGGATTCCAACTGGATACCCCAATGATTACAATTAAACATCTTTGCCTGGTGAGAAAACTATGTTGAAGCCCTTTAACATATCTTACTAAGTATTCAGTAAAATCTCTCTTAATGCAAATGCTATATGAACTCACGGGTGCTTAATCGTTTAACCAGACCTTTATTTATTATTATATGATGCTTAGAACCTCACGAAGTTCCTAAGATTGCCTTTGAACTTGTGATCCTCTTGCCTCAGCTTCCTGAGTTGCTTGGATGCAGATGTACACCACCATACCTAGCCTTTTTAATTTTAAAGTATTTTCTCAAATGCTTGCCTATGTTGGGTTAACAATTGTTTAAATAAATAATTAATTATTGTGCTGCAATCTGGCTGGGCACAAATAACCAAGCTGCCACAAAGCCTTGTAGTTCAGACAGCAATTCTTTATTCCCCAACTCTCACTGCATTCACACTACACGGGAACACACTCCTCCCACCGGGCTCTGCGTGCCCAATCTCCCCGAACCCCAGGGTGAACTGCACAGGAACTCCAAAGTAGCAGGTTCTCGAGGCATATTCCTGGAGCTGCCCTATTCCCGGAGCAGGGTCCATATACAACTCAATCAATCCACCATCACAACAATTATATACAGCTTAACTCAAATCATTATCTCAATGGTTTGCTGGCATCACCTTTCAACCATTCCCTCTGGCAATATGCCAGGCACCATTGCGACTTGGCTGTGGCTCTCAACATCTCCCCCCTTCTGTTTAATTAAACAACCAGCATGTGGCTTAGGGATCGTGCCTGTCTTAGGTTGTCCAATACTACATATGGTGCTTACCCGTCATTGGATGAGCTGACCTCAAGGCGTCAGCCTCCTGTCTTATGTTGGTACCATTGCAAATGGATCTTACCCATCATTGACTACCGGTCCAGCACACAGCCCTACTTGTGGATAGGCCTTTGCACCAGTGGGGGGGGGGGTGAGGTTCTTAGCCTCACCTTTGTTGGCTCCCAAATTTGGCCTTTGTGCCAGTGGGGGGCTGAGGTTCTTTGCCTCACCTCTGTTGGCCCCCAAATTTGGCCTTGGTGCCAGTGTGGGGGGGTAAGTTTCTTTGCCTCACCTCTGTTGGCCCCCAAATTTTAGACTATCACAAGCAGAAGAGAGGAGGATGTAAAATGCCATGACACCAAGCCAAATGACAGCTCTTTTTTGGAAAAATTGTACCACCGATGACACCATCAACAAAGATGCCCCAGCACTACCACAATTTGCTACAACAACAGATAGTTCACAATGTATACAAGTGATACATAGTCCAGGCAAGTTCTGCAAGCAGTTCAAAGCAGAGGAATCCATCAATATGTCCATTTCCTCCCAAAGTAAATAGACTCCTTGATTGAGCATCACTTATTGAGTTATTATTCATTAATGCATCAGTTTATACAGTTTACTGTGATAGCTATTGAAGAAGCTGTAGTTTGGTTTTATCATTGTCTTCACCAGCACTGGGATGAAGATAAGAATTCTGGCAATGATGGCTAAAAAGAAATTATGCAACATACCAGCAGTCACTAAGAAAACAATTTTCTGAACAATTTACATTATCCTGAACAGAATTATTAAATATAACGAAAAGGAACGGTGAAAGTAAACAAACAGATCTGTTAACCACCTTTAAAACAATCCTCAACAGCTGTTTACCTAATTTAACTTAAACCATTTAAATCACATGGATTATAAGAAAAAAATTGGATCCAGTTTTTCATGAGCATTCCTCATATATGATATATAGACATATGAACATATAGACATATAACACAAAACAGAAATGTGAACACATAATACAATACATACAACACATAACATAATAGTAAAAGGCCTTGTAGCTTTTCACAGGTGAAATCTCCATTGCGATGTTTAAAAACTCCACAGTCAAAAAATAGAACTGATCAGAAAAACATTAACCTAGGTCTGTATGAGCTCAAAAAATAAAATAGAACTTTATGATGTGGGAAAATGCAATCATAAAATAAATATTGAAAATAAGCATCCTGGTTACCATCTGGGTTTGATGTTTTTTTTTGTTTTTGTTTTTGTTTTTTTTTGATATCCCATCCTTCTTCCTGTAACTTGCATATGGGTCTGAAGGTAATCCCACAAGCAAACCCCAAGGTTTTTTACATTTGAAATAGGCCATAATGGTGTTCATTATTCATTAGCCTCCAGGTGTGGGAGAATCACTGTTACAGATGTAAGAATAGCCAAGCTGTAATTCTGGATATCAGCTGTTATGGATTTGAGTCAAATCATCTTCTTTTTGGTCTGTAGAAATCACTTTGGTTAGTCTCTCTGGAATCCAAATCGGCTGCTGTTCTCCCTGTGGAAACATACAAACAGAACTCTGACTCCAGACAATCACTGGGTCAGGACCTTTCCATTGTTCTGTTAAAATATCCTTCCAAAGTACCTTAGGCTTATGTACATTTTTGGATACATATGTCTTTCTGCAGCACTAAGCCCTGATGAATCCAAATTTAAAAAGTTTAGTGTAAAAAGGGTTATTTTAAGTTTATCTTTGGGGGATATATACCCCTTTCCAATTCCCTCTTTTTGCTTTAATAAGTGCATTTTAATAGTTTGATGAGCTCTTTCAACTATGCCTTGTCCCTGTGGATTGTATGGGATTATTGTTATATGAGTAATGCCAAATGATGAGCAAAATTGTTTAAAAGAGGTAGAAGGATAACCAGGACCATTATTTGTTTTTAACTGTTTAGGAACACCCACAGTGGCAAAATTTTATAAGCAACGAGCTATAATATCTTTAGTTTTTTCTCTGGCATGAAGGGAGCCCATCAAAAATCTGGAAGAAGTATCAACTGTAACATGCAAATATTTTAATTTTCCAAATTCTGGCAAGTGTATGACGTCCATCTGCCAAATATGGTTAGGTATCAGTCCTCTAGGATTAACTCCAAGATTAACTTGTGGTAAAAAGGTCACACAATTCTGACATTATTTAATTATTTATCTAGCTTGTTCCTTAGTTATTTTAAAATGCTTTTGTAAAGTATTAGCATTGACATGGAACCTTTTATGAAAATTTGTAGCTTCTTCTAGTGTAGAGAAAATATGTATGTCATGTGTAGTTTATCTGCTAAATAATTGCCCAAACAAAGGGCTCCAGATAATCCTGTATGTGCCCTGATATGACCTATAAAGAATGGATCTTTTCTGTCCCAGATTAAACTTTGTAAAGTGTAAAACAGTAGAGGAAGGGGAAATCCTACCAGCATCTTCAAGGGATACTATAGCATTAACTATATACTGACTATCAGAAAATAGATTAAATACAGAATTTTTAAACATCACAAAAGCTTGTAATATTGCATTGAGCTCTACCTTTTGAGCTGATTGTTTGGGTACTAAAAATGTAAAAGTTTGATCAGGGGTAACTACTGCTGCTGTACCATTATTTGACCCATCAATGAATATATTTGGAGCATTCATGATAGGTGTTTTTCTTGTCATTTTTGGAAAAACTACAGGATGCGAAGACCAAAAAGACAATAAAGGATTAGATTGTAAGTGATTATCAAATGAAATATTATATTTACACATGATTATTGCCCAAGTATTTAACTCATTAGCTAACTCATCAATTTGATCCATAGTATATGCAGTAATAATTTTATTGGGAGAAATGCCAAACACTCCCTTTGCTGCTTTTATTCCTTTGAATATTAATTGTCCTACAGCCTCAGGATACATAGTAAGAATAGTGTTAGGAGAATAAGATAAATGTATCCATAATAATGGATCTTCTTGGCAAAATACTCCTGTAGGAATAATTTTTGTTAGTATTACAATAAATAATATAGGCAAACATATTAATTCTATCCAAATGCATATTTTCCATATATATTTCAATAATTTTTAATGCCTTTCTTGCATCAGGCGTTAACATGCAGGGTGAATTTGAATCTGATTGACCTTTTAGGATATCAAATAAAGGTTCCAACTCTCCTGTTAATATGCCTAGATAAGGCCTCATCCAATTTGTGTCTCCTAATAACTTTTGAAAGTCGTTAAGTGATTTGAGTTGATCTACTCATATTTGAATTTTTGGTGGACGGATCATGGTTGAGGATAATAGAACTCCTAAATAATTAATTGGAAAATTTAATTGTACTTTAACTATTGCTATCTCTAGATTATAATTTTTCAATAAATTTGTAAGTGTGGCATAACATTTTAGCAATGTGTTTTTATCTTTATGTGCTAATAATACATCATCCATATAGTGAAATATTTGTAGTTCAGGATTTTGATTTCTAAGTGGCTGGATTGCTTCTTTAACATAAATTTGACACATAGTTGGGCTGTTAGCCATCCCTTGAGGGAGTACTTTCCATTCATATCTCTGATCAGGACCTTCATGATTCAGTGCAGGGATAGTAAATGCAAAACGTGGACTGTCCTCAGGATTAATTGGAATTTAAAAAAAAAATCTTAATATCTATAGCTATAACATACCAGGTTTTTGGCAAAGTAGACAATTGGGGAATCCCTGATTGAGCAGGTCCCATAATAACCATCTCATTATTAATGGCTCTTAAATCTTGCAATAATCTCCATTTACCAGATTTCTTTTTGATGACAAAAATGGAAGTATTATGGGGAGATATGGAAGGTTGTATATGTCCCTCCGCTGATTGTTGTTTGACCAGGTCATGGGCTACTTGTATCTTTTCTTTAGTCAGGGGTCACTGAGGAACCCATACTGGTCTTTCTGATTTCCAAGTAATTTTTATTGTCTCAGTGACCCCTTCTGAAAACCCAATCCATGTCTATTTATTCCTTAATCTATTTGAATTGGTGCTGCTATACATTGTTCTTGTTCTCCTAATCTTTTTTCTTTCCTAAAACCTTGTCTAGCCCTAATAGTGGGCACATTTGGATTGATGTTATTTGTTAATGTCAAACCTAATTGATCTAGGACATCTCGTCCCCATAAATTTATAGGAAGATGATCCAATACATATGGCTGTATAGTTCCTTCACATCCTTCAGGATCCTTCCAATCTAATATCATTGCACTTCTATGGGGATTAGTTGCCATTCCTAGGCCTTGAAGCATTTGAGTGGCTTGTTGTAATGGCCAATATTTTGGCCATTCTTGACGAGATATGATGCTAAGTTCTGCACCTGTATCCAGTAGCCCATTAAATTCATGTCCTTGAATATTTATTTTTACCATGGGGTGATAATCTAAATTTAAAGACAGCATAGCCCAATCTACACCTGTGGAGCCTAATCCCCTGGAACCTCTTTCTATAGTACTACTGGAAAATTTACCATGCAGGCTGGGTATTATAAATAGCTGTGCGATTCTATCTCCTGGTGAAATTACTGATATTCCTCTTGGAGAACTAGCTATAATTTTTATTTCACCTTCATAATCGGGATCAATTACCCCAGGACTTATCATAAGTCCTTTTAGAGAAGAATAACTGCATCCCAATAATAAGCCTACTGTTTTTTGGGGGAAGAGGTCCTTTTACCCCTGTGGGAATGATTTGAACTCCCATCTCTGGAGTTAGTATTGCTCTGGCAGAGGCGCAATTGTCCAACTCTGCACTCCCTCTGGTTTGTCTGATGAGAGATCTAATTGAAAATGTGTCCTGGGCACTACCCTGATGTTATCCCTGGGTTCCTCCAGTGCCCCGTATATTTGTGGTCGTGGGCCCCAGAGCATTGGGCCCCCCTGTCTGTTTTTTGGCAATGGAGCCCAATGCTTTTCTCCATGATATCATGGGTAAACACTTGGTCCTTGTCCATCTTTTGATAATGGAGTACCCTCTATGGTGGTTTGAGAATGGCATTCATTAGCCCAATGTCTCCCTCTATGGCATCGTGGGCAAATACCCGGTATTCTACTCCTTTGATACCTAGGTTTGTTAAACCCTCCTCCTATTGGGCAACTCCTTTTAAAATGTCCTGTTTGTTCACAATTGTAGCATGTTTTTGGCCTGGCATCTAAATCCTGTTGTACTGCAGCTGCCAAGACTTGCCCTTTTTCATTAATGTCTCTACATAATTTAATATATGTGTTTAAATCTTCATTTTTCCATGGTCTAATAGCCTGCTTGCAGAAACAATTTGCTTGCTCATAAGCCAGTTGTTTTATTAATAGCATTGCTTTTTCTGTATCCCCCAAAACTCTGGTAGCTGTTTGAATAAGCCTATCTACAAATTCAGCATAAGGTTCATTAGTTCCTTGTATTACCTTAGAAAATTGACCTTGTAAATCTTCATGTCCTTGTAAAGTCTTCCATGCCCTAACTGCATCTGCAGCAATTTGTGAATATATGGCTCATATGTAATTTGTTGCAGCTGACCCTCATAAGGTCCTTTTCCTAACAATGTATCTAGATTTCTCTGAGGATAACCAGCTGCTGCAATTTGCCTAGCCATCTCCATGCAAAATTCCTCATTGGCAACCTTCCATAACAAATATTGCCCTCCACTTAGCACAGCTTTACACATACTAGCCCAATCTGATGGCTTCATGTCCAAGTTGGTAATAGATTTGACCATGCTTACAGGGAAGGGTGCTTGAGGGCCATAGGTTGTTAGAGCCTCCTTTAACTGCTTCTCTGTTTTGAAATCTAGAGCACTGTGAATTCGCTGCCCTCCTGCCTGCTCAAGTACAGGGCATGCTAATCTTTGAGGTCCTGTCTCAGGATCCCATCTATCAACTACAGGGGTTGAGGGCCACTTAGCTGTCTCCATAGGTGGAGCTGTTGGTTGAATTACACCCTCTGGTGATAGAATGGTGTTAGTATCAGCCTCCTGTTGCAGCTTCCCCCCTAATAGCTGTTTCTCCTCTAAGCTTTCTTCCTTTAAATTTTCTTCATCTGTCTGACTAGCTCGAGAGACCTTCTCTTTTGCTTGATATAACATGTTTTCTTTCATAGTCTGAACCTCTAACAATTTACTTAACACTCTTTTAGTTTGCTTTTTACTAATTTCTGATCCCATATTTCCACTCTAAAGATAACACAAAACAAAACCAAAACAGAATGAAACCAAAACAGAACAAAAATGCATTATATCAATTTTGCTATTTTCTTGAAATGTATATTCGTGGTCTATTTCTATCTCTATCTCAGCGTTGAACAACTTCAAACCTTGAGCCAACCATTTTCCCCAGTTTGCCTGAGAAAGTTCTAGGGACAGGCAACTTGAAATAAAAACAAAATAAATCAAAACAAGAACACATTGTTTTTTGAAGTGGTCGCCCATTCTCTCGCTCTTCCTCGGGGGCGAGCAATTTCACTTACCTCCAAGCTTCAGGCGTTCCTCGCAGGGGCCACCAAATGCCACCATCTGGCTGGGCACAAATAATCGTGCCTCCACAAAGCCTTGTAGGTTCAAACATCAATTCTTTATTCTCCAACTCTCACTGCACTCACACTACTCAGGAACACACTCCTCCCACTGGGCTCTGCGTGCCCAATCTCCCCGAACCCCGGGGAGAACTGCACCCGGGGAGAACTGCACAGGATCTCCCCGAACCCCGGGGAGAACTGCACCCGGGGAGAACTGCACAGGAACTCCAAAGTAGCAGGTGCCCAGGCAGATTCCTGGAGCTGCCCTATTCCCGGTGCAGGGTCCATATACAACACAATCAATCCAGCATTACAGCAATTATATTCAGCTTAACTCAAATCATCATCTCAATGGTTTGCTGGCATCACCTTTCAACCATTCCCTCTGACAATATGCCAGGTGTCATTCTGACTCAGCTGTGGCTCTCAACAATTTGGTTAACTTTATTCAGTTACTTATATTGGCAAGATTTTATCTATCTATTAACAAGTTGATGCAGTAAAGTATTAGTTTATTAAGATGAACTAAGATAAATTCCAATTGTGTTGTTGAGCTTGTTGAGTTTGAATGCTTTGTTGCCCTGTATAGAAATTGTAAACTCCGCCCCCTACCATTTGCCATGCTAATAACCAATGATACTGATGGCATAAATATCACTCATACAGAGATCCCTTGTACAGCCAATGCATCCTGCTGGCTCACAAATTGTCTAAGCCCTGCTATGAAACCAAACATATATTTATCCTCAGAGTGCCCCCAGGATCTGGCTTCCAGTGAACCTATCCAGAGAGTGGAGGAGTCTATGGGACATGGAGATGAAGAATCTTCTGAATGAGATCCTACACTGGACAAGGCTGCAATTAGCCTCATCATCACTGGGATTATTGCCCTGGTAGCCACCATCACCACTACATCCACTGAGGCTGCTTCACTCACTCAGACTATCCAGACTGCTCAGACTGTAAACAATTTTTCTACTGCCATGGAAGAAGCCGTTGCTGTTCAAAATGACTTAAATAAACTGTCCCAAGCCACAATTTTAGTCATTCAACAAGAACTAGGTCTCCACTAGGAACAATTAGATATTCTGTTTGTGTTGCACAGGCTCACTTGAGACTTAAATTTCACAGTATTTGTGTTACCCATTATGCTGTATCTGAAAATGTAACCTTACAGTCCTCCTATTTTTCTTAGTATATTAAGGGTGCTTGGGATACAAACTATGTATGACTATGCATAACCTTACTAAGGCAATTGTCAAAATCAAGGAGACTAAGGTGTCTATCTTGACAACCTCTTCTTTCTTCCAGGGATTGACTGAACATTGGAAAAATCTGACAGCCAAATTATCTAATCCTTATAATGCTATTACTCTGGCCCTACTGTTTATAATAGTGATAATATTTTCTTGTGTTGTGAGACACTTATGTAACCATGTGAAGGCCACCGAATGAAAAACAGCAATGCTGGCTGAAGTTCTTGCAGCCCTGAGTGGGGAGATGTGGGGACAACTGCATGAAGTACTGCATACATGGAATACGTTAAGGGCATCTGAGTGGCAGGCCACTCCCCTCATGCTAGGCATGTAAGTGGGAGGCTGCTTACACTGTGGGCACAGCCCTGGATTGAGGCCATGTGTGACAGTCCCTGTGTTAGCTCCAAGGCCCACTCCTTGATTGGTCACTGAAAGGACAGCAGACATTGCATTAGTGGATGCCTGTAATCTACTTAGCTACTGCCTGAGTGTATATATATGGTAAATGCACAATAAAATCAGACCTGCTTCTTGCTTGGTCTCTGAAGGTCTTGATTAGTGACTCTGCAGCCACACTCTCTCCTCTACCCTGTTCTGTGGACATCCTGGCTGGATGAGAGAGAGACCATGCACCATAATTAGAATATGTAGTCCTTATCTTCCTGCTGTATAAACTACACCTTGACCACCAAATTTTATGAGCATATTTGTGCTTATTGAAATGTCTTTTAGGTATTGCTAAAGATGGTGGTATATAGATTGAATTGGAAGAAATAGTAAAATGTATTGGAGCTTATTGACTACAAAATATTCTCCTTTAATTGATATAAAGTACTGCCAAGTCATTTGAATTTCAAGATGTTTCTAGTAAAAATTTTTCTTTAATTTTTTAAGTTTACAGATGAATATAGTTTGAGCCTCAGCTATTATGTGTTCAAAATATATTAGTCACTTTTGTACTTTCTTTTTATTTTGACTATATTTGTTAAGGCCTAAAGTTTAACTTATTTTTTTTCTTAAACATTATTTATGCCAGATTTTATTAAATGAAGTTAAATTTATGACCGTAATTTTTGGCATAAAATGTACCAAATCTAAAGAGTTTAGTGTAACATAGCCAAATGTTTATTTATGGATCAATTTTTATTAATTTCTATTTCCTACATGATTGCCATCAAAGAAAACATTATGTGGTACTAAAAGGAATATTTTATACTATTTCTTTTGATATTTTACTGATCCACAGGGCATACTTACTGGGATGTAGAGATTTGCCTGTGTTATTTTATTAAAACTGAATAAAAGTGGTGAATCAAATCTTTATGTTTATGGAGTTCTATGAATTCATCTAGGCATTTTTATTGCTTTGCTTTATATATCAAAGTACACTAACCACACATCTAGAAAATTTCTTTCTTGAGGAAAAGTTGTTAAATGAAATTTTTATGTCTGTATGGGGGCGAGTTTGAATAAAACTATTAAAAGCACTTAATATGGTGAACAGTGGACACATAATTAAAATGTTCACATGAGAATATCATGTAATAAATTATGTAAATAATGTGAAACACATGTTTATATATAAAGAGTATATATCTTAAAATAGATTAAGTACATTATACATGATTAAATATATAGTACTTACATTGTTATTAAGTCCATTATACATGATTAAATATATAGTACTTACATTGTTATGATGGAAGGGCATTAATATACAGTATATATAGTTCAATTAGATTAAGTGTCTATTTCTTGATACTGACATAAGATGTGAAAATAACATGTTTTTTATGTAAAAAATACAGGGGATAATTTAGAGAGATTTTCATCTTTGAGTTAAAATGGAAGAGAGAAAGGCCTTTTCCCTTGAATGCCAGGGGATAAATAATCCTCCATTTTGCTTTATAAGTCTAGTGAATATGATAAACTAAAGGGACTCTTAATTTAAGGAATTTATTTTCAATTAAGCTTATTAAACATATTGACACAAGGATTAGGAGGAATTTAGGATTAATGCTAATTGTCTGGTAATGATAAAGGCTGACCTCCAATTCATGTGAGGGCTTTAAGAATATCAGCTACTAGGATACAGAATAAGAGTTGTCTAAAGGATTAGATTAAATTAGCATGCTTCATCTTTTTCTCTTTGATAACTGGAATATTGGAATGATTGCTAAAAGTAAAATTTAAAATACTAGGGAAAAGAGAGTTTCTAAATTTTTAGGGATGGATAGTAAAATGTGTAGGCAATCAGGATATGTCATGCTATGTAGCTTACTACAGGTTGGAGAATTTAGAGGTTATTATTATTATTATTATTAATTGCTGGAGTATAATTCTCTGAGTATCCAAAAAGATCAGAGAAAAAAATGTGAAAGTAATACTAAGAAGAAAAATCTTTGGATATATTTGATTATGTAATAAGTATTTGATTATGTAAAAAAGAATTTGTGTGTGTCAGATAAGATTCTTGTTGGAGAGAAAGAGAAAAAAAGGGAAAGAAGGAATGAATTAGTTCGTCCTAGATATCTGAAATGTCATTTATTAATAATTCTTTTAAAATGTGAATTTGCATTGTCCTTAGTTGAATATATACCTCTACATATATTTAATATAACATGGTTGCCAGAACTAAAACTGGGTACAATAGGTTAATTGTAATAGGTTAGTTTTTCATCTAGATATAAAGAGAGAGGGATAGGAGAAAGAAGTGAAAATGAATTGACCATGATTCAATTAAAATTAGTGCTTTATCCTGAGATTTTATTGGCCATTGGTTTATGCTACATTTTAATAGACACTGAAGTTGATAAAAATAAAACAGACCTTATTATGTGGAAGAAAGCAAAATTGTATTGACATAATAATAATAAAAGGTAGGGAAGAGAATCATTCTAGTGGTACACACAAAGAACAACAATCATGCACTGCCTAACAATGTTTCAATGATAGACCACATATAGGTAGTGGTCTCATAAAATATAAAGGAGTTAAAAATTCTTATAGCTTAATCACAAATTGTAGCTGTCAAAATGTCATATTGCAACATACTACTCACATATTTGTTGTGATGTAAAACTATGCTATAAGTCTTACAAAATATAGCATATACAATTATGTATAATACATAATAGTTGATAATAATAAATGATTGTTATTAGCTTTCATATTTACTGTTCTATACTAAAAATTTTGAAATGTACTTCTATTTATAAATAAAGTTTACTGTTACATTGGCTGCAGGCTTATACATGTTAGCTGAGTTTCCTTTGTCACTGCACTATTTTATCTTAAGCTTGCTTTAATCTTGTGGTGTTTTGTTCATCATGGCATGAGGAGCAACTGGTTCTACTGAATAGACTAGTGTTTGGTAGGCTATAGCATCTAGGATTATGTGCATATGTGCTATGATTTTTACACAATGGTGAAATCCCTTATGACAAGTGTTTGTGTAAACACTAATCAGCCCTAGGAAAGCCAGCAGTAAGATAAGAAAGACTCTTAAGGAATTTGATAAGAAGATGTAGAGCTGGCTATTTCTCTTATGTGCAATCTTTAGTTTGATCTTTAGTTGAGATCAAAGCAGAGTGACTTTTGTTGTAAAAGAATAAAATCCTGAAAAATCTGAAGAAATTCCTCTGTGCACTGGGCATGAAACCTATCCTATATCTTTCCTGCTTGGGTATGGCGCTTGTTGAATATTGGTCTGCTGCCACTGAAGAGTGTGCTTGGAATAAAATGTCCAAATCCTCTCCATTGAGACCTCTAGGTTCTTTATTTTCTTGGGACATTTGCATCCCTGTGGTTGAACAACTGATACAGACAGCAGAATCCCAAAGAATAATGGGTGAGTAGACTCCTGACTGCAAAGGTCTTGGGGTCTTCTGGGGAAATTCTGGACTGGCAACAAGCCTTGATGGGACTTACCTATCAGAGGGGTTAAGGACCACTGAATGCATTTGGGGATACCACCAAAACACAAAGAGTGGAACTTTAAGTTTGGAAGCAGCATCCAAAGTATTTGTGGGAAAGCAAAATAACACTAGAGTAGTCATGGGAAAGTGAAAGAAATCAGAAAACGCCACTGCAGTAGTAACAAGACCCCTGTTGTGTGAATTAAAGTTAGTTAGAGAAATGGAGTTATCTATTTAGGCTTAGCTCTGCAGGGTACAGAAATGGTTAAAACTAAAAAGAGATTCCCATTGGCCCAGGTTAACAATAGGATGTGTTGTCATGAAACTTAGAACTTATAGATGAACATCTGCAGGTCATGGCCTGCCTTTATACTAAATTAAGAGAACATCATTTATCCAGAACATCACTAGGGATAGTGAAAACTGAGACCCTCAGACATGGGAGCCACACAGGAAGTCCACTGTTTCCAGTGATTCAGAAGTTGAGGTGGAGTATGAATATGTAATGGAATCTAGACTGGTAATGGTTCAAAAGTTAAAGACCCAGCAGGAACATCTTGAAGGGACCAATGCTGATATGCTCCCCGCTCCAGAGAGTTACTTAGGTACCAACACATGAGACATGAGACCACATACACTGGCAGAGCTGTGATATTGGGGGCCAAGGTCAGACAGAAAAACAGACAGCATAATGACATGGTTGCTCCACTTGAGGGACACTAGAGCTGATGGGATAATGTTGAATGGTACAGAATTTTCTAAAATGGCTTCAGTAACTACTCATCTTGCTTTATATCAGTGAATTTAGGACAGTACTCCTCATAAAAATGAGCTCACCACTCAAAATTCATGGCTAAATTCAGGAGATATTCTTATGTCCAGGGGTATCTTGGCCTGTGGAAGAATTACAAGAATATTTACAGAAACTGGGGTAAAATATGCTATTTATGTGCAGACTTTCCCAGGAATAGGAAGTATGATTTTCACTGCTAGGATGAGAGATAAATAGTTACAAACATTTCCTCCATCTATTTATGGTGCCCTGATATCAAAATCACCCCCAATAATAGGGCAAAGCCTCCAGGAAGCAGCACAACTGGTAACAGATCCAGGAGAGACAAAGATTATAGCAGAAAATAAGAATCCATAAAACCCAGCTCAAACTGGGATAATAATGGTGACTTAATAGCAGTAGGAGTGCATGAATGGACAATAAATAAACAACCTAATCCCACTCAGGTACAGTTATGGAAGCAATGGCCAAAGGACAAAATATGTCAGCCATTACATCTCAAAAAAGAAAATCAAAGGGGGACAAAAAGGTAGAATGGACTCATACTCCAAAAGGAGACAAAGGAAAGCCTCTTCTATGTAGAGGTATAATAACACAGCTCATGGCTCCTTCTAAGGAGTCTTTTAGCCCTTGGTTTTGAAATGACTACAGGGGAGGTCAGAGTTCAGGGGTCCAAGCCATGTTTCTGGACCAGGAACCATATAGAGAATTTGCAATACATTGGTCTTCAAGAAATATTCAAAGAGTCTTAGCATTGGTGGACACGAGCTAAATATACATTGATATATGGTAATCCTGACAAATTCTCAGGCAGGTAAACTGCTATTGATGGATACAGAGGAAAAACAATGAGAGTCCAAGTCATAATGTTACAACTGTGGCTTGGATGCTTGCCACCATGCCCCTACCTGGTGTTCATAGCCCCTATTTTAAAATACATAGCCCCTCAGTTTTTTGACTGTGCCTTGCCAAATTGTTGCCACCAAAAAATATTGGTGCTATGGTGGTCATTAAGAGATAATGGAGAGTTGGCTAAAGTAAACATAATTTTCCCAACTCACATTCCTGTCAATTTCTCTTGTATGAATAGTAAAAAGCAGTACAGTACTTGGCACATGATGGAAGATTACAGGGAATTAAACAAGGTGATTCTTCCACTTCATGTAGCTATTCCAAACACAGCCACTATTCTGGAAGAGTTAAATACTCAGTTGGGAACATATTACTATGTGCTTCTGACAGTCAAGATCCATCTGCCTTCATGTGGGAAGGCTGACAATGGATGTTTATAGTATTATCTCAATAATGTTTTCATTGTCCTAATTTATATCCTGTATGCCAACAAACTAGATTAACTGAAAACAATATTTATATAATGATCACATTTGGTTCTCTTTCAGTGCTCATCAAAGTAACCCCCACACTTCTGCTTCATTTGCAAAGAAAAGATGAGCTGTCAATCTTGACAAAGTCTAGTGTACTTGCTTACTAGTGAATTCTTGGTTCTGCTCAGGTAAGATAAAAATTAAACCTCATCTAGGAGATATGGTACATGTCTGTAATCCCAGTGTTTCAGGCAGCTAAGGAAGAAGGATCATGGGTTCAAAGCCAGCCTTAATAACTAGTGAGGTCCTAAGCAACTCAAGGAGACCCTGTCTCAAAATAAAATATAAAAAAAGGGTTGTGGATATTGCTTAGTGGTTAAGCACTCCTGGGTTTAATACTCTGTACCAATATATATATATATATGTTATACCACAGACTGTGATAGATAAAGTTCAGATGTTTTCACTTTCATTCCCCAAACACTAAAACAAATAACAATTTGTGAAGCTACTGGATTATTAGAGGGCTTTTATCCCAATGTGGCTCAGTTTTATGATCCATCTGTAATTTGTGTAGGAGGGTTACAATTTGGGACTAACTGATTAGTATACTGAGGTCTTTAGTTAGGCCCAATGGACAATAAAATAGGCACAAATAATTGAAACATTAGACATATCAAAACTTGATAAGGTAACCATCCATGCTACTCCAGACAGGTTGGTTGGGGCTTTTGTGGATTAAGAGACATAAGATCCCCATTGGATTATGGTCAGAGTTATAGAAGGGGTCAGAGGAACATTAAGTTTGTTGGAAAAATAATTGTGTGCTGCTCCTCATGCCACAGAGCCCATCACTAGAGAAGTACTAATCAAGAACATACAACTAGTGAAGATAAAATGATTGTAGTAAGACCCAGCATAAGTGTATGCCAGATAAAACACTATGTGACCAGCTGTGACATACTGGGCATTACCACTAAAGAGGTATGGTGCTATTGATTTATGCCAGACTGTTTAAACTGCTCTTAGTGCTACACACAATGACTGGATGCCAACAAGTGTTATATCAAATAAGGGGATGTCTTTAGTGATGGAAGACAGACTATATTGGCCCTCTCCCATGTTTAGAAGGAGCTAAATATGCATTGACTTAAGTGGAAAAATTTACAGGCTTGATGAAAGCCTTCCCCAGCAGACAAACCAATCAAAAGACAGCTATTAAGGAACTGATCCAACTAAGTGCCATGAGTGGCATACCACAGGTAACTGATGGTGACCAAGGAACTCATTTCGTAGGCCATAACAGAACAGTGGGCTCAAAAACAGGACATATTATGGATTATCCAACTTTATACAATCCAACAGGAACTACACTGATTAAAAGAATGAATAACCTTTTGAAGCAAGCCTTAAGGACTAAAAATAACTGTAGGTAGGTGTGTACTACTTGTCTGCATGAAGCATGGAAGACATTAAGTGAAAAACCCAGATTTCAGGAGGTAGTAGTCATTTCTAAGTTTTCTTGCCCATGGACACCACCATTAATCTTATAAAAAAAAAAGGATATTTCTGTAGACCAAATAATTTTTTTTAAAAAATGTCCTTTATTAATGCATTATAGTTATACATAATAGTGGGGTTCATTTTGACATAATTATACATTCATGTAAGAAAAGTTGCTTCATTTCAGTCCACAGTATTTTCACTTTCCCTTCTTTCCTCCCTCTCCTTGTTCTCTTTCCTTCTATTTATTTATTGGTTTTAATGGAATATGTATATATATATATATACGCACACACACACACACACACACATATATATATATATGTGTGTGTTTGTATTGAATTATATATATTAAATATGTATGTATACACACACAGACACACACAGACACACACACACACACACATATATATAATATATATATATATATTATATATATGATACATATATTCCAATATATGGTATAATTTACCATGGTATATTTATTTATGTACAAAGCATAGTTTGGTAAATTTCATTATACTGTTTACCGATTTTACTGTCCTTTCTCTCTCCTCATCAATCCCCTTCCTATATTTCACTTATCCCCTGTTTTCATGTGATTCTACTATCTCTTTTTCATTTTCCTCTAGCTTTAGCATATAAGAGAAAACATTTGACCTTTGACCTTATGAATCTGGTTTATTTTATCTAGCAGAATGCTCTCCAGTTTTTTGTTGTTGTTGTTTACCAGCAAATGGCACAATTTCCTTCTTCTTTATGACTAAAGACCTCTCTTCTACTTTTATATAATGGACTTTTAGTGAGATACTTTCTCTTTACTATATGTCCTGTGTTGGTCAAATATCTTGATGTCAAGATTTTCATTCACTTTCTTTTTCTATTCATTTGTTGATGGGCATCTGAGGTTGCTTCTATAACTTGACTACTGTGAGTTGTGATTGGGTCACATAGTGGTTTCAATCCCAGTCTTTATGAGAGATCTCCATACTGCTTTGGAGAAAAAAAAAAAACTGCAAAGTGTTTGCACAAATTTGCAGTCCTACCAACAACATATGGGATATATAAGTATACTTTTTCTCCCAGATTCTCACCAGCACTTATTATTATTTGTATTCTTGATAATTGCCACTCTCAGTGGAGTGAGATAAAATTATTTGGGGGTCTATGTTAAAATATCAGTAGTAATTCTAATTGGTTTTATCTTTAAATGTGACAAGCCATTTTTCTCTTGTGGCTTTTCTATCACTGTTCTCTATGTTAGATCTTTTAATTATAATGTGTCTTGGGGAGGATATATTTTTATCTTGATTTTTCAATGACTTAAATGCCTCTTGTATTCTGATTTCCATCTCATTCCTAAGGTTTGGAAAAAATTTTGCTACTGTTTCATTGAAAAGTTTAAGCATTATTTTCAGATGCAGAGGTGCATGCACCTCTCCTGTCAGCTTGGGAGACTAAGTTAGGAAGATTAAAAGTTCAAGGCCAGTCTCTGCAATTTAGTGCAGCCCTAAGTAATGGTGAAACCATATCTTAAAAAGAAATAAAAACTCTTGGAATAGAGCTCAGTAGTTTAATGGTAAAGCATCCCTTGATTGAATCATCAATACCATAAAATAAAATATAATAAAATAAAATAAAAAAGCTTGTGCTTTTGGTGCTTTTTTATGCCAATGATTCTTAGAGTTGGTCTCTTAATTTTTTGACTATGTCATATTTTTTTGACATATTCTCATGGTCTCATAACATCTTTCCTTTATTTTTGCCTTTATTTTCTAAGATCATATACTTTATCTTTAAAGCCTAAGATTCTGTATTCAGTGTGATGTAATATGTTGGTAATGCATTCATCATGAATTTTAAAATTAGATTTATTGAGTCTTTCATTTCCAGAATTTATGTTTCGTCATTTTCAGAATCTCTATATATTTTTTTTAAATATAGTCTTCCTTTTTATAGTCTCCTTTAGTCTTCTTTTAGTCCACTGAGCATTTTAATTATCAGCTATTAAAATTATTTTTCTAGCATTTCTTGAAGTGTAGTCTCAATGGCATTGGTTGTATTATAAGTGCTTTGGGGTGGCTTGTGCCCTTGCTTTTTCAGATGGTTAGTATTTCTGCCAATCTTCTGGGATGATTCTCTCTTCTACTTTTATATAATGGACTTTTATTGAAATGCTTTCTCTTTACTCTATGTCCTGTGTTAGTCAAATATCTTGGTGTCAAGATTTTCATTCAATTTGAACCTGATACTATGTCCAGTCTCTAACACCCCTTTGAAAGGAGATGCTAATCCTCAGTAATTACAGCCACTTTAGAACAATGCCTTATACTAACAAATCTTTTCAAAAATCTTATTAACAATGTTCTCCAGTGGCACTCTAATCTGAGTGATAAATTGTTTGAGAATTAGTTAATAAGGAAAGTAAAACTGCTTTTAAACTATATTTGGATCACTGGTCAGCTCTTCTATCACTTCTTTGATTGTGGATTGTGATGACTTCAAGATTTACTATTTATCTTCACCATTTCCTTGGAATCAGTTTATTTGTTCATTTATTTATTTTTCTCATAGGGTTTTTGAAATAGGGTACTTTCATTCTGGGGTATCAGTTATTGTGAAATTTGTTTATTCCAAGCTCTGACCCAATACGATAAAATTATTTAGGAGAGTCTGAAAAAGTGCTGAGTTCAACTCTTTTCTTTGCTGGCCAGCTCGAATACCTCATTTTCTCTTATGAGACTCAAACCAAATGATGGAGGGAGGAGAATGAAATACTGGAGGAAGGAAATGATTCTGGGATTGTCAGATTTGGACTGAATTTAATTTCCCATTTCACTGTACCTCCAGTGTCAGCCAGGTTCCTTATTTTGGAGCTCAGATTGCCTGGTTCCAGTGAAAGAACACTTTATTCCTTTTAGCTCTGTAGACTTAATTTGCTGGTGCTGAATTGCTGTTTTAATTCACTCTTGGGGAGCTGCTATGAAAATGTGGTTTCCTCTAAAGCACTTTATTCCATTCCCCAAAGGTATAAACTAGGTTTGGATTAAAATGATGCTTAAAATATAATTTATTGACAGTAAAAAAGTTGGAGAATTAAGGCAAATTGAAGGTTAAATAATCAAATAACCAAGAGGAGAAAAAGTGAAGGCCCTAAAGAGGAAAGCAGTGAAGCAGAATAGAGAAAACACAATATTTTTATAATAGGAGAAGTGAGTAGAGAAATAAAACAAGTAAACAACAACAACAACATCCCCCAAAACACTGAAAACAGTAAAGCTACTACTACATTTTATAAAAACAAAATCAAAGAGCAAAAGATTAATAAAAGAAAATAAAATGACAAAATAAGGGGAAAAACAAAAGAAACACTTGTGTATATGTATATACATGAATGAATCAGAAAATATAACCACAACTACAACTAAAAATATTAATAATAAAAAAGAAAAATAAATTTTTTTTCATTAAAAATATTTGAATTTTCCCAAGGTGGCTGAAGTTGAGTAGCTACATCCTATTCTATACTCTCCCTCTGTCTCCCAGAGAGAGCAAGGGCTGGGTGTTTAAACCTATCCTTCTTTGGTGATATTTTGCCACTCTGTCTGCTAGTGGCTTGGAAATGTCACTGTTTGTAATGGCCCTCATCTTCTCTGCTTGCCAGTTGGGATGAAACTGGAAGTACCTCCTATCAAGGGTTTTGTCTGGATAACTTAGTTTTCTGCTCTTATTATTTGAAACTGGTTCAGAGATCTATTTGGGAAGTTCTGGCTGCTGGATTCAAATTCAAACTTTGAACCTTTGTTGGGGGTATTTTCTCCACAGCAATTTATTTATCCTTGCACCCCTATGGCTGGGTAGATGTTGATCATGTCTGGTCATCTGGGTTCTAGTGTCTCCCCAGAGTTCTACTCCTATAGTACAGTAACAGAACACTTAGGTGTGGTGCACAACAAGTTTACTGTAGCTCTACCCAACTATATATAAATATTCAAGTCTTCAACACTGAATGCAGTCATACCAACTTCTTCAATTTCACCTGATCCTTTTGAACTAGTGATTCAAGCTACAGAGCTCAAAAAGATGGTTTATCTCCCAAATATAATTCATTCCCACTTATTCAATTTCCCCTGATCCAATTTTAGCTGCATTTGCACCAGAGAGTGTTCAAATGAAGAGCAATTTTCCTTCTCCTCTTTATTTCTGTCTTGAATACTCCTGGATCCACACTTCCCTATAACTGTTTTGGGATGGTTATTTGACAGGTACAGTTAAGTAAAGTAAGCAGTGGCTCTACAAAGCTTCTTCTCAGCAAAAGAAACAATCAGTGAGGTGAATAGAGAGCCTACAGAATTGAAGCAAATTTTTACCACACACACATCAGATAGAGCACTAATCTCTAGGATATATAAAGAACTCAAAAATCTTAGCACCAAAAACAAAAAACAAAACAAAAAAAAAAACAAATAACCCAATCAAGAAATGGGCCAAGGACCTGAGCAGACACTTCCCAGATATATGAAAAAATGTTCAACATCTCTAGCAATTAGAGAAATGCAAACCAAAACTGCTCTAAGATTTCATCTCACACCAGTCAGAATGGCAGCTCTTAAGAACACAAACAATAAGTGTTGATTGGCAAGGTTGTGGGGAAAAGGGCACACTCATGCATTGCTGTTGGGACTGCAAATTGATGCAGCCACTATAGAAAGCAGGATGTAGATTCCTTGGAAAACTGGAAATGAAACCACCATTTGACCCAGCTATTCCACTCCTTGGTTTATACTCAAAGGACTTCAAAACAGCATATCTCAAGGACAAAGCCACCTCAATATTTATAACAGGACAATTAACAATAGCTAAACTGTGGAACCAATCTAGATGCCCTTCAGTGGATGAGTGAATAAAAAATGTGGCATATATACACAATGGAATATTACTCAACATTAAAAAAGAATAAAATCATAGCATTTGCAGATAAATGGATAGAGTTGAAGAAGATAATTCTAAGTGAAGTCAGCCAATCCCCCAAAACCAAATGCCAAATGTTTTCTCTGATATAAGGATGCTGATTCATAATGGGGATGTGGGGAGAGCATGGGAAGACTAGACAAACTCTAGATAGGGCAAAGGGGAAGGAGGGGAAGGCAGCAGGTATGGGGATAGGATATGGGAGTAGAATGAAATGGACATAATTACTCTAAGTACATGTACAAAGACACGAATGGTGTGACTCTATGTTGGGTACATCGAGAGGTATGAAAAATTGTGTTCTATATGTGTAATATGAATTGAAATGCATTCTACTGTCATATATAACAAATTAGAATAATTTTTTAAAAGATAGGGCTGGGGATGTGGCTCAGTGGTTGAGTGCCCCTGAGTTCAATCCACAGTATCCAAATAAATACATAAACTAATAAGCTCTGACTTCAGGTTAGGAGGCAAAGGTTAAATCCCTGCATAGACTGCAAAATCCCAAAGGAAAGACTTCCCTTTTATTACTTATAACCATTCAAAGAGCAATGAATGCTGAATATGCATAGATGCTTAAGCAGCATTGTTAAATCTGGATTAAAGGTTAAAAAAAGGTAAAAATACCAGGAAAAACGAGTGATCTAGAATATGCCTGTTATAACTTTTAATTACTAATTTTTGTTTTCAATTTAATATTTATTGTGGAGGACAAATTTTATTATGATAAAACTAATATTTGCTGGTAAAATCTTAGAAAATAAAGGAAGCTGCAAAAAGGAAATTTCAGTTTCCTTATCCAGAAATAGCTTCTTCTGACACTTTTCTATGCATTCCTCTGTCTTCCCTTGCAAACACATGCATTTTAACAATGTACCTGCTTGTGCTGTGAGTCTTGTGTATGGGAGAGAGGGGTCACTGGGGACATCTGTGGTTTAGATGTATTGCAGCAATTGCTAGAAACTGATTACAGCAATAATTAACAGATCTTTTTTTGACAGAATCATCCATCTTTGTTAATATAATATCTTAGGCTATTTGTATCTGTACATGGTTAAGCCACATGGTCATAAATTTTTTAAAACCTGGGCTCTTTAGGAAATATTTTTTCCTCTACCCTGTTATATTCTGTGGGTTTTCCTCTACCCTGTTATATTCTGTGGCTGATGCCTGTGAATTAAACTGACAAAAGACAAAAAAAAAAAAAAAAAAGCACTGGGTGAGACAGAGTAGAAGTATTTGCTAAGAACTTTTAGGTTCCTGTAGGAACAATATTTAGCCCAAACTCTAACTGGATCTCCACCTCAGTTCTTCACTTAAAAGTTAAGAAACATGGAACACATTTTATATACCAGTTCATGGTGCAGTCTTTGAATTAACTAAGTATAGCCTGCCTTCCATGGGAGTTTATGTGCCAAAATTGTCTGCTGTGTTTCTCTTTCATATATTGTTGCCCCTTTCTTTGTGGCAATCCCAGCCACTGCCCAGACTCAAGGGTACTCTCTTATATTCTCAGTTTATTATATATAGCACAACTGCTCCATCCCAGGCAGCTTGACTTGAGATTCTGGTAGTTGAAAGAAGGTATGTGGGGCCATAGGGAGATAGGACATGGCTTTATTTAATGGGTGGGCAATTGGCAAAGTGGAAAGTCCCAGTCAGTTTTGTATGTGATGTTGAAAAAAAAAAAAAACTGGCAGCATGCCAAGCATGACATAACAGGTTACATAAGAGTATGCAGATACCTTTGTTCCTCACTTGCAGAGAACATGTTACTCATTGCTTTCCAGACAGCCAGGTGAGACAGCATGATATAAAATTCCATTTTCCTTATATCCCACCACTTTGTTTCCTCATCATAGATACAATCTACATGACATATGTCTTCTTTGAACATTCCTTGGTAAGGGCGGTATTGGTCTATACCCCATAATCCACAACAACAATATAAAGCATAATAGCAAGTTACTAATATATGATCTGACCCCTCAATATAAGTAAGGCCCATCTCCATGGGGCATTCAAGGTAGCCACCATTCTTAAAGAGGGTCTCCTGATAAATAATATACTTGCTGAGTTTCAAGGGCTAGGATTTGCAGTGGCTGGCTTACATTGTAGTTTCATTGAGGGTCAGCCATGTTTCATGTTTGCAACCAAGTCCAGTTAAATATCATTGCTGGACCAATTCACCATGGCTGACCATTTGCAACACTCAGGGTCATTTCAATGCAGACCCAACATGAAGATTGATGGACAGTGGTGGTGTATGTGTGTGCCCAGTTGACCAGCACATTGGCCTACACACACCTTGGGATAAAAAGACAAGGCAGTTACAGGCACTAACAAAGGTAAATCCCAATTATCCAGGAGAATGCATGTCAGCTTTGAGTCTCAGGAAAGCACACTTACCACCTGCAGAGGCTTCCCTGGGCAATGATACCACACTCATACTGCTTGGGCCTATATCTCAGCAGGTTTTGTGTGTACCAGCATCAAGAAGCTCATAATTGGCTAAAAGGAAATGGCAAAAGTGCCTTTTAAGATTTGTGTCTCATCTGCAGAACTTGGCCAGTTAACACCTACCCTGAGGGGTGGGGGACATTCTTTGTTTACTCATGATGTCATGAGGAGATCATATTCCAAATCTCTCCCCCAAGGACCTAACCAAGCCACCTAATGCATATGGGGAGCATTTATTGTCTAGGGTCATGTCCAATCTACTCTTTGCCCCTGATTTAATTCAGTGTAGGTGGACAAGAGAACATTCTTTTACTGCCCAAACATGGGCTTAAGAACAATGTCCTTTATTATCACCAGGACCTATATTGTCCACTGTTGTAAAGCCTCCACAAGGCTGGCCCCCCTTTTTGGGGATGCTATTTTAGAGCTCACACATCTGTCTACAAATGTTGTGCCCATCCCTTCAAAGAAGGTGCATGGTCTGTAGTTTTAAGTCCTTGCTTAAGTAAGTAATTATAATAATTCTATCATGCCTGTAGCCTATGGATGATATGGGACATGCCACTTCCATTGAATCTGTAACTGAGTTGCCCATCACTGGATAACATTACCTGAAAATTGGGTACCTTCATCACTCTCTACTATGATGGGCCCACTGTGAAGGCCATTAACATTGTCAGGGCACAAATTGAAGTTAACTAATTCACTTGGCCACTGGGCCAGGCAAGCTATAGCCCTGTAGCCATATCAACTGCTATCAAGGTGAACATGGCCCTCTCCAACTTAAGCAAAAGGTAGATGGAGTCAACCTGCCATCTTGTCAAGGGAATAGAATCCATCCATGCATTACCTGGACACCCATGGCTCCAAGGCAGCAAGGGCGAGGACAGTCCTCAGTTCAAATCACACATACCTGGCAGGCTTCTACCAGGATGCTCCATGTTAAAGCAGTCCTCACGGTTTCACTACATCTTACATGGTTTTCACCTCTCCAAACTGTAGATTTCAGTACTGCCAAACCACCAGGTTGATGAGAGGTGATCATTCCAAACACTGCACCCTAGCCAAAGTATCTCTTTCATCACCTCCTGGGCTATTCAGAGAGTTATGGCCAGTAACATGTACTATGATAATATTTTTTTCATGGTCTATGTCCCAATGGTCTTTCCACATGACTTAATCTCACAGAAGCTGATGTCCTATCATCTAATTTCATGTGATAATCACAAGGTTAACCCCTTAAAGTCTGCCCAACTCTCTGGGCAGATAGGAGTGCTGGATCATGCAATGCCACCATCCATATGGCACACTACTCAGCTCATTGACTGCTCTGCCTCATCTCAGCATCATACCGCAAGATGTAAGTGGAGGGCTGTATGGCAATGATGATCCAATGGGCTGAGGGCCCTCTGCTGTAACTGTTGATACAGCAAGCACTGTCACCCAGCTGAGCCATTCCTTCCTTGAAGGGTGATGGCTCCATTAATTCACATATTTCAGCACTGTCTAGCACATTCACAGCTGCATATTGCACTGGACCTAGGATATGTAGATGAAACACTTCTTTGTTCCAAACATACCCCCAACTCTGCTAGGGTAGGCATCTGGGCTATACCCATTCTTAGGTTGATTGTGCAATACTGTACTCATCCTACCACAGGATATGTGGTGCTCACCAAGATGTCAATAACACATGTGATAGCCTCCAAAGCCACCAGAGCTGCATACACATCTGCAAGCTGTTTCTGTATCAGGGTAAAGCAAGCTTCTGCACCTTTCCACATTTGGAACCCAAATCCGATATGATATCTTAGCCATTAGGCTTTCTGCCATAGTCCCCATCTAAACCCTTCTTGGCTTACATGCACATATAATTCACAAGATTTTGAAGGAACAATAACGTGTAGCACATGAAATCTCCTGACCAATGCTGGCTTCCAGAACACCTGAGGTCCCTGGGACCCTCTGAACACCTCCGTGGTATCAATCGTTTTGAAACCTTTGCTTTAAGGAGAAGTGCTAACCTCTTCATTTTGGGGGAACTACACATAGTGCTAAATCTCACAGCCATAACAACAAATTGTCCAGGGGATCTCTGGGACTCTCTGTAAATTGTTTTCCCAAGTCCATCAACACCACTGGACAACAGATAGAACTTGGCTATCTTGGTTCGTGGGGCTCACCATGCTGGCTGTCCACCTGGAGCCAATGGCTGCAGTTATTTCATTTTCTAGCATTACCACTGTCTGGGTTTGCATGTGTTGATACCCTCCTCCTCCTCTTCTGACTCCATCATAACTAGGGAGTGGCGAAGGTTACTTTCAAGGTATGAAGATCCTCCTCCAAAGACCATACACTGGTTTCCAAGGCCTCTTTCTTATCTTGTAACTCCTTCATTTTTGTAGTCTCTTGTAAAGATGCATCAGTTTCTTCTCTCAGAGCTATAAGAACCACCCATCTCATGGACCTAGTGGCTGAACATGAACTGTGCTTTCCCAGGCTCTTTTCCATTTGGCTTAATATTCAACCCCATGGGGGGTACCATTAATATTTGTCTATTCCTGGGGAGGGGCACAGGGAACCAGGAGGTGTACATTTGACCAATATGGTACACTTGACCAGGCAAGCCTACTCTGTAGGCTTCTTTACCAACACAAGATTATATAGTAACTTGTAAACTGCCTCATGAAACTGATTTGACATCATTAGTGCTTATTAAACGTTTGTCATATTCTTATAGTCTAGCAACAAGGAATATATTACTGGACTATTAATGGATTAGGTAAGAGAAATTGCACATTATGTCATCCAGACTGATTTCTGGATCTGCTCAGAACTCTCTGTGACTGCAGAACAAGGACTTCCTTGGGAAGTCCATTGAGATAGAAGGGAATTAGATAAAACAGAACTGAACTAAAAACACAATAGTTCTCATGCTTTAACCCAAGTGTCCAAACAAATTAATGCTATCTTAATTAGCATGATTGCTGATAGGTTCTTTAAACTGTTGTTGTAAAATGTGAATGCAATGTGCCTCTGGAGCCTTGTCCCAAGGAATTTGTGGAAGATGTGGGGTAGTATAAGATTGTGAGAGACATGAAGGGATTTCCAAGGCAATGAAGGGATGGGGTGTTGGGCTAAACACTAATCAGTGTCTAGGAAAGCTTGCAGTGAGATAATAAGAACTCTAAATTATGTGACAACGAAGGAAATGGAGATGAAAACTAACCACTTCCCTCATCTCTGATGTCTAGGTGAATATCAAAGCAGAGTGACCCTGGTTGTAAAGTAAAATAATGTATTCATAAAATATCTGAAGGAATCTGTGTAGTAGGCCTGCAGCTTATCCCATTTAGTCCAACTGCTTATAGGTGCACTGTGGTACTCCACTGAATCCCTGCCAGCTGCCACCAAAGAGTGAGTGAAGACTAAAATGTGCAAAACTTCTTTGTTGAGACTGCAATTTTTTTCTTTGAGATCAGAAAACAGTATGCTTTATGGTATTTGCATTCTAGGGTTTAACAACAAATTTCTTAGAACCTGTCCTCATGATTATATGATAAGAGACTGCATATGGGATACAAAGAATAAACAGTATTTCTAAATTAAGATGTCAAAAATTCCTGGGGATATGGTATTTCAACTGACTTCCAAAAAATGGGAAATAATTGAGTACAGAATATGTTAAGTCAAAGATACACATTTATTACAGAATTCCCTTAGGATCTCTGGAAGGAAGGAAAAATGCAGAATTGAACAGAGGAGGAAACTGAACCATTCTTTAGGATTAATAACCACCTTACTGCAACCCTATGGGAAGACACCACATTAAAATTCTCTGTAATATTTGTCTCTTGTTGGGAAGACATGTCTGTCCTTTTATACCCTTTATTGGTTAGTCATTGGGTCTGGATTGTCTATAGAAGGGCATACTTTGAGTGGGGTTGATGATCTCTGTGTTTGAGGCAGATCCTGGATGCATCCAGCAACTGAGAAGCAAGACCTTCCTTGGAGGGGTCTAAGCAATTCATCTCCATGTCCATTTCACCTAGGTGGGCTGGATCAAGTGTGAAAGCCTCCAGAAACCTCAGTTTCCTTTTTTATAAGCTGGGGAAATAATACTTATCTCAATTTTTTTTAGAAAAACAACTCAATGAGAGCACAGTAGGAAATAATTTACTAGGTTAGTGCATCTTCCCTGTTCATGTTGCCTCTCCAAGTCTTTCCTTAAAATGCATCTTATTAATCTCACTTTCCTCTCAATAGCTATTATCCTTTCCCACTTCCTGGGTTATCCACTGGTCAAACTGAACTGGATGGCAGAGGAGATGGAACTTCTTAATGTAATCCTAATAGGTCAGTCTCATGAAGGAGGGAATAAAATGAACAAAGGTGGAAGTTCCAGGAGAGGGGAAAGAACAGTTGTCTGACACTTTTTCTAGATATACAGCATGTAAGAGCCATTATAACTTGAACTTGTGAAGAAATAATAGCATGACAATTAGCTCAGAAATGGATGGGAATCAATGATAAATTAAATATGGAGATGAATGCCAATTTTTAAATAAAAATAAATTAACATTTCAAGCCCTTCCTCTTGCCCTTTGTCTAACTTTCCCATTCACAGAGAACACAAGGTACTGACATTTTTTCCTGACTTGGAAATTCCTGTGGATAAATATGATAAACAAAGCCCATTTAAAAGCATTTAAATACTGGAAAGAATAAAAAAGAATCAAAATGATTTGTGCAAGTTGGTAACACATGACTTCTTACTGAAATGACAAAGACTACTTATTAGCTAGAACTGAAGGAGAGACCAGAGGAAAGTACATTAGGGAAGAGAATGGGATGACATCAGATCATGGTTAAGGTAAATATTTGTGTTTCTCTCTTGGAAAGTTTTATATAATGTTATATAAAAATTCATAGAGCTCATAACTTATTTGAATAGGTTGATTAGTTTTTTATCATCTAATTGGTTTACTTGATCTCCACTGGGCTCTTGGAGTCTATGTTCAGATGATGGGTTGCCACATTAGTAGGTGTTCTAGAATAGCATTGCTTTCTGCCACCTGTCAGGCTGTCAGGTTGCTTAGGAACCTCTCTTCTCCTTTACTTTCCCCTCATGCAGGTCTGGTTTGGGCTGAATTACATGGTAGGCTCAGGGTTTCAAGTGCCAAAAGAGAGGAAGCCATAATTTGCAAAAACAGTTTAACCCTGCTCAGTCATGTGTACTAAAGTTCTGTTGGACAAAACAAGTCATATGGCCAACCCAGGTTCTAGTGGTAATGACAATATTTCATGTCTAGAAGGGAGAATGTTGGTATTTTTAATAATGAAACAAATTGACCTGGTGATAAGGATACTGAATAAATAACAAACTATAATCAAACTTTATTGGTTTGTATACCTTACCATTAAAAATATTCCCCACTTCCAAACACTGCTTTAATTGAAACACAGAAATGAATTTGTCATATTTTCATCTGAAGTAAAATGATCACAAATGTTTTGTATTAAAAGAAATGGTCGCATAGATATTATAGAAGAATTGTGTCATATGAAATCCATGATTGTGTTTTTACACTGGTCCCAGGGATTCCCTAACCTTTTAGCTCCATAGCAACTCAGGTTTCTTATCTCATACTAATATCACCAAAAAACTGAAAAACATATCACCTCACAAATTTCTCATATCATTTTAAGACATTTAGTAGGTAATAAATAATAGTGCCTCTTACAGCTTTCAGGCAATAATAATGAAATGCTTTTCAAAGCCCAACACCAAAAGTCTGATGAAACTGGAACCAAATTCCACTAATAAAATCTGGGCTAGCTTCCATTTGGTTATTTGGCTATATGTGCCCTGTTGCAGATTATGAATTTGGCATTCCTGAGCATTCCCTCAATAGTATGTTGAAAAGTTAATCTACTCTTTCCATTTTCTATTTTACATAGTCTTAGAAGACAGAAAAAATTACATAGTTTTTTTTTTAACATTCTGGAAACTCCTTATAGGAGTGAGGTATTAATGAATCAAATCAATTAAAATGTGGTGTTGGAATTTGATTACTTGCATCTTTCTTACTTCTTCTCTGTCCTCTTTGTGAAAAAGAAATACTGTTTGTTTCTTAATTCCCTGAGCAATTGCCTGATTTGCCTTTGTGGTAGCTATGCCCTGCAGACAGATAGGATGACAGTAAGACTATGGTTTGATTTGCTAATAATGGTCCTTACTATTTTCTGAGGAATTAAAAACCTGTTGCACTTGCTCATGCAATATTTACAGACTGAATGAAGAACGTGGTTGTCATTTAATGTTAGAAAAATTGGGAGATTTTCAAAGTACACAATTCTTTCTAACTATGAAGCTGATATCTTGGGATCTCATTATTGAGCTTGTTATGTACAGTGACTTATAGTAATGAGCTTGTTTTCTCCAAACTCTTGGGATTCTGTCAAACTTGGAAGAGTACTACTGAAATATGTTTTCTTCCCATGCCCAAGGCAGACATTTAAAAGTTTCTAATATTTCATCCTGGTTCACATAGGAAAATAATCTCTAGGGTGAAGAGAAAAAGATAATTACAAACTGTTTATTGTCAAAGGCTAAAGTGAGTTAGATATTTTCTTCCATGATCTCTTTAGAGATACCACTCAGAACTACAATAAAGCACTGGTGTATCACCCTGATATTGTTATCATGTACAATCCCCAAACTTTTTCAGCACAATCAGTATCTTCATTTCACCACTTGGGAATGGAAAATAAGTGGAAGATTTAGTAGGAACATCTGAGAGAAACAGACCTGTACAATGGCATTTGTTTTAATATATTCCAGAAATAATGAGCACAGTGATATTTAAAGTGTTATTATTCTACTTATTAGGGACTTGAAAAGACAAGCTGCTGAAGAATACATATAACATAATTCCATTTACTTTTCAAAATACTTTTTATATCATGAAGGCATGAATTCATTAGTAATAAAATATGAAGATATTAAAGAGGAAACAAAACTCACAATAGTGATCATCTAGTGGATGAGGGGATTTCATTGGGTAGAAGTAAACATGACAATTTAACTCTGTTGATAAAATAACATTTTCTTTTCTTTTTAAAATTTTTTTTAAAGAGAGAGTGAGAGTGAGAGAGAGTTTGAGAGAGAATTTTTTAATATTTATTTTTAGTTTTCAGCAGACACAACATCTTTTTTTGTATGTGGTGGTGAAGATTGAACCCGGGCCGCAGGCATGCCAGGCGAGCACGCTACCACTTGAGCCACATCCCCAGCCACAATAACATTTTATTTCCTAAGCTGAGTAGCAGGGTGGTGATTCTTATTTTATTATGCTTAATAATAAATACTTGAATATTAAATATTTAATAATGTGTTTTTACAAAGAGAAAAATGGTGGCAAGATTGAAACTCAGAACCAATGTCACCAGCATCATACTGGGCTCGGGCCTGGGAACCAAGGTTTAAGGATTAGGCTATTGTAAAAACATATGAGGCATGGTGGAAATATTGGTCTTCCTTAATTCAGAGGTGTCCAAAGCCCTTAGCCAGCTCCACAAGACATTTTCATGTACAATCCAAAGAAAGCACAGTGCCAACAAGTTACATAAGGGGGCACAGGCTTACAAGTTAATGTTTATGCACTTGAGTATTCAGAGTTTTTCTGTCCTTGACTACACACTGACCATAATATGTCTGGTTCCCAGGCCTGGCTACCCATTAAAAACATAACATAAAACATAACACAGCCTGCCAGAAGTCTTGGCTAGAGAGGCTAATTATAGCCATTTTGGGTCTGCCCCAACAACCAGTACCAGTTCATTTCTGTAGAAGCTCAACTAGAGCCTCATTTGAACTTTTTTCTCCTATGATAGTTTGTCATAGATAAATTTTCAGAAGTTATATATGGATTAAATGAAAGTTAATAAGTCTTGGGCATAGATACCACAGAAACCTGAGTTACTGCCACATTAATAGGTCAATAACTGCAGACCAGGTGCCAGGAAATATAGTTGATTGACTCCCTAGTGAAGAAGTAGCATGCAGGGGGAGTAGTCATGATTTGAGTTATGCTGAATAAATAAAAAAAAATTCATGGTCATTTTTCAAAAACAAGTATTGTTTGTAAAGGTGAGCCACTGGAATGTGATATAAATCAATACATAAGCTTCTTAACTGAGAGATATCATTATCTCAGCGTGAATACCCCAGGGTACTTTTACTTCTTTTGATTTACTATTTTTTTGTGAAGAAATTCCAGGAGCTTCAATTTGACCATACCACAATAGCCACCACTATAAATGAGAGAACACATGTGGAAATTCTATAGCCAATGTACTTACTCTGCCTGTGTAGTGCAAATAGAAGAAAAAAAGAGAAATCTTACAGTTTGTATTCCTAACCCTATATTAACTAATAAATAAAAGCAGGTCATAATTATTTTACTGGAAAACCACATACACTTTTCTCATTAATGAGATCACAATGGTATTTTAGTTTTCATATTTTAGCATCAAATCTGAGTAGTATCTAAAGTCTCTGAAGTTCTGGGCATTTCTCTTTCCCAATGTCTAATCTTTAATGTAAGCAGCTTCAGGCCTCCCTGGGGAAAAAGGTGGAAGTAATTTTCCAACGTATCATAGAACTCATTGCTAGGTTAAAAAATACTCAATATTAATAAAATATCTTGGTTGGGAATTGAGAGAAAGAGGAACAAATGGGGAGAAAGAACAACAATGTACATAGTTTTCATGCAGGTCAGGATTCTGCTGGAAATGTTCTACTTTTATATGGCTATTAAACCCCAAATCAATTAGTTATCACCAATTTGTTAGCACTTTGTCAGTAAACATATGAACATAATTTTATCAATATGGCTGATTCTGGTAATCAGGCACATTTTATTTATTTATCTATTTCTTTCTTTATTTTAATTCTTTCAATTTATTTTTACATGATAGTAGAATGCACTTTGTCACATTGCACACAAATGGAACACATTCTCATTTTTCTGGCTTTCTATGGTATAGAGTCACACAGGTCATGTAATCATATATATATATATATTAATAATATATATATATTAATAATAATATATATATATATATATATTAATAATGTCTGTCTCATTCCACCATCCTTCTTACCCTCACACTCTCTCCTCTCCCCTCACTCCCTTCTGCCCAATCCAAAGTTCCTCTATTCTTCCCTGCCCACCCCCAATTATGGATCAGCCTCTGTTATCAGAGAAAACATTCAACCTTTGGTTTGGGGGGTTTGGTTTATTTCAATTAACATGATATTATCTAGCTCCATCCATGTACCTGCAAATGCCATGATTTCATTCTTCTTAATGGCTGAGTTTTATAATATATATATATATATATATATATATATATATATATATATAAAGAAAATGAGAAATATATATATATATATATATATATATATATTTATATTTCACATTCTTTATCCATTCATCTGTTGAAGGGCATGTATGTTGGTTTCATAGTTTAGCTATTGTGAGTTAAGCTGATATAAACATTGATGTGGCTGTGTTACTACAGTATGCTGGTATTAAATCCTTTGAGTATAAATCTTGGAGTGGGATAGCTGGGTCATGGTTGTACTTAAAGTTTTTTCCATACTGCTTTCAAGAGTGATGGCACCAATTTGAAGTCTCATCAGTAATGTTTGAATGTACTTAACCCCCTCCCACATCATCACTAACACTTATTATTGCTTGTATTATTTTTTTCTGGTTGTATACAAAGTATATTCACACCAATTCGTGTCTTTATACATGTACTTTGGATAATAAGTATCATCACATTCCACCATCATTTATAATCCCATGCCCGTTCCTTCCCCTCCAACCCCTCTGCCCTATCTAGAGTTTGTCTATTCCTCCCATGCTCTTGCTCCCTATTCCACTATGAATCAGCCTCCTTATATCAAAGAAAATATTTGTCATTCAGTTATTTGAGATTGGCTAACTTCACTTAGTATTATCCTCTCCAACTCCATCCATTTACCTGCAAATGCCATGATTTTATTCTCTTTTATTGCTGAGTAAAATTACATTGTGTATATATTCCACTTTTTTTTATCCATTCATCTATTGAAGGGCATCTAGGTTGGTTCTGAAGTTTAGCTATTGTGAATTGTATTGTTATAAACATTGTGTGGCTGAGTTACTGTAGTATGCTGTTTTTAAGTCCTTTGGATATAGACTGAGGACAGGGATAGCTGGAACAAATAGTGGTTCTATTCCCGATTTTCCAAGAAATCTCCATACTGCTTTCCATGTTGGCTGCACCAATTTGCAGTCCCACCAGCAATGTATGTGTGTACCTTTTCCCCCACATTCTCACCAACACTTATGTTGTTTGTCTTCATAATAGCTGCCATTCTGACTGGAGTGAGATGAAATCTTAGAGTGGTTTTTATTTGCATTTCTCTAATTGCTAGTGATGATGAACATTTTTTATGTATTTGTTGATTGACTGTTTATCATCTTCTGAGAAATGTCTGTTCAGGTCCTTGGTCCATTCGTTAATTGGGTTATTTTTTTGTGTGTGTGCTTAGCTTTTTGAATTGTTTATATACCTTAGTGATTAATGTTCTATCTGATGTGTGAGGGGTAAACATTTGCTCAAAAAATGTAGACTCTCCATTCACCTCACAGACTGTTTCATTTGCTGAGAAGAATCTTTTTAGTTTGATTCCATCCCATTTATTGATTCTTGATTTTAATTCTTGTGCCACAGGGGTCTTATTAAGGAAGTTAGGGCCTAATCCCACATGATGAAATTAGGGATTTATTTTATTAGACACAGCATCTTTGGTTGTATTCCTAAGACCTGGATCCATTTTGAATTAAGTTTTGTGCATGGTGAGAGATAGGGGTTTAATTTCATTTTGTTGCATATGGATTTCCAGTTTCCCCAGCACCATTTGCTGAAGAGGTTATCTTTTCTCTAGTAGTGCATGTTTTTGGTACTTTTGTCTAATATAAGATAATTTTAGTTTTGTAGGTTAGTCTCTGTGTCCTCTATTTTGTACCATTGGTTAACCAGTCTGTTTGGGTGCCAATAGCATGTTGATTTTGTTACTATTTCTCTTAATATAGTTTACAGTCTGGTATAGTGATGCCACCTGCTTCACTCTTCCTGATAAGGAATGTTTAACTATTTTGGTTCTCTTATTTTTTCCAGATAAATTTCATGATTACCTTTTCTATTTCTATGAGGAATGTCATTGGAATTTTGATTGGGGTTGCATTAAACCTGTATAGTGCTTTTGGAAGTATGGTCATTTTGATAAAATTAATTCTGCCTATCCAATAGCTAGGTAGATCTTTCCATCTTCTAAGGTATTCTTTCATTTCTTTCTTTAAGGATTTGTAATTTTCATTATATAGATCTTTCACCTCTTTTGTTGATTTGATTCCCAAGTATTTTTTTTTTGAGGCTATTGTAAATGGGGTAGTTTTCCTCATTTCCCTTTCTAAGGATTTATCACTGATATACAAAAAAGCCTTTGATTTATGGATGTTGATTTTGTATCCTGCTACTTTGATGAATTAATTTACTAGTTCTAGAAGTTTTCTGGTGGTACTTTTAGGGTCTTCTAGGTATAGAATCATATCATCAGCAAATAGTGCTAATTTGAGTTCTTTTCCTTTTCATATCCATTTAAATTCTTTTGTCTGTTTAATTGCTCTGGCCAGTGTTTCAAGAACTATGTTAAATAGAAGTGCTGAAAGAGGGCATCCCTGTTTAGTTCCCATTTTAAGAGAGAATGCCTTCATTTTTTTTCCCATTTAGAATGATATTTGCCTGGGACTTAGCATAGATAGCCTTTGTGATGTTGAGATATGTCCTTATTATCCTTATTTTTTCTAGTGTTTTGAACATAAAGGAGTGCTGTATTTTATCAGACGCTTTTTTGCATCTATTGAGATGATTATATGATTTTTATCTTTAAGTCTATTGATGTGATAAATTATATTTATTGATTTCCATATTTTGAACTAACCTTGCATCCCTGGAATAAATCCCACTTGATCATGGTGCATGATTTTTTTTTGATATGCAGATTTTCTGTACCTCACTTTGATGTTGGGCTTCCAGACCTGCTGGTGTCCCTCAATGTATGCTACTGCATCCTGCAACTGGGTCCTGCACAAGTCAGTGTGGGTGGATCTGGGCTCCTGGTTTGGCCTCGAGTTGAAGTATGCTGGCTGTCCTGCACCAGAGGCTTTTTTGGATGTCTGCCCCACCAGTGGAGGCATGGACTGGGCCTGCTGTGAGCCTGGGTCCCACATGGGCTGGTGTCTATTGCTTGTATTCTTGATAATTGCTATTTTGACTGGAGTGAGATTAAATCTTAGAGTAGTTTTGATTGGCATTTCTTTAATTGCTATGTTTATTGATTGATTGTATTTCTTCTTCTGTGAAGTGTCTGTGCAGTTCCTTGGCCCATTTACTGATTGGGTTATTTGTTTTGTTGTTGTTAAGTTTTTTGTGTTCTTTATATATCTATATCCTGGAGATTAGTGCTCTGAGGTGTTTCTGATAAAGATTTTCTCCCAAAGCATTTGTCAAAATACAACACCTCTTCATGTTCAAAACATTAGAATAACTAGGAATGCTACAAACAAATAAAAACAGTAAAAATTATCTATGCTAAGGTCAAAGCCAACATCAGTCTAAATGGTGAACAATTGAAAGCATTCCCTCTAAAACCTGGAATAAGACAGGAATGTCCTCTTTCACTACTTCTATTCAACATAGTCCTTGAAATTCTAGACACAACAATTAGACAAAAGAAATGAAAGAGATATGAATAGGAAAAGAACAGCTCAACTCTCACTACTTGCCAATTCTATATTTAGAGGATCTGAAAAATTTCACCAGAAAACTTGTAGAATTAATAAATGTTTGCAGCATAGTAGCAGTGCATAAAATCAATAACCATAAATCAAATGCATTTCTCTATATCAGTGATTAATCCATTCAAAGAGAAATTAGGATATCTCTCCCATTCACAACAGTCTCAAAAAAAAAGATGCATGAGAATAAATATAACAAAAGAGGTGAAAACCCCTCTACAATGGAAATTATAAAACACCAAAGAGAGAAATTGAAGACCTTTTAAGACAGAAAGATCTTCCATGCTCTTGGATAGGCAGAATTAATACTGTCAAAATGGCCATACTACCAAAAGTGTTATACATATTTAATGCATTTTTTAGTAAAATCCCAATGATATTCTTCATAGAACCAGAAAATTCTTCATAGAACCATGAAATTCATTTGGAAAAACTTGGAAAAGTAGAGACCAAGAATAGCCAAAACACTCTTTAGCAAGAAGAGAGAAGCAGAAGGAATCACAACATCAGACCTCAAACTATACTATAGACCTATAGTAACAAAATGACATCATATTGTCACTAAAACAGACACATAGGCTGATGTCACAGAATAGAAGATTTTTTTCTTTTTTTTTTTTTAAGAAAAAGACTTCATCATAGACAGAGCCCAGCCTATTCCCCTACCTAGGCATGAAATCAAGGCAGAAATCCTGCATTTCTGAGGAACATAGCCTCTGGTTGTGCTTAACAAGGGATTCAGTGAACTGTAAAAATAAAGATAGACAACTAAATGAATTTAGAAAAACAATAACCCAATAAAGCATGAATAATTACTGAAAATTTACCAAATTTTGGGAGCAGACACCCAACTTATAATGATCAAATGAATTCAAGTACGACAAACTAAGAAGTCTTACTTCAAAAACATTACAATGATATGATCAAATTTAACTATGAAGATGACACATGATTCATCTCAGTATTACTATTTCCCTAAATCTTTGGATTATTTCTCATATAGTATTCTAGAAAGTTTTGACATTTCTGCTTTACTTTTTGCAGACTGCAATGGAGTACAGGTTCAGTCAACCAAACAAGCAAATCATTATTATCTGTGCACGTGCCCTGAGAAAATTTACAGAGTATGAAATGTCTTATTTGGAACATAATATTTTAGATATTCATGCCAGAATTTGCACTCATTTCCCAGAAGTATGCCAGGGTGTAAGTCTAGATATTATCAAGAAGCAAAAGAGGTTCTGTTTCCAAATTTTAAGGAGAATCAGCATCTTCTCAGGTGAACTAACATGTTCTTTAGCCAAAGAAAACTAGTTTCCTTTAGTAGGGAATGAAGAGGTTTTTTAACAAGCAAATATTTGTCAATCCCATGATGAAAATTCCCCCAAACTAGGTTAGATCAGTAAACAATTTTAGATCCCTATTGTTATGACTTTGTTCACCTAGACCAATTTCCATTACCAGAACCAGAGTCAGGATGGGTTTGATCAGAAAAATAAAAACCACTCTCTATAATCCATGTGTGAAAGTCTTAATATATGAACAAAAGTCTTGAACTTGTTGAAAAATTTGGGATAACAAAGGTTAGGAAAGTTGCCACTGAAGTCAGGAAATACTTTAGCCAAAAGCTTCAAAGCATGTGATTTATAATAACTTGTTGGGAAGCTGCTACATTTCAAAGAGGATCTCAGGAATATTCTCAAACTATTTTAGTTGCAACAAGACAAATAAATTATTTTCAGGAGTTGGTGACAATCCTCTCTGATTTTTTTAAATGTACATCCTCAGCTCTCTTAATCAGCATAGACTACTGTAACAAAATACCATTCATTGGATGGCATAAACCACAGACATATCTCAATTCTGGAGATTGGGAAGTCTAAAGTTAAGGTGCTGGTAGATTTAGTTCCTAAGGAAGACTGTCTCTCTAGCTTGCATATACTCACCTTGTCACCAAGTCCTCACATAGAAGTAGTAGTTTATATTTTTTATTGTTTTTAAAAATTTGTTCTTTGTATTAATATATGACTGTAGAATGTATTGTGACATAGTAGGCATACATAGAGTATAACTCATTCAAATTTGGATCCCATTCTTGTGGTTGTACATGATGTGGAGATTCACTGGTTATGTACTCATAAATGAACATAGAAAATGTATGTTTGATTCATTCTATTCTCTTTCCTATTCCTATGCCCTATCCTTTCCTTCATTTGCCTTGGTATAATCCACTGAACTTCTCTTCCTTCTTGTACTTTTATTGTGTGCCAGACCATGTATATGAAAATTGGTTTAGCTAATCTGAAGTGAACCATTTCAAGGGTCCTGATATTTAGAATTTTGAAAAACAAAAAATGTACCATTGATTGATTTTGTGTCTTATCATTACTAATAATTTTAATATAGATATATACAGAAATGTACACATGTATTGTGCATATAGCCTAAAGGAAGTATTTGATTGAGAGAAAGCATTTCTCAGATATTTTGTAAAATACCATATATAAGTTTTTTTCAAACTAATAAAAAGAACATTTTTGCAGCATGCATATTCCCTCAAATTGAAATCATTAACACCTAATACTTAAGGGATGCTTACAGTGTATGCTAACCAGTATTATGATATCTTATGTAAATTAAATATATTTAATCCTCATCCTAACCCTCTATTGTGTATTATAATTTCCCTATTTTGATAAGAAATCTGAGCTACCAGAAGGTTGAATAATTTTCCTAAATTGGCCCATTTGATAACTGGAACTACCAAGATTCATCCCAGAAAGTTTAGCTCCAAAGTCTATCCACTCAATTATCTTACATTATCCAAGTATAATAAGTTGGTTACTATAATAAAAAATATAGCTAAATTTGTTTTATTAGTCAGTGATGACAAATTCCATGTCTTCAAACATGTATCACTAATTTTATTGTAGTACTTATTGGTGATATGTAATTTTAATCCAAGAGAAGTATTACAACTCATTATCATAAACTACCTCATAAAAGTCCTAAGTGTTCATATTCCAGGATCACCTGCTTAAATAATGACTTCTGAGACAATAGAGAAATTGTCAAGGACATTGAACTATTATAACCACACCTCACGGTATCCAAGACAACTGAAGAAAAACATAAATATTATGATCCTGAATTTAACACTTAAGGATTTGGAAATCAATCACCTTCTTTTTCAAAGACAACTGTATCTGCTTAGAATAAACTTACCTTCTAAATCAGTACATGCTATAAACAAACAAAAAAATTATTTTAGAGTTAACATATGCTATAATTCTAGTGTTGGACATTTGCATTATTTGAGAAAAAGTTTTATTTATAGAAAAAAAGATTAGATACATTTTCTTATTTCCCTGTCTAATATCTTCTTTTTTAAAAAAAAAATTACATTGGTGACTAAAAATACATATATATCATGTATTAATGATATTTTAGATTATGTATACATTATGGAGTGGTTAAATATAGCTAACTATTAAAGGCATGACCTTACATAGTTATTTTTGTGGTGATAATATTTAAAATTCAGTCCTTTGCATTTTTCAAGAATATGGGATTTTAAGGGATGGGGGTGTAGCTCAGTGGTACAGCACTTGCCTAGCATGCATGAGACCCTGAGTTTAATGTCCATCATCCCTCCAAAAATGTCCTTTAACTCTACAACCTGTTGTCATTAGTTATAGTTACCATTCTGTACAATAGATCTCTTGAACCTATTCCTCCACGGTACTACAGGAAAAACATGTGAGATTGGCAACCCTGGAGAACAAATGCTTTTTTGTTTTCCAGGACCTTTTTCCATACTGTGGACTCTACATTGGTAGAGAAGTAGGACATTAAGGGAACTCTCTTTGGACTATAATGTCATTCTTTTTTTTTTTTTTCAGTGTGGCAGGGTGATACTGGGGAGTGAACTCAGGGGAATTCAACCAGCTGCATCTTCAGCCCTTTTTAAAATTTTATTTAAATAACAGGTCTCACTGAGCTGCTTAGTGTCTTGCTGTGGTTGAATCAGGATTTGAACTTCTGTTTCTCCTGCCAAAGCCTCCTGAGTCACTGGAATTCCAGGCGTACACCACTGTGCCCAATTTAATGTTAATTGTTAATAATCCTTAATAGCTCTTGGAAATAGTATGCCTGTGTTTGTAAAACAATTTTTGGAAAAAATGAAAGAAATTAGAACTATACAGACTGATAATTCTTCTTATTTATTCTTTTAGAAATCTGATAATTAATAAATTTTGTAAATCTCTGCAGAGAAAACTCCCTTTTTATCTATACTATGAAGGAAATACTAAATTTAATGTCTAAGAGGACATGAAATTATTTTATTCTTAAATTTACTTTAATTAGTTAAACATGATAGTAGAGTGCATTTTGACCATTGTACACAAATGGAGCACAAATTCTTCTCCCTGTGTCTGAACATGGTGAAGAGTCACACCAATAGTGTAATCATACATGTACATAGGGTAATAATGTCCTTCTCATTCCACTGTCCTTCCCATCCACACACTCCCTCTCCTTACCTCATTCCTCTCTGCCAAATCCAAAATTTTTTCATCCCTCCACCCCTTTGTGGATTAGCATCCACTTATCAGAGAAAAATTCAGTCTTTGCTTTTTTGGGATTTGGCTTATTTTACTTTGCATGATATTCTCCATCCCTATCCATTTACCTGCAAGTGCCATGATTTCATCTTCTTCAAGGCAGAGTAATATGTACAACATTTTCTTTATCCAATGATCTGTTAAAGAGCCTCTAGGTTGGTTTCATAGTTTATCTATTGTGAATTAAGCTGCTATAAACATTGTTGTTGCTCTGTCACTGTAGTATGCTAATTTTAAGTCTGTTTTTGTATAAACCTAGGAGTGGGATATTTGGGTTAAATGGTGGTTCTATTCCAAAATTTCTGGAATCTCCATACTGCTTTCTAGACTGGTTAAACCAATTTGCATTCCCTCTGGCAGTATCTTTTCCCTCACATCCCCACCAACACTTACTGTTGCTTATGCTCTTGATAATTGCCATTCTGATCGAAATGAGATGAAAACTTAGAGTGGTTTGATTTGCATTTCCCTAACTGCTAGAAATGATGAACATTTATCCATATTTTTGATGATTGATTGTATATCTTCTTCTGTGAAGTGACCCTTTGGTTCCTTAGTACATTTATTGATTGGGTTATTTTTTTTTTCCTGTGTGTGTGCTAAGTTTGTTGAGTTCTTTATATATCCTGGATATTAGTGCTCTATCTGACATGCATATGATATTTCCCCAATTCTGTAGGCTTTCTCTTCACATTATTAATTATATCCTTTGCTGTGAAGAAGCCTGTTAGTTTAAATCCATCCGATTTATTGAGTCTTGATTTTACTTCTTATGCTTTTGGAGTCTGTTTAAGGAAGTCAATCCCTAAGCCAACATAGTGGGGATTTGGTCCTACATTTTCTTCTATTAGGTGCAGGGTCTCTGTTCTAGTGCCTAAGTCTTTGATCTATTTTGAGTTGATTTTTGTGCAGGGTGGGAGATAGAGGTTTAATTTCATTTTGCTACATATGGATTTCCAATTTCCCCAGCACCATTTGTTAAATAGGTTATCTTTTTTTCCGAAGTGTGTTTTTGGTGCCTTTGTGTAGTATGAGATAACTGTATTTAGATGGGTTTGCCTTTGTTTCTTCTATTCTGTACCATTGAGCTACATGTCTATTTTGGTGCCAATACATGCCATTTTTGTTACTATTACTCTCTAGTATAGTTTAAGGTCTGGTATTGTAATGCTACCTGCTTTATTCTTCTTGTTAAATATTGATTTTGCTACTCTGGGTCTCTTATTTTTTCAAATGTATTTCATGATTGCTTTTTCTACTTCTGTGAAAAATTTCAATGGGATTTTAATAGGAATTGCATTAAATATGTATACTACTTTTGGTAGTATGGCCATTTTTACAATATTAATTCTGCCTGTGTAACAACATGGGAGATTTTTCCATCTTCTAAGGTCTTCTTTAATTTTTTTCTATAATCTTCTGTAGTTTTCATTGTAGAGGTCTTTCACCTCACCTCATTTGTTAGATTGATTCCCAAGTATATTTTTAAGATTATTGTGAATGGGATAGTTTTCCTAATGTCTCTTTCAGAGGACTCATCACTGATGTATATAAATGCATTTGATTTATGGGTATTAATTTTATATTTGGCTACTTTGCTGAACTCAATTATTAGCTCTAGGAGTTTTCTGGTAGAACTTTTTGGATATTATACATCAGCAAGTAGTGATAGTTTGATTTCTTCTTTTCCTATTTGTGTCCTTTAACTACTTTCATCTGTTTAAGTGCTCTGGCGAGAGTTTGAAGAACTATGATGAATAGAAGTGTTAAAAGAGGGTATCCGTGTCTTGGAATGCTTTCAATTTTTCCCCACTTAAAATGATTATGGCTTTAGGTTTAGCATGGATAACTTTTAAAATGTTGGGGTATGTTTCTACTATCCCTAGTTTCCCTAGTGTTTTGAACATAAAGAGATGCTATACTTTGTAAAATGCTTTTTATGCTTCGATTGAGAGGACCATGATTCTTGTTTCTAAGTACATTGATGTGATGAATTACATTTATTTCTGTATGTTGAAATAAACTTGCATTCCTATAATGGAACCTACTTGATCATGGTGCACTACCTTTTTAAGAGATTTGCCAGAATTTTACCGAGACTTTTTGCATCTATATTCTCATGGTTATTGGTCTGAAGCTTTTTTTTTTTATGTCTCTGTCTGGTTTTGTATCAGGTTAATTTTAGCCTCATAGAATAAATTTGGAAGGGTTTCCCCCTTTTCTGTCTCATGAAATACTTTGAAGAGTATTGGTGTTAATTTTTCTTTGATGGTTTTATAGAACTCAGCTTAAAATCTGGTCCTGGGATTTTTGTTTGTTGCTAGTCTTATGATGATGTTTTCTATTTTATTGCTTGAAATTAATCTGTTTAAATTATGTATGTTTTCTTGATTCAGTTTGGGTCATTCATATGTCTCTAGAAATTTGTTGATGCCTTTGAGATTTTCTATTTTATTGGAGTACACATTTTCAAAATAGTTTCTAATTATCTTCTGTATTTCAGTAGAGTCATGATATTTCCTTTTCATCATGACTTTATTAATTTTGGTTTTACCTCTCTTTCTGTTAGTTTAGCCAATTGTTTTTCAATTTTATTTATTTTTTCAAAGAACCAACTTTTCAATTTTTTCAAATTTTAAAATTGTTTCTTTTGTTTCAGTTTCATTGATTTCAGCTCTGATTTTAATTATTTCCTGTTTTCTTCTGCTTTTGGTGATTTTATGTTTTTTTCTAGGGCTTTGAGATATTATTCTAGGTTATTTATTTGTTGGCTTTTTTATTGTTTTAATAAATATGCTCAATGCAAGGAACTTTCCTCTTAGCACTGCCTTTACAGTGTCCCAAAATTTTTGATATGTTGTATAAGTGTTCTTATTTAATCTCTAAGTATTTTAAAATTTTCTCCCTGATTTCTACAGCTATCCATTTATCATTCAATAGATATAATTTAGTCTTTAGGTGTTGAAGTGTCTTATATTTTTATTTTATCATTGATTTCTAGTTTTGTTCTATTATGATGTGATAGAATGCAAGATAGTATCTCCACTTTTTTGTATGTGCTAAGAGTTGCTTTGTGGCACAACATATGATTTATTTTAGAGAAGGATCCATGTGCTGCTGAGAAGAAAGAGTATTTGTTCTATGACAGATAAAATATTTTATATGGTGTGTTACATCTAAATTATTGATTGCATTATTTAGTTTTATAGTTTTTTTATTTAGTTTTTGTTTGGATGATCTATCCAGTGGTAAGAGGTGTGTATTAAAGTAACCCAGTGTTATTGTGTTGTTGTCTACTTGGTTATTAAAATCCAGAATGGTTTGTTTGATATACATAGATGTTCCATTGTTTGGGGCATATATATATTTATGATTGTTATGTCTTGGTGATGTATGATTCTCTTAATAAATATGAAATGTTCTTATTTATCCCTTCTGTCTTTGGTTTGAAGTCCTCTTTATCTGATATGAGAATGGAATCCTCCATTTCTTTACACAGTCTATGTGAGTGATATGTTTTCTTCCAATCTTTCACCTTCAGTCTGTAGATATCTTTTCCTAGGATGTGAGTTCCTTAAAGACAGTATGTTGTTGAATCTTTTTATTTAATTCAATTGGACCATCCATGTCTTTCAATTACTAAGTTTAAACCATTAAAATTCAGGTTTATTTTTGAGATATGATTTGTATTTCTAGACATTTTAGTTTATTTTTATTTTGAACTTGACTTAGTTTCACCTTTGTTTGACTTTTACTTTAAGGTAGTTCCCCCCTTTGCTGATTTTCATTTAAAAAAAAAATTCCTCCTCATGGAATATTTTGTATTGTCCCTTATATGTAGGTCAACTTATGGGGACCCAAGAAGGCAATAAGCTATGTGGGTTGTATCACTCAACTCTATGTTTACATGTGGTTGGGCTCCATTGAGTGCCTTCTCCTGGCTATCATGTCCTATGACCACTTTACAGCTATTTGTAAGCCTTTGCATTATTTGGTAATCATGAACCCTTGTCTATGTTTCAAGATGATTTTCATGGTCTGGAGTATTAGTTTCACCATTCTGTAGTGTTATGTACATTTATCCTAAATTTGTCTAAGAGTGAAAACAATGTTTTGGATCATTTCTTGTGTGAGTTTCCAGCTATGGCCAAGATAGCTGTGTAGACACCACAGCAGTAGAAATGTCTGTGTTTGCTTTAGGCATTGACATAGTCCTCACACCCCTCACCTTTATCTTTATATCCTATGGCTGCATTGCTGAAGCTGTGCTAAAAATGAAATCTAAAGCTAGCCAACACAAAGCAATGAATACCTGTGGATCTCATCTCACTGTTGTGTCCATGTTCTATGGAGCTATTATTTACTTGTACCTGCAACCAGGTAACATTGCCTCCAAGGACCAAGGAAAGTTATTCACCCTCTTTTACACCATCATTAATCCATGTCTCAACCCCCTCATTTACACCTTAAAGAATAAGGACATAAAGGATGCACTGAAGAAGCTAATGAGCGTTCAACACGAATCTGTGAAAGTGAAGAGTTATTTGAAGAGATAGATATTAGAATAAATTAAGTAATAAAATGTGTTTACTAATTGTCTTTAATTTTTAACAAACATTTTATGAAACATAATGCTTCTTATTTGCCAAAATTTTGTTAATGTAAGCAATGTCAGAACAATACTATTTAGCTCTTGTGCCTTTAATCATGGGCATGTGTCTGGGAAAAAGGTCATTAATAATTTTTATTTTCACTTGACATAAAAGAAAAAGAGCAAATAAATAAATTTTCTTCTCAAGTCACATAGAAACAGTTTTGTTTATCTACTTTTGTATTTTAAATGCAATGTATAATCATCATAAAGATCTGTATACATGGTGTCATATAAATTTTTGGATTGCATGTTAAATAGTGAATTACAGCTACAAGCCAGTAATTATCATAAGCAGTATATGATAAAATTTTCTGTTTATTCAATGGAAGTTGATGAATATCTTCAGGAAATTATCTTTGTAATTTAATTCTTTTTTTCTGTATCATGACAGAGAAAAATAGAAGCTATTTATCAAAGTCTTTTTAAAGGTGACCATCCAGACTAATTCTTTTCTAATTCATTAGCAAAACTTTATTATATGATTATGCTAATGTTTTTAGAAAGAGAATCTTAATAGTTGAGGCCAGTTAGGCTTTCAATATACATCTCTGGAATAAGAGAATTAATGTGAATTTTCAGAAATGCAGTATTGCAAACGGCCCCCGCCCGTGTGGCTCAGCGAACGGCCTCTGAGGCGAGGCCCAGCAGGCGCCGCAAAGGTACTCTAACCAAGCCTTTATGAAAAAGCGAACCGGGAATTAAAACCAGAGATTGGGTCAGAACACAGACAAGCCAGTCCCACCCCTCCCTTTGAACACTCAGGCAAGGAGCCTGGGGCCCACCATAGCAGAGAGGTGACATCACCAGAGTTCAGCTGATGAGATTCCTTCCCATCGGAATCCACTTTAGCAAGTGTGTGACTCCCACCCCCACCAGATACAAACAACTGGAAAACTTCAAAAATCTCTCTGAGGGCGTGATTGTAAGGGCCAAGGGACTCCCGACCCCCAACTCCCCTTACTGCCAGTGATGTGGGCATGACTGTAGGGGCGTAGGGAAGCAGAGAAGGCTCCCCACCCCCAACTCTCCCAACTGCCAATGGAGAGGGCTTGATGGTATGGGCAGAGGGAAACAGAGGGCACTCCTGATCCCCAACTCCTCCTACCGCCAGCAGAGTGGTCGTGACTATAGGGGCCGAGGGAAGCAGAGGGGATTCTCTATCCCCAACTCCCCTTACCACCAGTGGCGACACCCAAGGTCTTAGCCACCAGTTTCCGAGGGCGTGCCCACTAAAGAGGTCGGGAAAATTTAAACTGTTGGCCCCCAGATCACAGCTCCACAGCACTAGGGCTTAGATAAATGACAGATAGAGTGCTCAGTCATTCGGGAAATAGGGTCCACGGTGGGACTGAAAGTGTAACCAGATCCTTGGGGTACCGCCTCCGGTGAGCAGGACCTGGCTGGCTGGCAGGAGGAAGGAGGGGAGGGGCCAGAGAATGGAAAGGGCTCTGGACTAACAAGATTGAGAGACTCCCAGGAGCTGCCTTACAGGGATTGCTGTTGACACATAGAGGGCAGAAGCTTGGCTCAGAGGGCACAGGTCCGCCTACCAGAAGAGAAGAAAATGGATCTCTAAGACCTAATTTTATTTTTTATTTTATTTTATTTTTTCCTCTCCCCTTTTCCTTCCTTCTTTCTTTCTTTCTTTCTTTCTTTCTTCCTTCCTTTCTTTCTTTCTTTCTTTCTTTCTTTCTTTCTTTCTTTCCCTTTTCAAGTTTTATTGTTGTTTCCATTCTCCTCTATTCTATCTCTCTCTCCTTCTTTCTTTTTAAGAGCACCTTCCTTCCCCTACCCCCCCCAACTTTCATCCCAAGCATTACATCTTCCATTATGTATAATTGTCTAAATGCGAATAGGTGAATGTTTTGAGGCTGTCTATAGGGCTCCTAAATACCTAGCTACTACCAACACCCTGATCCAATTGCCTGTTAGTGTCCCCCTTCAGTAGAGCAATCTTCTAAAGTAGCCAAGACATACTAACCCTTATACCATCATAGCACCTAACCTAAATATAAAGTCCTAAGTACAAACAACAAATCACTATATGCATACAGAATCAGGAAGCCTTTTATGAATTGAATGCTTTAAAGTACAATAAAGTCCAACATTTCTAGGCATAGTCTCCCACCACAAAGGAGAGACAACAGAGGTATACAAAACCAAAACAAATTTATAGGAGAAAGCAAAAACACAGCAGTCAAACAGATCTGAAAAGTAACGTGAACAACATGAAAAACAAGGGAAAAAAGGATTACAAACAATGCAGGACAACTTAAATTTACAGGAGGACCTAGAGGCATCAGAAAAATGGACATAGAAAGAACTCAAGGCATACCTAACTCAGATGGAACGGAATATTAGAGAAGACATGAGACAGCAAGTCCAAGCATTGAAAGTATATTTTGAAAACAAAATAATTTCACAGGTTTGTCCTACAAATAAAACTTGTTCAACTTCTTGGCTGAATTCAATCCACCTTAACTCATAAACTTAGCTGTGTCACCTTGAGCATGTTATTTACCATCTCTGAATCTTTAGTTCCTCATCTGACATTGATGCAAAACTTGCTTAGAAAATGTAAAGAGCAAATAAGAAAAAATGTAAAATACATAGGGGTGTTTTTCATGGGAGGTTAGTTAATTTTCTTCTCTTTTTCTACATTCACACATGTACACACTGGTAAGAAAAAAATGATTTCTATTCTGTAAATGAGAGAAATTAATTATCATAAAAATGAGAGAATATGCACTAATTTCATGTCTTCAACAGGGAAACATTTTCATATTTTTAGAAAAAATATAGTTTAAAATGGGTTATCCTATTTAAGCTGTCTTTATATGTCAATTAATTATATTTTTATTGCCAACATTAGTATTTAACTTTTCCTTTACTAAAGTTCCTACCACTCTTGTTGTTTTGGTGAGCCCTTCATAATATTTGTGACTTCTGTCTCTGGAAATCAAATGTACTAGATATTTACTGTCTTTCCACCATGGATGTCTGAGCACTAAGGATTAGGTAAGATTCAACTGTAAGATTAAAAATAAATAATGGAAATAATGAATACAAAGTAGATCATAATGATTATATGTTCTTAAACAAAATTTTCAAAAAATGGGAGAAGTGATTTAGATAACAGGCCAGCACAGCCTCTACATGATGGGACCAGGTCTCCTAAACAGACTCAGGGTCCAGGCCCATCCAAATAGATTCCTGAACAAGGCCAGCCTCCACAGAATCAGGAATGGAAACAACTGCTACAGAATCAGTTTCCAGATCTGTCCTAGTGCCAGGAAGAACCCAGTCAGCAAGACAGACTCCATAGTCCCAATATTATCTGGATCCAGGATCCAAAAAACTCAGTTTAGTTGACCTGGAAGTAGAATCACTCCAGTAGGCCCTGGGACAGACTTGTCCCCATGGACCAAGACTTGAGGTCCATTCCTGAGAATTAAGCTTTCAAGTTCATCCCAGAAACTGGCCAAATTTTTAGATTCATATTTATTGTCTATCTAGTAGACTCTGTTGACCCAGACCTTAGGTCATCCCCTGTGGAAACAGAATTTATACCTGCCCTCATAAACATGAGCTCTCAGCCCATTCCTACAACCCAGACAATGATTATACCCCAGAATAATCTCATACCAGACTAGCCCCAATGGACAAAATATCCACACACACTCAATAAGTCATAACTCTGCCTATAGGCTCAATTCCATAGACCTAGTTATCAGGCTCATGCACCAACCTATCCAGTTTTTAATATACTAATTGGGTATTTTTATGTTTTCTTTAAGAAGTTATCTAGATAGGTCAATTGACAGTATTTAAATCACATTATTTTTCTTGGTATTGAGTTGTAAATTCTTTATATATTCTAAATGTTAACCCTTTCTCATATGCATAGTTTTCAAATATTTTCTCCCTTTTTGTAGGCTGTATTTTCACAATGATAATTGTTTCCTTTGCTATTCAGAAATATTTTTGTTTTTATTTACTCCCATTTTCTATTTTTTGTTTTTGTTTCCTGTGCTTTTGCCATCTTGTCCAAAGAATAATTGCCCATATAAAAATTCTTAAGGATTTGTTTTCGTACTTTTAAAATTTAAGGTTATATGTTTATTTTACTTTTATTTAATTTTATTATTTTTTGGGAGGGTACCAGGGATTGAACTCAGGGGCACTTTAATACTGAGCCACCACATCCCCAGCCCTATTTTGTATCTTATTTAGAGACAGAGTCTCACTGAGTTGCTTATCACCTTGCTTTTGCTGAGGACGGCTTTGAACTTGCAATCCTTCTGCCTCTCAAGCCTCTGGGATTACAGGTGTATGCCACAGTGCTTGGCACTTTGTGTCATTTTAAATTGAGTGTTAAGGAAATGTATTATTTTAGTTGTAGCTCTGCCAATATGTATATCCAGAGGACTGTTGCCATTTATGTCTTCAATAATTTTTTTTCATGAAAGTCAGAATTACAATTTTTTTTTCTAACAGATCAAATTGGCTGGGTTTTCTTGGTTATCAAAAATGCTCATGTAGATTTGTGATTTTGAACTGATTAATATTCATGATATGTGGAAAAATATTATATGCTATCAATTGCTCAAAATGGAATTTTATGTATATACACACATGTATGTATACACTATGCTATCAATTGCACAAAATGGGATTTTATATATGTATACACATAACCTGGAAGGACATATCCAACTAAGCTGCCTGTGACTGGATGACAGTTGTTTTCTCATGCTGTTCTGTTTGCTGTATTACACTTATTAATTTAAAAAAATAAATAATAGTTAGTTTAAAAACCTGAAAAAAAAATTAACAGAACTGAAGGTGGAAATTGACAGTAACAAAAAATAGAAAGGGACTTTAATGATTTCCAATAATTGATGGAAACATACAGAGAGAATATTGATATAGACACAGTGGACTTCAACAATGATATAAGTAGGTATAACTGACATATACAGAACATTGCATCCATGGGAAACAGAATACACATTCTTTTAACTGTTAGAGAGCTTTTTTTTAAAAAAAATCAGGGGTGATGCCCTGGGTTTGATGCTCAGTACTACAGAAAAAAAAAAAAACCCTGAAGTTCATAGGAAATCTCAAAAACCACCAAATGGTCAAAGCAATCCTGAGAAAAGGAACAAAGGAACAAAGCAGGAAATATTACACTAACCTGGCTTCAAAATCTATTAGAAAGCTACAGTTATCAAAGTAGATATAGAGAATAGAATATATAGCCTAAAAGTAAGCCATACTTCTAAAACAAACTGATTTTTCAGAAAGGTGCTAAACATGCAAGGACAGCCTGTCATCCAGTACTGGAAAAAGATGGGTATCCATAGAGAAGAGAATGAAACTAAACCCTTATCTCTCATCATATGCATAAAGTAATCTATCACAATGAATGTCTGAAACTACTAGAAGAAAACATAGAGAAAAACTTTAGGATATTAGAACAGATAAGGATGTTCGGATAAGATCTCAAAAGCAGAATTGACAAAAGTAGAAATAAACAATGAGATTATAATAAACCAAATAGTTTCTGAATAATAAGAAAAAATAAGCAGAGTGAAGAAACAGCCTACAGAATTGGCCAGAATATTTGCCAAATATACATCTGAAAAGAGGTTAACATTCTAATATGTAAGAAACTCAAACAACTCCATGACAAATAATCCAATTAAAAATGGTCAATAATGTCTGAGTGTACCTTTTCCCCCACATCCTTGCCAACACTTATTGTTTGCCTTCATAATAGCTGCCATTCTGACTGGAGTGAGATGATATCTTAGCATGGTTTTGATTTTCATTTCTCTAATTGCTAGAGATGATGAACATTTTTTAATATATTTGTTGATTGACTATATATCCTCTTCTGATAAGTGTCTGTTCAGGTCCTTGGCCCATTTATTGATTGGGTTATTTGTTTTCTTGGTGCTTAGCTTTTTGGGTTCTTTATTTACCATAGAGTTTAGTGTTCTATCTGATGTGTGAGGGGTAAAAGTTTGCTCCCAGGATGTAGGCTCTCTATTCACCTCAGATTGTTTCTTTTGTTGAGAAGAAACTTTTCAGTTTGATTCCATCCCATTTATTGATTCTTGGTTTTAATTCTTGCTCTATAGGAGTCTTATTAAGGAAGTTGTGGCTTAATCTCACATGATGAAGATTATGACCTACTTTTTCTTCTATTAGATGCAGAGTCTCTCATTTAATACCTAGGTCCAGTATGGAGATTCCTTGAAAATCTGGGAATAAAACCAACATTTAACTTAGCTATCCTTCTCTTTGGTCTATACTCAAAAGACTTAAAAACAGCATACTACAGGGACACAGCCACATCAATGTTTATAGCAGCACAATTCACGACAGCTAAACTGTGGAACCAACCTATATGCCCTTCAGTGGATGAATGGATTAAAAAAATGTGGCATATATAAACAATGGAATTTTATGCAGCAATAAAAGATTACAAAATCATGACATTTGTAGGTAAATGGATGGGGTTGGAGAAGATAATGCAGAGTGAAGTTAACCAATCTCCAAAAAACCAAATGTCTAATATTTTCTCTGATATAAAGAGGCTGATTCATAGTGGGATATAGAGTGGGAGCATGGGAGGAATAGATGAATTCTAGATAGGACAGAGGGATGGGAGGGAAAGGGATAGGGTGGGGGATTAGCAAGGATGGTGGAATGTGATAGATATTGTCAACCAGTGCTGAGTAGCAGTTAAAGGTTTGTCAACAAGTGCCGAGTAGCAGTTACATAGGAGCAATAAGTTCTAGTGTACTTTGGCACAGTAGGCTGACTACAGAATGTGATAGACATTATTATCCAAAGTACATGCATGAAGACACAAATTGTTGTCAACATACTTTATATACAATCAGATATATAAAAAAATGTGCTGTATATGTGTAATAAGAATTGTAATGCATTCTGCTGTCCTTTTTAAAATCAATAAAATAAAGAAAAGTTTAAAAATATGCTCAATAAACCTAAATAGATATTTTTCTAAAGAAAATATATAAATGGCCAATATGATATGAAAAATACACAGTATCACTAATGATCAAGGAAATGAAATTAAAAAGCACAATGAGATATATACCTCATTATTGTTAGAATGGCTATTACCAAAATGACAAAAAGTAACAAGTTCCTGAGAGGATGTGGAGGAACTGGAACCCTCCCACTCTTTGGTGGAAATGTAATTTAGTACAGCCATTATAAAATATAAGATTTCTTTAAAAATTAAAGGCATAATCACAATATGATTCTGCAATCAAACTACTGAGTTTATATTCAAATGAATTGAAATCTGTATGCCTAAAAGACATCTGCACTCATATGATTACCACAGTGCTATTCATAATAGCCTAGAAATAGAATCAATCTAAGTGTCATCCACTGATGAATCAATAAAGAAATGTACATACACACAATGGAACACTATTCAGCCACAAGAAATGGATAAAATTTTGTCACTTCCAATAACATATATGGAACTTGAAGTCATTATATTAAATTAAATAAGAAAGACCAGAACAATTAGTAATGTATGATCTCACTGGCATGTGGATTCCCACATAAATTGAGAGAACAGTCATAACCAATGGCTAGAGAGTAAGCAGAAGTGAAAAACAAGAAGAGGTTTGTCAACAAGTGCTGAATAGCAGTTAAAGGTTTGTCAACAAGTGCTGAGTAGCAGTTAAAGGTTTGTCAACAAGTGCTAAGTAGCAGTTGCATAGGAGTAATAAGTTCTAGTGTATTTTGGCACAGTAGGCTGACTACAGGTGGTATATTGTGTATTTCATAAAAGATAACCTTACCACAGGAAATGAAAAAGGTTTAAAAAATTGACACATTTACTCTTATTTGGATATATAAAACACATACATGTATCAAAATATCACATGATGCCACATAAATGTGTACAATTTTTATGTATTAGTTTACAAAATAAAATAAAATGAAAAAATAGCTATTGGGAACATTTCCCTGCACTTGTTATCTGACAGGTCATGATCATAGAGTTCAGTGCATAATGTGTAAAATGGTTCATACTGGGAACTAAGGTTTATAAAACTCACTGTATTTTGTTTTTTAAAACAATTTTGGCACTTATTGACAAGTTCTTGTAAAGAAAGGAATAAAACATCATGCAAGGAAAATAAATATGTAAGATTTTTATCAAAACAGTAGAACTACCATAAGGTTCAGCAATCTTGCCATTGAGTTTATATCCATTGGAAATTAAATCAACATAATGATATTCATTACAGCATCATTGACCATAGACAAAATAAGAATCGACCTAAGATTCCATCTTTGGATTAATGGATCTAAAAAAATTGCATATATAATTACTTATAAAAAATAAAGAAATCCTGTCATTTATGAATGTTAATGGAATTGAAGGTCTTGGTATTAACTTGAACAAGCTATGCACAGATAGATAAATACATGTTAACACTTACATGTGGAATAAAACAATTGATTTTGTAAAAGTAGAGAGTATAATGGTGATTTCCAGAGGCTAGCTATTTGAGGATCATGGGTGGGAAGATGTTGGTAAAAGGATACTAAATCCTAGTTATTGAATGAATATATCCAAATGATATGTTGTTCAACTTGGTGAATTGTTAAAAATATACATTGTATTCTTGTAAAATGCTAAGATAGTGTATATAGCCTGTATTCTCTACAAAACCTCAACTGTGTTAAGTAGCTATCATATATTAGCTAAGTTTAGTCATAGTATAATGTGCATATTGTACATGGTAGATAGACATTCTCTGTCAATTTAAAAAATACATAAAATACAAGGAAAAAAACAGAAGTAAAACAGAATCCTGAAGCAGGAAATTATCTCAATCTGCTTGTAATGTCTCCAAGAGAAGAGATGACACACTCCAACTATGACATTAAGAGTAGCTTCACAAAGGAAGTATTTACACAGGTATGGGACAGACTGAGAAATACCTACAAGGGTATTCTAAGTGTGTATTTTATAAGCACTACCCTGTTAATAGAAAGAGTGGGGAGCAAACAAGTTTTGCTTGCAAAAAAGATTTGGTTGCAAACCAAAGCATGAAGTAGCAAAAAGAAGAGATAGTATTGGAAATCAGAGAGAGAATGTCTGAACATACATGGCCACCTCCAGCATCTGTGTCCTTTGTTTGAGAAACAAAGCCAGTCTCACAGGTTTATCTGAGAAGGAACTAAGATAATATACCCCCAACTAGATGTTCTTTCACTCTTGAATGCTCACATGGTGACTCCCATCAGTTAAACCTGACCAGAAGCCAGATACAAAAATCTTCTGGATGTAACCTTTAGGGTACCCACACAGTAGAAAGTACTAAATGAAATATATGGGAGAGCATTATTTAGGACTAACTTCCTGCACATGGACCCAGAAGACCAAACTAAGACAAAAATGGAATCATTTATGCTGAATACCACACAGTCAAACAGAACCTTTAAGAAAGTAGATAGATCAAAAAAAGAATTGTTCTTTCTAAAATGGGAGATTATGTCCTACTCAAGTCAGTGTAATAAGGAGGATCCCTCTGTTTATACAAGAATAAATAATAATGAAGGAAAAGGAGGAGAGGAGGAGGAGGAGGAGAGGAGGAGGAGGAGGAGAGGAGGAGGAGGAGGAGGAGGAGGAGGAGGAGGAGTAAAGGAAAAGAAACCTGAAGAATAAGGTGATATCTACCAATCAGCTTATGCTAGTGTTAATTCTTTGTTCCCTATCTTGCTAAATTCTGTTCTGCCATTGCTCAATGGGAGCTCACATTCTGCTTTGGAGAAAGGAAGCTGCCCATATTCGTAAATCATGAATAAAGTCAATTCAATATATGATAAAGTTGTTAGAACTTTATGTTTTGAAACTTTATATATATAGAAGGTCCAACATGGCGGCGGGCGCTGAGAGATCATGTCTCTGACCTCTTCAGCTGTGCGGGCATAGGGAGTAATAAACAGTCTAAATGCTGTTTGCTCAGGATCACTAGGCAATGCTGAGCTGACATGGATCTGGGGCGAACAGTCTGGGCCTCTCAGAACACACACTGAGCCCAGATCAGCTGAATTCAAGCTCCCATTCGCCTGCTTCCTGCAGACAAACAGCTGTGACTCAGCACTAATCCATCCCGCTGAAACAACTGGCCGGCCCTTCTGATCCTACGGAGGTAAATGCCAACCGAGCCTTCATAGGCAGTGGCCACAGGATTGAAACGGGGCTTGGGACAGACAGTCAGGACCCACCCATTGCATTGGTCACCCTGCAAAGGGAAATGAACTGTTGCCATTTGCAAGAGATAACACCATGGCAGAGAACTGACATCACCAGACTGCTGTGGAGGAGATAACTTCATTGAAACCAGCGGCTACAGGTGTGTAATCCCTTAGCCTTCCCTCTCCACACATCGGGAAACCTTAAGGGCCCCCTCCCAGCTCTCCCGTAAGGGCCCCTCCCAGCTCTCACGTGAGCGCCATAGCCAGACCTAGGGAATCAGCAGTGGTGAGGGACCCGAGGCACGGACCTCCCGGCTACCACTCCCACCAATGCTGACAACTGAGGTCTTTTGCACCAGCTACCAGGGGCGTGGCTACCGGAGGGCAAGTAAAATTTGCTGAGGATTCTCAGCCCCAAGCTCTACAAACTTAGGGTCTGAGGGAATGGCAAACAGGGAGAGTGCGCCCAGTCGTTCATGAAAACAGGGCTCCCGGGAGCAGCAGACCTGGTGTGTAGCCTGTATTGTGGTGAGTGTCACCGGTGAGAGGGGCCTCGCTAGAGGAAAAGTGGGGAAGTGACTAGACACAAGAGGAGGCCCTCAGCACTCAGGATTGTAGACTCACCCAGTCTGGGAGGAGGAGCTGCTGCACAGTGATTGGTTCCCATGTATTGACAGGAGAAGCTTGGCCTGGTGGGCACAACTCCACCTACTGGAAGAGAAGTTAATTAAACTCTAAGACTGCATTTATTAGTTTTTTTTTTCATTTTCATTTTTCTTTTTTGTTGTTTTTTAAATTTTTTAAATCTTTTTTTTGTTTTTTAAATTTTTTAAATCTTTTTTTAAATTTTTTTCTTCTAATTTTAATTTTTATTATTATTTAAAAAAAATTTTGTCTTTTTTTATTTCCTATTTTTTTCTTCTTTTGTCTTTTCATTTCTTTTCAATTTTCTTTTTCCCCCTTCCTTGAATTCTACCTGCTTACTCTCATTCTCGTTAGTGACTTCTTCCCTTCCCTTCTAATACCTTTCCTCCCAAGCATCAAATAAATTTAAAGAGTAAACAGTAACTCAGCAGTCAAACAGAACAAGAAGTAACATGAGCAACATGAAAAAGCAAGGAAGAAAAGGAGTACAAACAATGCAGGACAGCCTAAATATTCAGGAGGACCTAGAGTCATCAGAAAAATGGTCATATAAAGAACTCAAGGAACACCTTAGACAGATGGAATGGAACCTTAAAGAGGATATGAGACAGCAAATTCAAACTGTGAAAGAACACATTGAAAACGAATTACATAAACAGATAAAAGAAGAAGTTAAGCACCTTTATCAGGAGATAGAGATTATAAAAAAATCAAACAATAATTCTAGAAATGAAGGAAACAATAAACCAAATTAAAAACTCAAATGAGAGTATCACTAACAGAGTGGAGCAAGTAGAAGACAGAACGTCAGATAATGAAGACAAAATATATCATCTTGAAAAGAGTCTAGCCAACTCAGAAAGGCAGGTAAAAAATCAAGAGAAAAACATCCAAGAGATATGGGATAGCATAAAAAAAACAAACTTAAGCGTCAATGGGATAGAGGAAGATATAGAGATGCAAACCAAGGGAATGAGTAACCTGCTGAATGAAATAATTACAGAAAACTTTCCAGAAATAAAAAAGGAAATGGATATACAAATTGTAGATGCATACAGGACACCGAGCATACAATATCACAGTAGACCAATGCCAAGAAACATTGTTATGAAGATATCCAATATACAGAACAAAGAGAAAATATTAAAAGCTACAAGAGAAAGGAGGCAGATTACATTCAGGGGTAAACCAACAAGGTTAACAACGGATTTTTCATCACAGACGCTGAAAGCAAGAAGGTCCTGGAAATGTATTTCAAACACTGAAAGACAATGGATGCCAACCAAGAATTCTGTATCCAGCAAAATTAAGCTTCAGGTATGACAACAAAATACAAATCTTTGATGATAAAAAAAAGTTAAAAGAATTTTTAGCCAGAAAACCAGCATTGCAAAGCATCTTGAGCAAAACACTACACGAGGAAGAAATGAAAAACAATAACCAAAATCATCAGTGGGAAGTGCCTGGGTGAAGACAGAGGATGGGGGGAAAGATAATCATGGATTAAAATTTAAAAAAAGGATAAATAATCAAACATGGCTGGAAGTACAAACCATATATCAATAGTAACTCTAAACGTTAATGGCTTATACTCTCCAATAAAGCAACATAGGCTGGTAACATGGATTAAAAAAACAAATCCAACAATATGCTGCATCCAGGAGACACATCTGATTGGAAAAGACATACACAGGCTGAAGTTGAAAGGATAGGAAAAAATATACCACGCACACGGTCCTCGTAAGCAATCAGGGGTGGCAATCCTCCTATCGAATAAAATAGACTTCAAGACTAAATTAATCAAAAGGGATAAGGAAGGACATTATATACTGTTAAAAGGAACCATTCACCAACAAGACATAACAATTATCAATATTTATGCACCAAATAATGGTGCTGCAACATTCATAAAACAAATTCTCCTCAAGGTCAAGAATCAAATAGACCACAACACAATAATTATGGGTGACTTCAACACACCTCTCTCACCATTGGACAGATCCTCCAAACAAAAGTTGAATAAAGAAACTATAGAACTCAATACCACAATCAATAACCTAGACTTAACTGACATATATAGAATATATCAACAATCATCAAGTGGATATACTTTTTTCTCAGCAGCACATGGATCCTTCTCAAAAATAGACCATATATTATGCCATAGGGCAACACTCAGTAAATATAAAAGGGTGGAGATAATACCATGCATTTTATCTGATCATAATGGAATGAAACTGGAAATCAATGATAAAAGAAGGAAGGAAAAATCCTACATCACATGGAAAATCAACAATATGTTACTGAATGATCAATGGGTTACAGAAGACATAAAGGAGGAAATCAAAAAATTCTTAGAGATAAATGAAAATACAGACACAACATATCAGAATCTATGGGACACAATGAAAGCAGTTTTAAGAGGGAAATTCATCGCCTGGAGGTCATTCCTCAAAAAAAGAAAAACCCAACAAATAAATGAGCTCACACTTCATCTCAAAGCCCTAGAAAAGGAAGAGCAAAACAACAGCAAATGTAGCAGAAGGCAAGAAATAATTAAAATCAGAGCAGAAATCAATGAAATTGAAACAAAAGAAACTATTGAAAAAATTAACAAAACTAAAAGTTGGTTCTTCGAAAAAATAAATAAGATCAACAGACCTTTAGCCATGCTAACGAAGAGAAGAAGAGAGAGAACTCAAATTACAAACATACGGGATGAAAAAGGCAATATCACAACAGATGCTACAGATATACAGAAGACAATTAGAAATTATTTTGAAGACCTATATTAAAATAAAATAAAAGATAGTGAAGACATTGATAAATTTCTTAAGTCATATGATTTGCCCAGACTGAGTCAGGAGGATACAAACAAGTTGAACAGACCAATATCAATGGATGAAATTGAAGAAGCAATCAAAAGACTACCAACCAAGAAAATCCCAGGACCGGATGGGTATACAGTGGAGTTTTACAAAACCTTTAAAGAAGAATTAATACCAATACTTTTCAAGTTATTTCAGGAAATAGAAAAAGACGGAGCTCTTCCAAATTCATTCTATGAGGCCAACATCACCCTGATTCCTAAACCAGACAAAGACACTTCAAAGAAAGAAAACTACAGACCATTATCTCTAATGAACCTAGATGCAAAAATCCTCAATAAAAATCTGGCTAATCGGATACAAAAACATATCAAAAAAATTGTGCACCATGATCAAGTAGGATTCATCCCTGCCATGCAAGGCTGGTTCAATATATGGAAATCAATAAATGTTATTCACCACATCGATAGACTTAAAGATAAGAATCATATGATCATCTCGATAGATGCAGAAAAAGCATTCCACAAAGTACAGCATCCCTTTATGTTCAAAACATTAGAAAAACTAGGGATAACAGGAACTTACCTTGACATTGTAAAAGCTATCTATGCTAAGCCTCAGGCTAGCATCATTCTGAATGAAGAAAAATTGAAGACATTCCCTCTAAAATCTGGAACAAGACAGGGATGCCCTCTATCACCACTTCTATTCAATATAGTTCTCGAAACACTGGCCAGAACAATTAGATGAAAGAAATTAAAGGAATAAAAATAGGAAAAGAAGAACTTAAATTATCACTATTTGCAGATGACATTATTCTATACCTAGAAGACCCTAAAGGGTCTACAAAGAAACTACTAGAACTAATAAATGAATTCAGCAAAGTGGCAGGATATAAAATCGACATGCATAAATCAAAGGCATTTCTGTATATCAGCGACAAAACTTCTGAAACGGAAATGAGGAAAAACACTCCATTCACAATATCCTCAAAAAAAAAAAAAAAAAAAAACTTTGGAATCAACCTAACAAAAGAGGTGAAAGATTTATACAATGAAAACTACAGAACCCTAAAGAGAGAAGTAGATGAAGATCTTAGAAGATGGAAAAATATACCTTGTTCATGGATAGGAAGAACTAACATTATCAAAATGGCGATATTACCAAAAGTCCTCTATAGGTTTAATGCAATGCCAATCAAAATCCCAATGGCATTTCTTGTAGAAATAGATAAAGCAATCATGAAATTCATATGGAAAAATAAAAGACCCAGAATAGCAAAAGCAATTCTAAGCAGGAAGTGTGAATCAGGTGGTATAGCGATACCAGATTTCAAACTATATTACAGAGCAATAGTGACAAAAACAGCATGGTATTGGTACCAAAACAGGTGGGTGGACCAATGGTATAGAATAGAGGACACAGAGACTAATCCACAAAGTTACAACTATCTTATATTTGATAAAGGGGCTAAGAGCATGCAATGGAGGAAGGATAGCATCTTCAACAAATGGTGTAGGGAAAACTGGAAATCCATATGCAACAAAATGAAACTGAATCCCTTTCTCTCGCCATGCACAAAAGTTAACTCAAAATGGATCAAGGATCTTGATATCAAATCAGAGACTCTGCATCTGATAGAAGAAAAAGTTGGCGCTGATCTACATACTGTGGGGTCGGGCTCCAAATTCCTTAATAGGACACCCATAGCACAAGAGTTAATAACAAGAATCAACAAATGGGACTTACTTAAACTAAAAAGTTTTTTCTCAGCAAGAGAAACAATAAGAGAGGTAAATAGGGAGCCTACATCCTGGGAACAAATTTTTACTCCTCACACTTCAGATACAGCCCTAATATCCAGAGTATACAAAGAACTCAAAAAATTAGACAATAAGATAACAAATAACCCTATCAGCAAATGCGCTAAGGATCTGAACAGACACTTCTCAGAGGAGGACATACAATCAATCAACAAGTACATGAAAAAATGTTCACCATCTCTAGCAGTCAGAGAAATGCAAATCAAAACCACCCTAAGATACCATCTCACTACAGTAAGATTGGCAGCCACTATGAAGTCAAACAACAACAAGTGCTGACGAGGATGTGGAGAAAAGGGTACACTTGTACATTGCTGGTGGGACTGCAAATTGGTGCGTCCAATTTGGAAAGCAGTATGGAGATTCCTGGGAAAGCTGGGAATGGAACCACTATTTGACCCAGCTATTGCCCTTCTCGGACTATTCCCTGAAGACCTTAAAAGAGCATACTACAAGGATACTGCCACATCGATGTTCATCGCAGCACAATTCACAATAGCTAGGCTGTGGAACCAACCCAGATGCCCTTCAATAGATGAACGGATTAAAAAAATGTGGCATTCTTACACCATGGAGTATTACGCAGCACTAAAAAATGACAAAATCCTGGAATTTTCAGGGAAATGGATGGCACTAGAACAGACAATGCTTAGTGAAGCTAGCCAATCCCTAAAAAACAAATACCAAATGTCTTCTTTGATATAATGAGAGCAACTATGAACAGAGCAGGGAGGAAGAGCAAGAAGAAAAGATTAACATTAAACAGAGACATGAGACAAGAGGGAAAGGGAGAGAAAAGGGAAATTGTATGGAAATGAAGGGAGACCCTCATTGCTGTACAAAATTACATATAAGAGGTTATGAGTGGAATGGGAAAATAAACAAGGAGAGAAATGAATTACAGTAGATTGGGTAGAGAGAGAAGATATGAGGGAAGGGGAGGGGGGATAGTAGGGGATAGGAAAGGTATCAGAATACAACAGTTACTAATATGGCATTATATAAAACTGTGGATGTGTAACCGACGTGATTCTGTAATCTGCATTTGGGGTAAAAATTGGGAGTTCATAACCCACTTGAATCTAATGTATGAAATATGATATATCAAGAGCTTTGTAATGTTGTAAACAACCAATAAAAAAAGAAACTTTATATATATATATATATATATATATATATATATATATATGGATAAAAGATGAATCTAGGAAAAGGAATGTGGACTGAGAAATATTCATTGCATTTATAATGCATAAAACACACATCCATATAACATTAGTGGATACCTTTAGAGAAAGAAGATGAATTTCAAACCATTGGCTACAGTAGTCAAAGGAGAAGATTATTACTTGTCTATTCTATTCAATGTCTTTGATTTTGTTTTTCTAAATAATGTAGTTTCATATAATACATGTGATTTAAAAATATTAACTCTGTCTACATATGTGAAGAGATTTTTCTCTCTTCAGGCAATATAAATTTATTAAATCATAATTATATACTTTAATTAGAGAAACAAATATTGTGAAGTTTTTATTTAAATTTTTTTTGAATGCTTCTCATGGGAAAGATCACTTTTTTCTTGCCTTTCAAACTCATTTTGTGCTCCTTTACTATTACTACTAGAAATAATTAAATCTAGGTGAGCTATTGTAACAATTAGTGAGGTAAGATATTCAATGAATTTATTTTTTCATATAAATTCCCCTGAATCATTTATTCAAACTATCTCTACTCTAATTGTATTCTTGTTCTTTTTATTTATTTTTAATTTTATTCCATTTGAAATTGGCATTCAGTTTGTTGGGTAATTGAATAAGTTCATTGTAAACAAATCTAACATCCAAGAGTCTGACACTCAACCTTAGTTCAGTAGATAACTAATTGTACAAAAAAAATTTCTATAGAGATCTCTGTCCCCCAAATTTTTCTCTGATTACTCACCTGGGAGCAGGATAAATGAATGATCTACGTGAAAAGAATGCCCAAGAGTTTTCATGAATAGCATTTAATAGTATGCTCAGAAAGCACTCTGCATATTTCCTACTTTGCCTTCCTAATCTAGTCTTTTTTCCTGTGGCACCTGCAACAGAAAAATTAACTGCTTTGAAGCTAATAGTTAAATATGCATCTGTGAACTAAAGTTTCCTCTGTCCTCTCAAAATTTAAAAATTCAAGTATACTTCCTCACCTTTCCTTTATATTGAAGAATATCAGAAAACAGTAAGTAAAAGTTACTTATTTTCAGAGGAGGTTGGAATGTATGTACATCATAATAAACAACACACATACGAAAGGCAGAGTGTATTTCATTTCAGAAAGCCTTTTCTAACTTTTGGAAATACCTAGTTCAGTGGCTCTGCAAAAAACTAGTGTAGACTTGCAATTAATGTCTCTCCTAGACTCTCACTTAAAGCATTAAAAGCAAAGATATTTTTGACTTACATTAACTACAAGAATGAGGTATGAAGCTTTCAATTACATGACCATCTCATATCAATCAATTTTAATATATGTTCAAAATTTCATGGGTTGATTTCTCCATATTTTTCAATCGGAGTTTGTGTCAGTTGAAAATAACCTGCATTTCTTCTGGGTTATCTTCCACTCTGTATAAAGCTAAACAGTACTTGCAAGTATAAATTAAATAATATAGGATGAAAATGAAGTGAAAACAAGATATACTAGAAAGAAAATATGGAGTATATGTGAAGATAATGTCAATAAGAATACAGCATAAATAGATTTCCATATAGTGAAATAGGGATGGCAAATCACTGGAAGTAGAAGATCCAAAAGTCATAGAATCTAATAGTTAAAAGTAATGAAATATGAGAATGATTTGAAAAAGATGAGACTTCTATGGATATAATAAATGACCTTAAATATATTTTAGAGTGACTTGCATGGATTAGGCATACCTACTGTTCTGTCTCTAGGCAAATATACAGAAAAAAAGAACAGGGAGAGCACAATTAACAGTCAAAAACCATACTTACTAAAGAGAACAAAATCCAAATTAATACAAATTTAAAAACTGCAGCAAGCATACTGGAAGGGTGATTGTCATCACACTTAGGTATAATAAATTATAGAAAAATTTCTGGAGGACAAAATTAAAAATCCATCTTTAAAAAATTGAAGATTGGAGCATATTTCAAGAAAGCATTTTTTCACATAAAAAGGACTAAGGAAAATAATTGAAGAATGGTCTATCACAGTAAAAGATATTATGTGAATATAATAATGTTTTAAAAATAGAAAACATGTATCTTCTATTGCAATTATTTAATAATGTAGGTTCACTGTAATTTTTAGAAAGTTCAATATATCAATAGGATAATTCTGACTGGGATTATTTATTAACCTTTCCACATAATGGAATTTTTATGTGAATGTAAACTTAGGCCCAGAGATGTTCCTAAATTCTCTGTGCTTCTATAACATCTTGAGTAACAGAGCTAAATAAAGATTAGGGGTCACACTATTTCAGAAAACAATCTTGCAGTACAGATGTTCTGTTTTGTTTTGTATGAAATCTTCAAACTCCAAATTTATAGTCTTGATATGTCACTACCTCTTTTAAGGCATTGATTACATTTTGATCTTTACCTTTACCTTTCCAGTTATTAGGAGACTCTAAAATTAATGATTAACAATATCCTAAATTATAGATAATAATATTTCCTTTGTCATAAGGTCTAGGGTAGGGTGAGTACTATTAATTTAGTAGATGTAAAACCTTATTACAGTTTTGTCAAATGTGGTTCATTAAGAACTACATTGCTTGGATTTATTATTGTTTTGCCATTGTTGTTTCTTCTGGACTAGGACAGTATATAATCAAAAGGCAACATTCACATCTTAACTCTGAGTAGCTTTCTATGATTCCTTACAAGTGGCACTGCAGATGAAATAGAGAATTTGAAAACTGTGCTTTGTAACTCTGAGAATGGTACCTTGAAGTTGCTAATTTACTAGCAGAGTGATTCCAAATTTTATTGCTGGGCCACTGTCCTAACTTCCCCTCTGAATATTGCCCTTCTTACAGGATGCTGTGGTGAAGTGTGTTTTATAAATCCACAATATTAAACAAAATCTTCTTTACCTAATTCATCTCTCTCTCAACATGTGGTTTTACTCAGCTCATTAATTTTGTGGTTTTCAATATAACTTTCAGCCAAAAAAATAAAGAAATGTGTCCTGGAAACATAAAATTCCTTGTGTATTTTAAGAAGTCTCTGGGCCTGAATGAAGATATTAACTTTTCTCCTGACAGCAATTGATGTGGAATTCAAAAATATATTTGTATTTACCCATGATTAGTGGATCACTAGGACCTGTTCAAATTATCTTATTAAGAAAAAATGACAAAGTATCTTGATAAATGATAAATCCCTACAAGATAGACAGATTACCTAAAACACAATATGAAAGAACAAATATTGAGAATCTGAAGTAATAGTCATGCAAGGAAGAGGGTACAAACAAATTCATTTGTTTTGTGTGTGTATGTGTGTTTTTAATTTGTTATTTTTAGATATACATAACAGTACAGTGCCTTTCTCATATTTTACATACATGGAGTATAACTTATTCTAAGTAGGATCCAATTTTTATGGTTGTAATTATGTGATTTCACTGATGATGTATTTACATATGAACATAGGAAAGTTATACCTGATTCATCCTACTGTCTTTCTTATTCTCCTCCCCACTCCATTTCCTTCATTCCCCTTTGTCTAATCCACTGAATTTCTATTCTCCCCTTCTCCAATCTTTGTGTGTTAGTATCCATATATCAGAAAACACATTAGGCTGTTTTTTTTTTGTGTGTGGGTGGAGGTGGGGATTGGCTTATTTCACTCAGCATAGTATTCTTCAGATCCACCAATTTACCAGCAAAAGTCATAAGACATTCATTTTTAGGGCTGAGTAATATTAAATGGTGAATATATACTGCATTTTCTTTATCCATTCATCTGTTGAAGAGCACCAATTTTAGTTGCATAGCTTAGCTATTATAGATTGAGCTGCTATAAATATTGATGTGGCTGTATCACTGTAGTATGCTGATTTTAAGTCTTTTGGGTACATAATGAGGAGTGGTATAACTTGGTAAAATGCTCATCCATTCCAAGTTTTCTTAGGAATCTCCATACTGCTTTCCATAGTGGTTGCATAAATTTGCAGACCCAACAATGTAGGACTGTGTATTTTTCCCCCATATCCATGCCAACATTTTATTATTACACAAATTCTTGAGCATGGTGAAACTTATGTCATTGTACCTTCAAACACTCAATTTATACCTGAAGAAACTGATGTTGGAAGTGCTTGATTTCTTACTCAATTCCAAGTAATTAGTATAATTGATTAAATCCAAACACTTCTTACTCCCCATGGAGATGGTCTAACTATACCACCAACTTGTTGGAGGAGGATATGCTTATAATAATGATTCTCAGAGTTCTAAATTTCTTGTTAATTCTTCTACTATAACTATTTTGATATTCTACTCTTCCTAACATTTCTGAAATGTTGCAACCCTGCCTGTGAAAAGGATTCCTGCGATTCCAAGACTCCATGCTATAGCTGCTCTAGCAGAGACCTGGAGATAAAAACCAGTAAACAGTCTCCCTAGCTGATTTTTATGGCAGCCAAAGATTGAAAACCACTGACTGGTGGTTTTCCCAGCATAGTTGCCTCTATTTGCAATTGAATTTTCACTATAAGGAGATCATTACTGTATGCATTTATTATTCAAAGGAAGTAATTCAGATGCAGAATATTTAGCTATTTTTATGTGGTTGTCATGTTTACATTTTTAATTAAATGAAGTGTGAACATATTCTTGAAATTTCTACAGAAAAGTAGTTATCTTTACTTGGATGCTAATTCTCCTTCTCACCTCATTACCTGCTTCAACTCTGGCTATACACTTGTGAAATTTTTCTTTTCTTTTTTTTTTCCTGATAGAATATAGCTATAGAATAGCCTTATAATGAGATGACTTCAAACAATAAGTTCCTTTTAAATATGTTATATTTCCCAATTTTTGCTCTAGAAATGTCATATTTTTTTATTTTAAGTACCATTTCTTGTAGTATCATGAATAGAAATTTGGTCACCTTGCTACAGACCTTTGCCTTTTTTCCTCCAAGAGTTATTGCACACTATCCTCTATAATAGTATGGCCGATATGTAGTTATACTTTTTAACTAATTATAACTATTTCTAATTTTTTGCCACTTCCTTATTACAGGTGAGACAACTTTAAGAGAATGACAATAGTTAATGAAAGTCATCATGAAGAGTTCATCCTACTAGGCTTTGCAGACCTACCTTGGCTAGAGCTTCCTCTATTCATTATTCTTCTCATAACATATCCCCTGGCCTTGATGGGAAACATTGCTATCATTCTGGTTTCCAAATTAGATCCTCGTCTCCACAGCCCCATGTATTTCTTCCTCACCAACCTCTCCTTTCTAGACATGTGTTATACCACAAGCATTGTGCCTCAGATGCTATTTAATCTGGGAAGCTCTACGAAGACCATTAGCTATATTGGGTGTATAATTCAGCTTTATATCTTCCATATAATGGGGGGCACAGAATGTCTGCTCTTGGCTATTATGTCCTTTGACCGCTATGTGGCCATCTGCAGACCTCTGCACTACACCCTCATCATGAATCAACGCACTTGCATCTTGCTAGTATCCATTATGTGGATGACTGGAGTGATCTTTGCTTTCTCAGAAGCCACTCTTACATTACAATTGCCATTGTGTGGTGTCAATAAACTGGATCACTTGTTGTGTGAAATTCCAGTTCTGATAAAGACCGCCTGTGGTGAAAAGGAGGCTAATGAGCTTGCACTGTCTGTGGTGTGTATTTTTATATTAGCTGTTCCTCTATGTTTAATCCTTGCCTCCTATGCTAGTATTGGACGTGCTGTATTTAAGATTAAATCTTCTGAGGGAAGGAAGAAGGCCTTTGGTACATGTTCCTCTCATCTCATTGTAGTTTCCTTATTTTATGGTCCAGCCATTAGCATGTATCTTCAGCCTTCCTCCTCTATCACAAGGGAGCAGCCCAAGTTCATGGCTCTCTTCTATGCAGTAATGACACCAACACTAAACCCCTTCATCTATACCCTAAGGAATAAGGATGTAAAAGGGGCCTTAGGGAACCTAGTGAGGAACATTTGCAAATGCAAATAAAATTACTTGTAAAATGCAGTTTTTCTAATAACTCACTTAAAAATATTTTTAGTTGTAAACAGACACATTACCTTTATTTTATTTATTCATTTTTATGTGGTGCTAAGTATAAAATCCATTGCCTCACACAGAGTATGCAAGTGTCTACCACTGAGCCACAATCCCAACCCCCAAATAATTCATTTTTGACTAATAATATAATCTCATGCTATATGTTCTTTTTGTTAAATATATTTTGTTTCTGACACTTTTAGTCACATTGAGTATGAGTGATATCAGATTATTTGTACTAGTAGGGAAAGTTGATTTGTAAAAAATGCAGTAAATAGAATTTTTTGTTTGAATATTGAACTAGTAACTGTACTGAGTAGTAAAAGGAGAATTTTAAATTTTAATTGCAATATAAATCCATTAGTTCAAGCTCACCATCATAAATACACACCACATAAAACAACACCATTATGCTTCCTATCAGGGTTACCTATTAAACATTACATGACTCTTTTATTTTGACAAATTTCTGTAGGCAGAATGGCTGAAATTTATATTTAGGCTGAAACATTTTATGCTTTAAAAGAATCATTAGTTTATCAAGCTCAGCTCATGTAGATCTTATCAGTTCTTCAAAAATACATTGTAAATCTTGTTTACATATTAATATGCAATGTTTTACATGATTAATTAAACAACTTATCATTAAATGTTACAATGAATAGAATTATGAGAACAAATATTAGTAGGTGTTTTAATGTTCATTTTAAATATCATAAGCATGACTCTTTTGAATTAATGGGTAAATAAGTTAATAATAGGCCACTACCTGGAAATATTTCTATGCATAAATTGAAACAGCCAGAAATGTCTTTTGAACCAGAGAAAAAAATCAGTGTGAGAATGAAGTGTATATTTGGGAGGCTAGCAAATAGATTACATCAACAAATAATGCAAATATCTCTTTATTGATACAAATTTTGGATGCAAATGATGTTCAAAAATCTGTGACATCCTAAAAGTAAATCTTATTTATAAAACTTACACTTCTATCTTAAAATATTTTCATAATTATTTCTATTTTGTGAAAGCAAATTCATGATTTTTGTGGTTAAGTAGTGTTGAGTTCCTATGTTAAGAAGTCAATATGATGTTGCATAGTGAAGGCATATATACTTATACAAAAAACCCTCATTTGGACTTTTCAAATGTGTCTTCTAGTATAATCACGATCTAACAAAAATCACAAAAAAGGAAAATCACATGGTACAATGAACCACACAACCAGAATCAACTTCAACCAGATCTATTCTTTGAAAATAACAGAACATCTGGTACTAGACCAGGTCTTGAGATCTTTGGAGCTTGGCAACTATTTTAAGTAATATAAATATTGATTTCTGGGTACTTACTAAGGGATTGTCACCAAAAGTTTTTAAATTTCCATTAATTAATATTTATAAATATTTGCATATTCATGAGGTAGGCTGAGGATGAGATCCATTTTAAATATGGCAGAATTCATTTGTATTTATATGCAATCTATACATAGATGAAGGTAATCTTGAGAAATATTGTTTGTGCATTTTGATTATAATCCATCACATCAGATAAGTGTAGAATTTTCCACTTGTAGCATCACATTAGTATTAAAAAATTTCAGATTTCAGAGCTTTTTGGATTAAGTATGCTCAACCTGTAAGGATATTTTGAGCTTTGGGAGGAAAGACTTCAATTCTGAGTTAAAAGCATAACTATAAAGGTTGCCTATAATTGTTCATAGTGCTTTCTTATATTTTCCTGAGTCCTGATGCATTTGACGTGTATGCTATTTTCTTGGTCTGTAAAGATTATTCATTTTGGAAATGTAAATGTAATCCAGACTTGGTGAAGTATCAGAACTAAGAATTAACACAAAATTCTCACAAAATGTAAATGTAATCCAGACTTGGTGAAGTACCAGAACTAAGAATTAACACAAAATTATAACAGTGGTGGGAAAACCCACAGAAACATTTTATTTGTACTAGTGAACTTCACATTTCTAAGGTATGTATGTTCAGTATATTTCAAAATTTAGTTAACTTTTAAGAAGCTCTGAAGAAAAGGCATATCATTATATCAAAGTGAAATTGTATTCTATGTTCAATGGAAAGCATAAGCAATATTGAAAGTGCCTTTTTCAAGAAAGTTAATTAGAAACTTATCATTTCCCAAAGAAATCAGACTTATTCTGAAGAACAAATAGAAAACATTAAAGCATTTTAATTGTAATCATAAAAGACAGTTAAGTCTTTAAGAAATCAAAATGGTTTAACCATGGTTTTCTCTAAAGATATACTCATCTATGCTTTGCATACTAATGGCTAGACAAGAAGTGCATCCCCTTTTAAGAGGGATAATTAAAGTAGATGTAAATTAGAATTATGCTTTAACAAATGGCTTTAGGTCTTAATATAAATCCAATATCTTTTCAAACTGTCATATTTAGAATTCCCAAGCCTTAGAGGAGACACAGAGGCCACTGGTAAAAACAGGTAGACTGAAGAAGCATTATATATGGTGGGATTGGAAAATCTGTCAGATTTGCTTGAAGAAAAACAGTAGACTTAAATTTAGATAACTAATGTCCTAGTCTAATATGAGAAGTAAACACTTCAGTATTGTGATTAAAAGAAGTGTATTTTGAAAAAATGCTTAAATTTTTACCTGAGCAAAAGTATGTATATAACACGCATAAATACAAAATAACCTTCAATATGTACTGAGTATTCAAATAATCATTTAAGAATTTATTTCACAGAAAAATAACCTCTGAACATGTTTTTTTTTTATTAAAATTTACATCATGCAAATTGTTTCAAAAGCTTTCTGGATGTAGCCATTTTAACTATTGATCTCAAGATCTTATTATTGTCATATGAATTGAACTTTGGTTACTACATTCAGAGAATTAGGAGGCTGACCTAAATAATGACTGGTGCTTTCTGTTATTTTATACAGACAGAAACCAAGTTCAATATCTCATTAATATTCTTTCAACCATTAGATTGTATTGTATATGTAACACTAACACCACCCTCCCTTCCCATACAAATTGTAATATATAATAATTTCATTTTCTATACTTTTCTGCATTTTCTGCTTTGTTCATTCATTTATTTTTGAATTTATAAATGCTCCTTCTTATTACCTACATCTTAAGACCTTCTTTAAAATGAACTATTATAAGTGAGAAAATACATTCTGTAAAATATGGTTTTGTCTATTGCTAAATAAAAATGCCCAATACCAAAGGAAACATAAAAAAAATAAAATAACAAAGATCCTGCCTCAAAATTTTAAAAAATAAAGAAGACTGGGGATGTATCTCAGTAATAAAGTGCTCCTGGGTTCAATATCTAGTACTAAAAGCAAAACAAAACAAAAAAAAACAAACAAATATACAAAGACAAAAAAAAATAAAAAATTAAGTTCTTACCAATCATTAATTACCTGTGATGAAAATGAATTAAGTATGCAATTGAAAGAAATAGATGACTGACAGATAAGAAAACAAGCTACAACTAAATGCTGACTACAAAGATTCATTTAATCTTTAAAGACTTTAGAGACAGAAAGGGAAGGAATGGAAAAAGACTGTCCAAAGAGAATGGAAACCAAAGGAGAGCAGGATTAAAAAAACTTACACCAGTTACAATAAACTTTAAGTCAAAAACCATAAAATTGAATTAAAAATAATTATATAATGATGATGTCAACTTCACCAAGGATATAATAATTGTAAATTAGATAAAAGAAATATTAAAAATCCTGAAGAGAGAGAATACAATAAAAGTAAGGGACTTCTAAACTCCATTTCACCAATAGTCTGATTGTCCAAACAGAATTCTCTATAAGGAAACATTGTTGTTAAGTTACACTTAAGACCAAGCAGACCTAAGAGAAGGTCATAAAACACTATCTCAAAGCATTGGCATACACATTCTTCTTACGCACACAGAAGACATTCTCTAAGAAATATCATGTGTTAGCCCATAAAACTATTTCTAAATATTTTAAGGAGTTTGAAGTCATATCATGTAAACTTTTCTGAATAAAGTGGTATGAACTCAATAATGACAGGATAAATTTACAAATATTCCAAGTGCATGGAAATTAAGCAACATGCTGTTGTTTGAACAACCAATGAATCAAATACAAATAATACTAAAATATATATTGAGACCAAAAAAAAAAAAGATGAACATGCAACATTCCAAAGCTTGTGCCAAAGCAAATTAAGCTGAGACTGGAAATGAAATAAAAAATTAAAATTTTAGCTATTTTAAAAGATAGTCAAAAATCATTAGATAGATTAAGAAAAAGGTAAAACTTCAAATAAACATAATCATATGTAAAAGAGGAGATACCACAGCAATACAAAGGACAATAAGGTTACTATGCATAATTCATGCTTGTAATTAGATAATCTAGAAGAAATATATAATTTCTTAGAGCCTTACAACCTATCAAGACAGAACCATGAAGAAATAGAAAATCAGAACAAACCAATAAGAAGTAATGAGATAATAATCAATAACAACCCAAAGGACTTTAAATCACATACTACAGTGACACAGTCATATCATTGTATATAGCAGCTCAATTAGCAATAGCCAAGCTATGCAACCAACCTGGATGCCCTTTAACAAATGAATGAATTTTAAAAATGTGGTATATATGTACAATTGAATATTACTCAACTGTAATGAAATTATGAAATTTACCATTAAGTGGATGGAACTTGTCAATATCATGCTAAGTGAAATAAGTCAGTCTCAAAAAAGCAAAGGTTGAATATTCTCTCTGAGATATGGATGCTAACTCATTACAAGAAAGAGTAAGGAGGAGAAGTATAGAATTTTATTTGATTAGACAAAGGGGAATAAAGAAAATGGAGGGAGATTGAAATAAGAAAGTAGAATGAATCATACATAACTTTCCTATGTTCACATATGAATACATGACTAGGGTAACTGCACATTGTTTAACAACAAGAATGGGATCAAAATTTTAATGACTTGCACTCCATCTATATCTAATATATCAAAACACACCCTAATGTCATATAGATCTTAAAACAAAAAAATATTTTTTAAAGGCCTTATATGAAAAGCCTTCAATGAACCTCATACCCAATGGTGAAAAGTTGAAAGCTGGATGGGCATTCATTTTCACCACATTTTTTTTTCAACAGAGTACTGCAGTCTTAGTCATAATAATTATGTGAAGAAGTGAAATTGTCACTATTTGTTCCATTAAAAAAACTACTGGAACTAATTAGAGAATTTTATAAAGTTGTAAAATACAAAATCAACACCAAAAATCAATGTTTCTATGTACTAATAATGAACTATATGATAAAATCTCAAGAACAAAATCTCTTATAAAACTAGAAAATTTTAAATACCTCTGAATACTTTCAACCAATGAAGTGAAAGATCTGCCACTGAAAACTGCAAAACACTGATGAAAGTAGCTGAGAAAAACAAATAAGTGGAAAGATATGTTTATGGATTGGAAAAATTACTGTTGTTAAAAGGTTCAAAGAGAGCTACAGATTCACTGCAATTCCTTATCAAATTTCTAATGTTATTTTTCATGGAAATATTATAACAATTCTGAAATTCCCATAGAATTATTTTTAAAACTCCAATCTTACCAAAATGGTCATTACCAAAAAGAAACTGAAAACATTGTTCTGCTTGATTCAAAATATACTTTGAAGCTATAGTAATGAAAACATGGTGCTGATAAAAAAAAATGTACACATCAGCTTATGAGACAGAATAGAGAGTCCAAATATGAACTCACAGATATACATTGAATAGACTTTCAACAAAAATGCCAGGAATACACAAGGGGAAATATAGTATCATCAATAAATAGTATGGGAAAAACTGTATATCCACATACATAAGAATGGAATTGGTTTCTTATATAACCAACTCAAAATGGATTAAACACTTAATGTAATACCAAAAACTGTAAAACTACTAGAAAAAATAGGGGAATTCTAAACAATATTGGTCTGGGTATTTTTTCAAGATGTGACCTGAAATACATAAGCAACAAGATAGTGGAATAGGGAGGGGAAGCATGGGAGGAATAGACAAACTCTAGATAGGGAGAGGGGTTGGAGGAGAAGGGAAAGGGCACAGGTTATTAATGATGGTGGAATGTGATGGCCATTATTATCCAAAGTACAGGTATAAAGACATGAATTGGTGTGAATATACTGTGTATATAACCAGAGATATGAAAAATTGTGCTCTATATGTGTAATAAGAATTGTAATGCATTCTGCTGTCAAATAGAAATAAATAAATATATAAATAAATAAAAGGAATATTGCTGGGATAAAAAAGAGTCAAATTAGTGAAAACTGAAAAGTTTCTGCACAACCAAGAATAAACACAAAGACTCAATATATGGAATGAGAGAAAATATTTGCAAACCATCATCTGATAAAAGGCTAATAATCAGAGTAAATAAGGAACTCAATTGTAAGAAAATAAATGACTCCATTAAAAAAATAGGCAAAAGACATGAATACACTCTACTGAAAAGATGACCTTCAAATATCCAACAGGTATATGAAAAATTCCTTGACAATGTGAATTATCAGAAAAATGCAAATTTAAACAGCTCACTGTAGAACATAATTATCAAAAAGAACAATGAAATCAAGTGTCTGCAAGGATGTGGAGAAAATAACACTTGCACACTGTTGGTGGGAGCATAAGTCAGTTTATGCATTGGAAAAATCAATGTTAAAATACCTAAAGACAGCTACTGAGTCACTGCAATTCCTTATCAAATTTCTAATGTTATTTTCATTAAAATATATTAAACTATTCTGAAATTCTCATAGAATTATTAAGAAAGAAAACTAAAAGTCCAATATAACCAAGGTGGTTCAAAAGGAGCTACAGAGTTACCAAAAGAAACTGGAAACATTTCTCTACCTGATTAAAACTATACTTTGAACATATAGTAATAAAATCATGGTACTGATAAAAGAAAACAGTCACAACAGCACATGGGACAGAATGGAGAGTCCAAATATGAACCCACAGATATATGTTGAATTATGTTTCAACAAAAAAATGCCAAGAATACACAAAGGGATAGTATAGGCTTTTCAATAAATAGTATGGGAAAACTGGATGTTCATATAGAGGAGAATGGAATTGTGCTATTACCTCATTATTTTCTTTGAGATTTTATCTAGGCTAATGCTTAAACTAACTACAACTTATTTATTTTATTAAAACCTTAGGTAAGCACCTATCACATTTTAAGTTGCATATGTCCATTTATATTAAAAAACTAATCCTGTTGCAATTTCTAATGTTATTTTCATGAAATGACATTTCCACTTGTTCTGTCTCAGTGAATGAACACTAATTTCAACTTCAGTATGTTAATTTCTATTTTGAGTGATATATGACATATTTTCTTACCTACAGATCCAGGAGAGGTTTACTTCAGAATTACTCATTAAAGAAACCACTGAAGAATTGAAATGTTTTTCTCATATAAACGATCACTATTTTGCCCTGAGACCATTTAAAGAAAATTTTAAGGATGTAAGCTCATTTACTTTTGTACTTTCCTAATTAAACCCTCCAAATTCATTTTCATAGTTTATGCTGTGTGGCTCTAATGTTCACCTAGTTGTAGGAATTATGAAGCATTTTTGTGCCAGTTTTGTGCTACCATTACAATTGGGTCCTGGCTTTTTCTCTACTTCTTGTCTCTCTGGACACAATGACCAATTAAACCCAAGGAACTCTTGAATCTCTAAGGCCTAGAGGACAGCACTGTGTGCAAAATGGGTCCTTAAGAAATATTGGTTGGTTTTATTTAAAGGTACAGACACTTCTCATTAAGGTTGTTGATATCTGTAAAATGAGCATTGTGCTATGGAAGTCTACTAGGCATCTGGTGAGAGCCTAGGTCAGTTTAAAATGCCTCAGTGATTGAAGACAATATGTATAATTTACTTTCATTTTATCAAAGACTTTTTTGTGTTTTGGTACGCAGCCCAGGTTGTACCTAATTTCATTCTTGATTGAAAGGTCACATGGTTGAAACTTAAAAAGTCATTGAGCTTATCAACCCATTGTCAGGTGCAACCACATTCCAGATCTGGCACAAAGAAAGATGTAGACATCTCTCTGTTTAAAAAAAAGTGTGAGTAGTATCCGATACAGAAAATTATGAGTGGAAAGTGTCTCTCAATATCATTTCATTCATATATCGCAACAGATTAAATAATTAGAGTATCCGATTTGTGTTGGGAGCAGTGAATGAATTTTGGTCTTTGAATTGCCCAAAGATGGAGGCAATACCTCTCTTGGGAGTTTCTCAGTGCTAAAGCACTGATGAAGATTGTCCAGTTGCTATGGTGATGCCCTGTTCAAAGGGGAATCCTGTGCCAAACACAGGTTCCCTGGAGGAAGAGAATTATGGGCCCAAGCTTATAGTTCTAATTGGTCTACTTGTACTACTAACTTGGTTCTGTTTATCTTAAAGAAACTTTCTCACAATAAATCATTTTGATGTTTAAACCTGTATAATAAATATGCTGAGTTTGCCTGTGGTCAGTCTTCCTCCTTCAGGGGTTGACTGATCCACTGGGTCCCAGTTTTTCTCTACTTCTCTGTTTTCTTTTCTCAATCCCCTTGCCCGACAGTACAGGAATCTGAATAAATTGATGTGCAGGACTTGGCAGATTTATTTTCTAGAAACCAATCCTTTTTATATTTTTATTATTTTTGAATGAACCCTCGCTCATTATATCTCCATAGTTAGAAAGAGTCAGTGGGATGTCTAAATCTATATGCAAACTCAGGAAAGTCTAATCTATTATTTTTCAAATGAAGCTTTTTTGCTGTTATTTACTAGAAGTAATGTATATAGCTAATAAAGCCAATGTTCAAATGAAAATATTATAAATATTTAAAATTGTGAGGACTTACAAGTCCTATTTTTAGCTTTAAAATAATTATACTGTTTTAGAGTCATATATATTTCATTCTCATGTATCATTTCATCGCCAATTTATATTTCATATCACTCTGGAAAATATTTTTCATTCAGTGGTAAAGTTGCTAACAGCTTACCTTTTTTTCCCTATCATTTTACATAAAGCCTGTGAATGCCTTTGCTTTTGAGATGTGTCTCTTTCAAACAACATATTATTTTAATCCATTCTGCCAATCTATGTCTTTTAATGGGGGAGATGAAACTATTTACATTCAATGTTATTATGGATACATATTTGATATTTCTTGCACTTTTGGTCTGTTTGCTGTATTTTAGGTAGTCTTAATTTTCTTTTAATTAGTTGCTCTTCTATAGAACTATATCCATTCATGAGCTTTGTTGTTGTTGTTGTTTTTATTTCTACTCTATGTACTGTATCTGTTGTAGATCTGGCTTAGTTGTTATGATTATTATTTTTTTTAGTTTATCCTTACCATGTTAAGGTTTTATTTATCTTTTGATTATGAAAGATACCTGTGCTTGGCATAATCAATCTTGACTGGTAATTGTTTTCTTTCAAGACTGGAATATTTTATTCTGAGCCCTCATTGATTTCAGTGTCTGAGGACAGAAATTTGAAATGAGCCTTACAAGTTTACTTCTAAATATGATCAGACATTTTGCTCCTACTGCTTTTAGTCTTTTTTCCCTATTTTCTGTTGTAAGCATTTTGATCATAAACTGTCTTGGAAAGTTTTTTTTTTTAATCTTGTCTATTTGTGGTTCAATTTGCTTTCTCTGTGTGGATATCCATCTCATTTCTAATGTGAGGAAAATTTTCTGTATTATTTCACCATAAAAATTCTTAAATGATGTATTCTCTGTGTCCATGTTGGTTATTTTCCTTATTTATATATGACAGCGGAATGCACTACAATTCTTATTACACATATAGAGCACAATTTTTCATATCTCTGGTTGTACACATAGTATATTCACACCAATCCATGTCTTCATACCTGTACTTTAGATAATAATGATAATCACATTCCATCATCATTAATAACCCCATGCCCCCTCCTTTCCCCTCCAACACCTTTGCCCTATCTAGAGTTATTCTATTCCTCCCATGCTTCTGCTCCCTATCACACTATGAATCAATGTACTTATATCAAATTTACATGCAAATGCCATAATTTTATTCTCTTTTATTGCTGAATAATATTCCATTGTGATACATATGCCACATTTATTTTTTATCAATTCATCTATTGAAGGGCATCTAGGTTGGTTCCACAATTTAGCTATTGTGAATTGTGCTGCTATAAACATTGATGTCCCTGTAGTATGCTGTTTTTAAGTCCTTTGGATATAAACTGAGGAGAGGGATAGCTGGGACAAATGGTGATTTTATTCCCAATTTGCCAAGAAATCTCCATACTGCTTTCCATATTTGCTGCACCAATTTTCAGTCCCACCAGCAATGTATGACCTTTTTCCCCACATCCTCGACAACACTTATTGTTGTTTGTATGCATAATAGTTTCCATTCTAACTGGAGTGAGATGAAATCTTAGAGTGGTTTTGATTTGCATTTCTCTAATTGCTAGTGATGATGAACATTTTTTCATGTGTTTGTTGATTGATTACACATTATCTTCTAAGAAGTGTCTCTTCAGGTCCTTGGCCCATTTATTGATTGGGTTATTTGTTTTTTTTTTTTTTGGTGTCTAGCTTTTTGAGTTATTTATATACCCTAGTGATTAGTGCTCTATCTGATGTGTGAGGGGTAAAGATTGGCTCCCAAGATGTAGGCTCTCTATTCACTTCCCAGATGTTTCTTTTGCTGAGAGGAAACTTTTTATTTTGACTCCATCCCATTTGTTGATTCTTGATTTTAATTCTTATGCCACAGGAGTCTTATTAAGGAAGTTGGGGCCTAATCCCACATGATTAAGATTAGAACCTCCTTTTTCTTCTATTAGATGCAGGGTCTTTGGTTTTATTCCTAAGTCCTTGATCCATTTTGAGTTGCATTTTGTGCATGGTGAGAGATAGGAGTTTAATTTTATTTTGTTGCATATGGATTTCCAGATTTCCCAGAACCATTTGTTGAAGAGGTTATCTTCTCTCCAATGCATGTTCTTGGCACCTTTGTCTAATATAAAATAATTGTAGTTTTGTGGGTTAGTCTCTGTGTCCTCTATTCTGTACCATGGGTCTACCAGTCTGTTTTGTGCTAATACAATTCTGTTTTTGTTACTATTGCTCTGTAATATAGTTTAAGTTCTGGTATAGCAATGGCAGACTTCACTCTTCTTGCTAAAGATTGCTTTAGCTATTCTGGGTCTCTTATTTTTCCAGAAGAATTTCATGATTTCTTTTTCTATTTCTATGAGGAATGTCTTTGGAATTTTGATTGGAATTACATTAAATCTGTATAGTTCTTTTGGAAGTATGGTCATTTTGATAATATTAATTCTGCCCATCTAAGACCAAGGTAGATCTTTCCATCTTCTAAGATCTTCTTTGTTTTCTTTCTTTAGGGTTCTGGAATTTTCATCATATAGAATTTTCACCTCTTTTGTTAAGTTGATTCCCAATTATTTTATTAATTTTTTTGAGGTTACTGTAAATGGGGTAGTTTTTCTTGTTTCCCTTTCTGAGGATTTGTCACTGATATACAGAAACATCTTTGATTTATGGGTGTTGATGTTATATCCAGCTAATTTGCTGAATTCATTTACTACTTCTAGAAGTTTTCTGGTGGAACCTTTAAGGTCTTCCAGGTATAGAATCATATCATCAGCAAATGTTGAGAGCCACAGCCATAGCGGCCCCAGAAAACTTCCAGCTGATTGGCTCACTGTGGCCCCAGCAAACTTCCAGCTGCCAGCTGATTGGCTCCTCTGCAGAGCTGCTCATTGGGGGACTCTTTTTGTTCCGCCCATGTGACCCAGCCAATCGGCCTCAAGAGTAGGAGGAGTGGGGGTTGAGAGGCTCCCCTGAAGCTGGTGGTGGCAGTTGGGCTCTGAGGAAATTCCTGAAGAGCTCATGTGGTGCGGCATGTGTGTTCTAAAAATAAAGTTCGTTTCTGCTTGACAAGTGGCTCATGAATTGTGCCCAGCCAGACTGCGGCAAGCAAATAGTGCCAGTTTGAGTTCTTCTTTTCCTATGTGTATTCCTTTAATTTCTTTCATCTGTCTAATTGCTCTGGCCAGTGTTTCAAGAACTATGTTAAGTAGAAGTGATGAAAGAGGGCATCCCTGACTTGTTCCAATTTTAGAGGGAATGCCTTCAATTTTTCTCCATTTAGAATGATGTTGGCCTGGGGCTTAGCATAGATAGCTTTTATGATTGTTAGACCATGACGCAAGAAAAGATCATGACTCCAATTAAAATCAAATTAAAGCAAGCTTATTTTTTGGATCGGCTGGGCTGCCTTGCCAATCAAAATCGTGGGAGCCAAGGACAGTGGTGAGGCTTCCTTTCAGCCCAGTTTTATAGCCCAAAAAGTTACACAAAGGGGGGTTACAGATAACAACACTCTGAGGAGCATAACACAAGTTTACATTTTTGCTGGCCCTGGCATCAGAATTTATGGAGATCTTAGAGACTCGGGGAGGGTCGTTATCCTGCCAGTGAAGGCCAGAATTTATGAGGTTTAGGAAAGGGTGGTTATCTGGTCAGGGAAAACTGGACATGGGTGAGTTCAGGGCATGGGCAGGCATTCCAATCAGCTTTACAACATCAACTAATGGCCAGGCCATACAGACATCCCAATATTTTTACAGAAAAGAGAAATGAATCCTTTATAACTTGTGACAAGCTGGCTTCTGATCTAAAGAGAGAAATAGGCTAGGTATATCAATGATGTTGAAATATGTTCCTGTTATCCCTATTTTTTCTAGTGTTTTGAACATAAAGAGTTGCTATATTTTGTCAAATGCTTTTTCTGTATCTATTGAGATGATCATATGATTCTTATCTTTAAATCTATTGATGTGATGAATTACATTTATTGATTTCCATATGTTCAACTAACCTTGCATCCCTGGAATGAATCCCACTTGATCATGGTGCATGATCTTTTGATATGTTTTTGCATTCTATTTGCCAGAATTTTATTGAGAATTTTTACATCTATGTTCATCAGAGATATTGTTCTGAAATTTTCTTTCTTTGATGTGTCTTTGCCTGGTTTTGGAATCTGAGTGAAATTGGCTTCATAGAATGAGTTTGGAAGTGCTGCCTCTTTTTTCATTTACTGTTAAAAGTTGGAGAGTATTTTTATTAATTCTTCTTTAAAGGTCTTGTAGAACTCAGCTGTCTTGTAGAACTCAGCTTGTAGAACTCTGTCTGTTCCTGGGCTTTTCTTTGTTGGTAGACTTTTGATGGCATTTGCTATCTTGTCACTTGAAATTGATCTATTTAAATTGTGTATATCATCCTGATTCAATTTAGGCATATTATATGACTCTAGAAATTTATCAATGCCTTCAATACTTTTTTTATGTTGTACAAAGCTTATTTATTACATACATGACAATAGTGAAATGCATTACATTCATAATTATCCATTCACAGCACAATTTTTTGTAACTCTGTATATAGAGTGTGTTCATGCCAAATTATGCCATTATACATGAGCTCTCGTTTTTTTGCATTACAATTCTTAATACACCTTTATAACACAATATTTTCTATTTTATTGGAATACAGGTTTTAAAAATAATTTCTAATTATCTTCTGTATTTCTGTAGTGTCTGTTGTGATATTTCCTTTTTCATCACATATGTTAGTGATTTGTGTTTTCTCTCTCCTTCTCTTCATTAGCATGGCTAAAGGTCTGTCAATTTTATTTATTTTTTTCAAATAACCCAACTTTTAGTTTTGTCAATTTTTCAATTGTTTCTTTTGTTTCAATTTCATTGATTTCATCTCTGATTTTAATTATTTTCTCTCTTCTGCTTCTCTTGGTGTTGACTTGTTCTTCTTTTTCTATGGCTCTGAGATGTAGTATTAATCACTTATTTGTTGACTTTTTCTTCTTTTAAGAAATGAACTCCATGCAATGAACTTTCCTCTTAGAACTGCTTTCATAGTGTCCCAGAGATTTTGATATGTTTTATCTGTGTTCTCTAAAACCTTTTTAATCTTCTCCTTGATGTCTTCTGTAACCCATTGTTCATTTAGTAGCATATTATTTTGTCTTCAGGTGTTGGAGTGAATTTTATTTTTTTAATTTCTTATTAATTTCTCATTTCATTCTATTATAATCTGATAGAATGCAGGGCAGTATGTCTACTTTTTAATATTTGCTTTGTGGCATAGTATATGTTCTATTTTAGAGAATGATCCATGTGCTGCTGAGAAAAAAAGTATATTCTTGCATTGAAGTTTGGAATATTCTATATATGTCAGTTAAGTCTAAGTTATTGATTGTATTATTTAGTTCTATAGTTTCTTTGTTCAACTTTTGTTTGGAAGATCTATCTAGGGGTGAAAGAGGTGTGTTAAAGTCACCCTAAAATATTGTGTTGTGGTCTACTTGACTCTTGAACTTGAGAAGAGTTTGTTTGATGAACATAGATGCTCTGGTTTTTTTTGGGGGGGTGCATATATATTTATAATTGTTAAGTCTTGTTGGTGCATGGTTCCCTTGAGCAGTATGTAGTGTCCTTCTTTATCTTTTTTGATTGACTTTAGTTTGAAGTCTATTTTATTTGATATGAGAATGGAAACCCCTGCTTGTTTTCACAGTCCATGTGAATGGTATGATTTCCCCCAACCATTCACCTGCAGACTGTGAATGTCTTTTTCTATGAGAAGAGTCTCTTGGAGGCAGCATATTATTGGTTATTTTTTCTTTTAATCCAATCTGCTAGTCTATGTCTTTTGACAGTGAGTTTAAGCCATTAACATTCAGGGTTATTATTGAGACATAATTTGTATTCCCAGACATTTTTGATTATTTTTGGTATTTCCTGTGACTTGGTTTCTCCTCTGATTCAATTTTTCCTTTAGTATAATCCCTCCATCTGCTGATTTTCGTTATTGCTTTTGTTTCTTCTTCTTCTTCTTCTTCTTCTTCTTCTTCTTCTTCTTCTTCTTCTTTTTGCATATTTGGCTCAGGATGTTCTGTAGGGTAGGCTTTCTAATTGTAAATTCTTTTAACTTTTGATCTCATGGAGGGTTTTTATTTCATCATCAAATATAAAATTTAGTTTTGCTGGATATAAGATTCTTGGTTGGCATCCATTTTCTTTCAGAGCTTGGTATATGTTGTTCCATGATCTGCTGGCTTTGAAGTTCTGGGTTGAAAAATCTGCTGAGATACAAATTGATTTTCCCCTATATGTGATCTGATTCCTGTCTCTTGTAGATTTTGAGATTCTGTCCTTATTCTGTATGCTAGGCATTTTCATTATAGTGTGACTTGGTGTATATCTCTTGTAATTTTATACATTTAGTGTCCTGTAAGCCTCTTTAATTTGGTTCTCCACTTTGTGCTTCATGCTTGGGAAATTTTCTGATATTATATCATTGAAGTGATTGTGCATTTCTTTGGTTTGAAACTCTGTGACTTCCTCTATTCCAATAACTCTTAGATTTGGTCTTTTGATGCTGTCCCATAATTTTTGGATGTTCTGTTCAAGGTTTCTAACTTTCTTCACAATTTTCCAGATAATAAAGACAAAATGCTTTGTCTTTATTATCTAACAAATGCTTTGTCTTTATTATCTAACATTCTTTCTTCCAAGTGATCCAGTCTGTTGGTTATGCTTTTTATTGATTTTTTTATGTGATTTATTTTATCCTTCATTGCAAGGATTTCTGACTTTTTTTTTCAGAGTCTCTATATTTCTCTTAAAGCAATCTTTTGCTATCTGTATTTGTTCTCTTATCTCATTGCTGGAGTGATCAACTTTTGCTTTTATTTGATCATTTAAGTCATTCTTTAATTCACAGATTATTTTAATTATAAATCTTCTGAACTCCTTCTCTGACATTTCATCAACTTTGCTCTCAATGGTTTCTGTTATTATAACATCCTGGTTTGTGAGGGGCACTTTCCTCCCTTGTTTTTTCAAGTTGCCTATGTGTCTTCCTTTCTTTTAGTGTGGATCACAGATATTACAGTTTCTTCCATATATTCTCCTAGTACCTGTGCAGATTGTCTGTACCTCACCTTGATGTTGGGCTTCCAGACCCTGCTGGTGTCCCTTAATGTTATTGCATCCTGGATCTGGCTCCTACATATGTTGGAGTGGATAGATCTGGGCCACTGGGCTTGACCTCCTGTGGTAGTCTACTGGTCAGAATTGGTGGTCCTGTGCCAAAGGCTAGGCTCTGGTTGTGTCTGACTTTTTGAGGGAGGGGTGACCTGGGTCTACTGAGAGCCTGGATCCTGCATGGGCTGGTGTGGGTGGTCTGGGTTGGATTTAGGCTCCTGGTCAGAAGCAGCAGTGCCGCACCAGAGTCTAGGCTCTGTTGAGTGTCTTGGGAAAGGGGTAAACCAGGCCTTCTGTGTGCCTGGGACCTGCAGAGGCCAGTGTGGGTGGATCGTTCATGGTGTTTTCTATCTCAATGAGTCACAAACTTTGTTTTATGATGTTTTACAGAGTTTCTGAATATTCTGTTGAAGGTCTTTTTTTCATTGTTTCATATGCATTAAAGTTCATATTTGTGAAACCCATCAGTGCAGTGAGAATACACATACACAGAGAGTGGAAAAAGTAAAATATTTAATAAATACATAAGGAGGCAAATGGGGAAATGTTCTTAATGAAAAATATTGTTCAAAATGGCTGGAAACTGTTGGTGTACATTATTTATGTTATTGCAGCACTCTATACATATTGGCAGAGATCTGTATTTCTTAGATTAAGAGTGGGGGATTGTTAAATCTGTCTTTGCTTTTAATCACCAAGTGTCAACTATTGTGGCTCAGAATCAAAACTTGTTGTAGAAACTTTCAGCTTTCATCTCACATTATAGGGAAGAATAGACAAGTGAGTACTAACAAATGATATACAAGAGTAGGGCTGAAGCAAAGTTCTGTGTGGGGAATTCCAGCAGTTGGGGTTTAGTTTGGGCTGTCTTTTGCAATTTAGTCAGAAGACATTTGAGATTAAATCCACACCCCATGTTTCTGGGCAGATAACAATCTCTACTGGATGTTTAGGTATCAGAGACCTCCTGAAAATTTTAATCTTATGGTTGGAGATCTAGATCTCTGCAGGTTCACATATTACATAGCCATAAAAGTTAATTTCTTAGGACCAGAGCTAGACTACCTCTCTGACCAGTTTCTGGACTCTTTTCAGCTAGCATGGGTTTTCAAAAACAAAGAAAGAAAATTCAAGCCTCTCTCCCCCTGACATCCTCAGCCTATATCATCCTGGGCACAATTCTCTGCACCTATTGGAATTGTATTGGTCCAGGAATACTCTATGTCCCACAAAAGGAAGTGCTGATTTAGGTTGGCAAAGCCTTTATGAGCTCTCAAACTCTCCACTCATCAGCCAGAGATGCTGATCACTTTTCAATCATGCACTGGCCTTACCTTCTCTGGATCAGTTAAATTTAGCCTCCATATCTATTCCACAGTTTTCATCAAGACAATTTTGTTCACTCTTCTCTCCTTTCTTTCTGCCTACCCCTACCCTCTTCTGTGGACTAGTAGTTCTGAGGATGATGACACCAGCCAAGTTGATGTGTCTCTAATACATTGTTTCATTTTTGTTGTTGTTCAAAAGTTCTGAAGTTGTTCATCTCTGTGATTATTATAATATCTAATATTGCATATTGTTGAATTTCCTAAGTCACTTACTTTGCTGAGGACAATATTCCTGTTGAATCTTGAGCTGAACAGCAATTAGAGAGTGTAACCTTCCTCTAGTCTGCCATTTTTCATCATTTTCACCTTGTGTATTTTAACGAGTATTGGCCAAGTGTTTTGTAGAATTGTTCTTATCTGTGGTTTGTGTGACATTTCCTAAGGATTAGACTTGGGAATAAGGATGTGGTGATGAACAATAACAGATTCTAAACTATACTACAAATTAATACTAACAAAAATTGGCATAAAAATCAACATGTAGGCCAATGGTACAGAATATAAGACATAGAGACAAGCCAACATAAAAAATACAGTTATCTCATACTAGACAAAGGTGCCAAAAATATACTTTGAAGAAAGATAGCCTCTTCAACAAATGATGCTGGAAATATATAAATCCATATGCAGCAAAATGAAAATAAACTCTTATCTCTCACCCTGAAAAAATAAACTCAAAGTGGATCAAAGACCTAGGTTATAGACCAGAGACCCTGTGTCTATTGAAGAAAAGGCAGGCCCAAATCTTCATAATGTCAGCTTAGCGCATGACTTCCTTAAAAAGACTCCTGAAGTTCAAGAAAAAATAATCAAGAATGAATAAAAGGGTTGGATTAAGAAGCTTCTTTTCAGTAAAGGAAACAATCAATAATGTGAATTAAGAGCCTAGAGAATTGGAGTAAATCTTTACCAGATGCACATCAGACAGAGCATTAATCTCCAGGATATGTAAAGAGCTATATTTACTTATATAAAATTAATAAACCTGTATCTATATACATATATATTTTGTATGTATATATGTATGTGTATATATGTATATGTATATTTATATTTGTGTATAGTGAAACTATATATTCAAGTCAAATAATATATAAATTGCTTCATAGTCTTACAAATTTTTTGTGGTAAGAACATTTAAACTTATTCTCAGAGACTATCATGCTAAATAAAATAAGTCAGACTCAGAAAGCCAAAGGTCAAATGTTTTTTTTTTTTTTCAGATTTGTGGAAGTTTGTCTAAAATAAGGGAGAAAATAGTGAGAAAGAAAAGAAGAAAAGGGAAAAGGGGTCAAGATTCCATAAAAATAAAACACAGTTTGGTGGCTAAGATAAAGGAGACTGAGGGGGAGTAAAAAGGAACAGGAGAGGGGAAGGATAGCAGAATGAATCTGACTTAATTTTCCTAAGTACATATATGGGCATACCATTCACTAATCTTGTCACCCTGTTATAAACACATCTCAATAGTTCTTTTTATCTGAAACTCAATAGTTCTTTTTCCTGAACTTTGTATTTTTTGCTCAAAATTGCCACATTCCACATGTTTTCTAAATCTCCAGACCCTTTGGCAACTAGCTGTGTAGTCAACTGAGTTTTCATGAGTTCAACGTTTTAAAATACACATATAAATTAAACAGAACATATTTGTCATTGTGTGCATGACTATTTTACCCAGCATAATATTTTTCAGTGTGTCTGTGTTATTGAAAATATGCTATTTTCTTTATGTAATTATCTGTTAATAGACATGTTTTTTCCCCATACCTTGGCTATAACAATGCTGCAATGAAATTTGGTGTGCAAATATATTTTCAACATGGTGATTTCAGTATATATAAATGTGTGTGTATATATACACATATATATTATATATATGTGTGTGTGTGTGTGTATATATATATATATATATATATATATATATATAGAGAGAGAGAGAGAGAGAGAGAGAGAAAGAGAGATTGATAGATAAATCTTCAGAAATTGGATTATTGAATCATGTGGTAGATATTTTTAATTTTTTAGAAAATCCCAGAGTGTTTTCCATAATAACTAATAATTTGCCTTTTCTATAACTGCATACAAAATTTACTATTCTCCACATTCTTGCTAATACAAGTTACCTTTTATTATTCATAATAGATGCTCAAGCAGGTGTGAAGCATAAGGTGATGACTACTAGGAATCAACCTAGACTCTGCATACACTGAACACTGGGACCACATTGATAAACCTGGAGAATGGATCCAGCTAGTGCTGAGGCAGGGCTGGAGTCTAGTTCCTCTGGGGTTGGTCTGAAGCCTGAAGTCAGGGTCTGCCTGTGCTGAACTGGAGCAATTGAATTTGAAGATTATTCTGGATCTTGAGGTCAAAGGGATCGGCCTTGTCTTGAGATTTTCTTGAAACGGAGTGATGCACACCAATGATCCCTAGCTCACTACCTTTGATGCACACCAATGAAACTATCTCAATTCACTTCTCCATCTCCCATTCTTTAAACTTGACTTAAATATTGCCCAATATATACATATATCAAAACATTACCTATTACCTATCGATTTGTATAATGTTAATATTTTTTGTGGGCCTACTAAAAAAGTTAATTTTAAAAAGATAAAATTAAAGGAGAATTTAAATTATAAAAGATAAATATTAAAGGTTTTTTTTTAAAGTTTATTGTTTTGGTGACATTAAAAAAAATACAATCAGAGCTGGGGATGTGGCTAAAGCAGTAGCACACTCGAATGGCATGCACGGGGTGCTGGGTTAAATCCTCAGCACCACATAAAAATAAAATAAAGATGTTGTGTCCACTGAAAACTAAAAAATAAATATTAAAAAATTCTCTCTCTCTCTCTCTCTCTCTCTCTCTCTCTCTCTCTCTCTCTCTCTCAAAAATACAATCAAATACCATAGCACTATTCTATCTTAGTATGAATGATGTATTCATATAATACTTTTTTAATGTTATGTAACATGAATTTTAGAAGAATTTGTACTGGTAACTAAAAAGTTGGTCAAGAGTTGTTTGTTTGTTTGTTTCTTTGTTTACTTTTTAAAAAAAAAAACTTGTAATTGAACCCAGTAACTTTATCTTATTTATTTGTTTTTTGTGGTGCTGAGGATCAAACCCAGTGTCCCACACATGCTAGGCAAGACTCTACCATTGAGCACCACCACAATGTTGTTACTGCAGAAACCTCTAAGCCTTAGAATTCGCAATTCTCTTTTCCTAGAGGAACTCTCCACAGTAAATTAATAGTACCTAGGAAAAACACCTGCAAGTTTAAGGTTCTTTGTATATATAAAAATATGGTGTTCTAATAAATAGTGCTGGGGAAATTTGATGTTGACTGGAAAACAAAACTAAAACCCTTATCTTTCACCATACAATAATCTACAAAAGATGGATTAAGATTTAATTGTAAACACTGCAATTATGAATCTACTAGAAGAAAACATAGCATAACTACTTTAGGACATTGGAATGGGCAGGGATTTTTTGGATAAGATTGCAAAAACACAAAACAGAAGCAAAAATAGAAAATGAAAATCATTCAAAATAAAATGTTTCTGAAAAGTAAAGGAAAAAGTCAAGTGAAGAGCTAACCTACAGAATGGGAGAAAATATTTGTGAATTATACATCTGACAAGAGGTTAATATCCAGAATATGTTTAACACATACATACATACACACACACACATACACACACACACACTCACACACACACAAACACACACACATACAAATAGCCCTTAGAAATGGCATATTACAGAAGGTAATTTTCCTGGCCACTTGGTGGCATCAAGCCAAGGATCCAGATTTCTCAGCAATGTGAGAGGGGGAACGTTTTTGGGAATTAACTTTGAACATTCAAAACAGTTTGGGAAAACAGGGCCACTAGATAAAGAAATAAAGAAACATCAACACTACTGGAGCCACCAGTGGTGGTGGCATGGGCCATCTTTCCTGTGCTAAAATAGTGGTAGATACATCAATTAAATGAACTCCCAAATTTAAGATGTCTGAGGTGTGTATGAATACAGAAACATCAGAGACTAAAGACACTGAACGACTAATCCTCCGAGAGGTACCTTGCACAACATTATTGTGTGGTAGGATAGAAAATAAGAAACCAGCTCTCTCCAGGCTGCCAGGTGAATAGGAGGAAGAATCTATTTTGCAGCACAGGAGAATGACATCAGAGGCATCTGAATAATGGCAAATGTGTCTAACACCAAAATCAGATTTGACAAACTTACTACACACAGCAGAGTGTATATCTATGAAACCAGAAGAAAATCAAAAGTGGAGCCAAATTATAGTGGAAAACCAGTCAGGAAAACACACCTGGATTTCCTCTTCCAGAAAAACTGCTTGTAATATGACTCTTTGAAATCATCTGGGAAAGTCAGGCCAGGCAGAAAATGTAAAAAGGCAGGGAGGCATAGAGTGAGTTCAGAGACTAAACCCAAGAGTCCTGAGAACACATGTGCTTGAGGGGATCAAGAATTGGCCCCTCCATTGCACAAGTAAAACCCATGGGTTTTTCCTGGGGGACAGTCTCCTAGTGTGGCCAAGCAACTGCCTGACCCAGGAGGTGCCTTGATTTAAAATCTTCAAATCAATCCAAGGCAGAGGTTAGAGACTAACTAAACTCAAACCCTTCTCCCAGAAGTCCTGCATATGGCATCTCCTATCACTTCAGGAATGCCACCTGACACACTGAAGAATATTACTTAGAAATATAATGGAAACAATCCCTTAACCTTTTGCTTTATTTTAGTTTCTTTTTTTTCAACTCACTATTTAATAATAACCTGAATGGTTCATAGACACTTATACATTCTCATACCTGTCTTTGTTTGTTTTGTTTTTTGTTTATCATTCCTAGCATTTTTTGTGTACCATTATATTTAATTTTTATTACTTATACATGATAGTAGAATGCATTTTGACATATTACACATATATGGAGTGTAACTTCTTATTTATCTAGTTGTACATGATGTAGAATTATATTGGTCATGTAATCATATATGCACATAGGGTAGTAATAGTTGATTTCTTCTATTATTTTTTTCGTTCCCATTCCTACTCCCTTCCCTCCATTCCCCTTTGTCTAATCAAAAGGAAATTTTAAGACAGTTATTTCTCACTAATCAATAATTTGAGAACTACGATGTTTGATTAGAAAATATCATTTGTGTAATTATACCCTTTTACTCTTATTTTTATTTTTACTATTAATTTTTAATTTTAAACTATACACTTTTTTCTCTCACTTATCTGTGTCCCTTGATTCTCCTTCTCTCTTTTCCAGTGCTAACAGCTAACCTTTATTGGTCTCTGTTTTACTCATCCTTTATTTTCTATTTCTCTTTTTCTCTCCTCTCCCCAAACAACACATCCTACACTTCTTTTCTATCTCTGTTTACAACTTGAAATTATAAATCCATTTGTAAACTTATTTTCTTGACTGTGGGCAATAACTGATTGTATCATTACTGTTTATTGTGACAATTAGCCTATTAGATGCCAAAGCAGGAATTATTTGTTTTGATACTGCAAACATTTGCATTGGTTCTTGTTAATATCGGAGTCCCTCTAAACTATAAGGTACTAGAAACCTTCTGAGTCCCTATAACTTCACAGGATAGAAACTCTATTATCTCAAAATCATGCTGACAAATGAGCAGACACAAAACACATGAAATATCAAGGGAACAAATCACCTCAAAAAAAGCCAATATAATTTAACAACAGATTCCATCAATACCACAATGGAAGAAATGACCAAGGAGTTTTGAATATTCAGGGTTAAATTGATCTGTGAGGTTAAAAAATGATGTAAGACAGAAAATATAGGAAGCAAATGATTACTTCAAAAAAGAGAGAGATTCTGAAAAAAACAGAAATTCTTAAAAGTGAAGTAATTAATAAACAAAAATTTAAAACTCATTGGAAGCCATCACCAGCAGACTAGACCCATTGGAATACAGAGTTTCAGGCAATGAAGACAAAATATATACTCTAGAAAATGAAGCTGACCATGGAGAAAAGATGTTAAGACACCATGAACAAAACATTTAATAAATATGGGATAGCATGAAAAAAACAAACTTAAGATTAGTTGGGATAGATGAATAATTTGACATATAAGCCAAAGGAATGCATAATCTTTTCAATAAAATAATACATGAAATTCCAAATCTTAAGAAGAAAATTAAAAATCAAATAGAAGAGGCATACAATAACCAAATATTCAAAATTATAACAGTCCCACAAATAGGCATATTATTATGAAAATGCCCAACATAAAAAATAAGGACAGAATTTTAAAGGCAGACAGAGAAAGATAAAAATTATTTCTCAATAATAACTTTTAGAGATAAAACAATCTGGATCTCAGCTGATCTCTCAACTCAGACCTTCAAAATAAGAGGTATTGAAATGATATGTACCAAGCTCCTAATGAAAATGGATGCCAATCAAGAATACTATACCTTGAAAGAAATTAAGATTCAGATGAAATAAAACCCTTCCATAATAAACAAAAGTTAAAAGAATTCACAACTAGAAATACTTTACTACAAAACATTCTCAGCAACATGTTTCATGAAGAAAAATAAAAAGAAAAAAGAAAACCATCAAGGGCAGCAACAATGCTAAAGGGATAATCAAACAACAGAGAAAATAATTCAAATTTAAAACCAGCAGCAAGCCAAAATGATATGGAATAAAAATTATTTCTCAATAGTAACATTAAAAGTAAATGGTCTGAATTTATGAATCAAAATATATAGACTGGCAGATTGGATTAAAAACAACACCCAAAGATATGCTTTTTTCAAAAAGATGCACCTCTTAGGCAAAGACATTTATAGACTGAAGGTCAAAGGAAGGGGGAAAAAAAAAACACTTTTTTATTCCTGTGGATCTCTTAAGCAGAGGTTTTTATATCAGATAAAGTGAATTTCAAGTCAAGATTAATTAGAAGGGACAAAGAAGAATATTTTATACTGCTGAACAAGTTTTAACAAAAGCAGAATTTATACACCAATAAATCATAACAATCTTGAATATTTATGCCCCAAACAATGGACATCTACAAACAACAAACTGAATACACTTTCTTCTCAGTAGCACACAGATCCTTTTCTAAAATAGACCACATCTTAGGCCACAAATAACTCTTAGCAAACACAAATATTAGAGATAATAGCTTGTATTGTATTAGACCATAATGAAATGAAGTTAGAAATCAATGATAAATAAAAAAAATAGAATGTACTCAAACACCTGGAAACTAAATACACTACTGAATGACCAATGAATAGCAGAAGAAATCAAGTATAAAATAAAATATATTTAGAGATAAATGAGAATAATTACATTACTTGTCAAAATCTCTGGAATACTATAAAGATAGTTTTAAGAGGAAAGTTCATTGCATTGAGCTCATTCATTATAAGAACAGAAAATCATCAATTAAATAACTTAATATTAAATCTCAAAGTCCTAGAAAAAGAAGAACAAATCAACACCGAAAGCAGTAGAATACAAGAAATAGTTAAAATCAGAGGTAAAATTCAGAAAATTGAAAAAAAAAATCAAAAAATCAAAGGAAAAAAAGTTGGTTCTTTGAAAAAATAAATAAAATTGACAAAATCAATAAATGGGCAAAGGTACTAAACAGGCACTTCACAGAAAAAGAAACAAGAATGGTCAAAAATATATAGGAAAATAATGTTCTACATATCTAGCAATTAGAGAAATACAAATCAAAACTACACTGAAATTCCATCTCACCTCAGTCAGAATGGCAATTATCAAGAATATAAGTAACAATTAATGTTGGGGAGGATGTGAGGGGAAATGGCCACTTATATACTGGTAGTGGGACTGCAAATTGGTGCAACCACTCTGGAAAGCAATGCAGAGAATTCTTAGACATCTTGAAATGTAATCACCATTTGGCCTAGTTTTCTCATGCCTCACATATCCCCCAAAGACTTAAAATCAGCATACTACAGTGACACAGTCACATTGATGTTTCTAGCAGCTCAGTTTACAATAGCCAACCTATGGAACCAACCTATGTGCCATACAACAGATGAATGGATAAAAAAAATGGTATATATACACAATAGAATATTACTCAGCCATAGAGAAATTATGGCATTTGAATATAAATAGATGGAGTTGGGGAATATCACATTAAATGAAATAAGCCAGTCCCCCCCCAAATAAAGGCAGAATATTCTCTGCTAGGATCCACAGCAAAGTATTTATGATGCATGGCACCTTTGGTTAAGGTGACTGCCAGCTAGCCATTGAGATGATATGATTATGTTAAGATTTACATTCATATGGAAATTGGACTCCTGCTGTTCACCTCGGCCTGCTATGGGACTCATGTTATGGGACTCCTGGAGAGTTCCCATTGGTTGGGGAAGGATAGTAGGAGGGAATTTCCGGGGGAGGTCCGGGCCCTCGGTTCCGGTAGACGCCCCCACGTGTGTGGACCAGCTTGCTAGCCGGACGTGCATGGGTTATTGGCAGCTTTTTTAAAAATAAAGTTTTGTTCCTGCTTGAGTGGCTTGTGATTCTGTGCCCAGCCGGGTTGCGGCAATTCTCTCTCTCTCTCTCTCTCTGATATGTGGATGCTAACCCACAAAAAAGGAGGGAAAGACTTGAAGTTTTTTAGACTAGACAAAGTAGATTGAAGGGAAAGGATTGGGAACAGAAATAGAAATGATAGTAGAATAAATCTGACATAACTTTTCTATCCTTATCATTGTAACTCTACATCATATACACAGACATCAATTGGATCCTAATTGGAACAAATTATGCTTACTCTATGTATGCATAATATGTCAAAATACACCCTGTTTTCATCTATATGTAGAAAGAACAAGTAAAAAATATTTTAAAAATCCTCAAGCAACTCAGGGGAAAATAAAAAATTAAAATCTACTTTATAAATGGGTAATAGACATAAATAAATTTTTTTTCAAGAAAACATACAAATGACCAATATTATGAAAAGGAAAAAAAAATCTTCAAGGAAATGGAAATCAAATCCTAATGTTAAGCATCATCTCACTTCACTTTGATTGGTTATTATCAAAACACAAAAGACGAAAAATGCTTGAGAGAATGTGAAGGAAAAAAGGATCCTCCCATACTGTTTTTTTTTTTTTTTTTTTGAGGAGAGGAAATTAATAGAGTTATCATTGAAAATTTATATAGGTCTCCAAAATCTTAAAAATTGATATATATGATCTATCAATAAAAATACTTAATGTATATACAAAAGAAATAAATTCAGTATGTCTAAAACATATTTGCACTCCTATGTTTGATGCAGTTCTATTCATAATAGCCTAGAAATAGTAATAGTCTAAGTGTTCATCAACTGAGGAATCAATTAAGAATTGTCATACATATGCAAAATAGAATAATATAAAGCCACATGAAATGGATTAAATCTTGTCATTTGTTACAACATGACTGGAACTGGATGGAGATCAATATGCTAAGTAACACAATCTAGACACAGAAAAAGAAGTGTGAAGTATGAAATTCTACTCATGTAAAATCTCACATAAATTGATTAAGATCATGGGTATAGAAAGCTCTTAAAGAGTGTAAAAGGGAGGAAGAGAAATGAGGGGTTAGTCAATAAGTACTGAGTTGCTCTTTGATAAGGTTAATAAATTCTGGTGTTTCATTGCATAGTAGGAGATTATCATTAATTTTGCACTACATACTTCAAAAAAGCTAGTAGAAATTATTTCAATTGTTTTTATAATAAGAAAACTATAAGTGTTTAAGAAGATAGATATATTTACTCTTATTTGACCATATACTATATATATGTGTGTGTATATATCAAAATATCATGATACCACACAAATGTTTAAAATTCTATGTATTAATTTAAAAGTGAAATGAAATCAGAAAACAATGTGAATGGAAACATTTTTCAATAGTTTTAACCTGACAAGTCCTGATCATATATACTTTGTACTCCGAAGAGTACAAAGCTTACAATAATAAATACTGGAAAATAGTACATGTAAATTACTATATTTTGTTTGTTCAATCCAAAGTATGATTTCATGGACAAACCCTTATAACAAAAAGAATACAGTCTCATGCAGGGAAAATAAATACATAAATTTCCTATCTTAATCTAAGTGCCCATCTGTGGATGAGGGAAAGGCTTTATATATACAAATATAATACTATTCAACTATAAAAAGAAATAAATGTTGCCATTGATAACAACATGAATGAAATTGGAAGTCATGATATTAACACAATTTGCTAGGTACAGAAAGAGAAATACTCCATGATATTACACTCATACATGAAGAATAAAAATGGTTTTATAAAAGTAGAAAGTAAAAATGTGGCTACCAGAAGTTGGGATGTTGGGAACATGGATGGGTTAGGTACATGTTGGTGAACAATATTTCAAGTTATTGAAAGGATAATTCAAGACATCTATTGTATAACTTGGTCACTTTGTTCAAAATATATAGTAGCCTTGAAAAATTCTAGGACAGTGTATATAATATGTTCTCATCACAAAACATAATTGATATATAACCACATATTAATTAAGTAGACTTAGTTATGGTACTATTTGCATATATTTTGAACCATCATGTTGTACATGATAAATACAAGTTTACTCTATGAACCGAAAAAATAAAGAAATATGAGGAAAATACAAGCTGAAAATAAACAAACAAAAAAACAGTAAATAAACAATAAAACAGAAAATTATCTTAGATTGTTTGTAATGGTAAATGAATGCCCTCAATGTTCCCAACATAACACAGAGAGTGCACTTTATCTGGAGTATTAAGGGTAGTTTTGAAAAAAAAAAGCACTTATAAGGTTGTGGGGTGGATTGAGATAAACCAGAAAGATGTTCTGTATGAGTATTATATATGAAATACCCTGAAGCTAGCAACAGTGGTTTAAAAAAAAGGCCTTATTGTAGCAAAGGGAAGAAGTGGTATTTGCCATTGGAAAGAGTGTCTGAATGTACAAGGCCTTCTCCAAGAGCTGTGTCCTTTGATTGAGTAACAAAGTCACTGTCATTTGTTCTAGCTGAGTTGGAAGTAGGAGAAAATGGCCCAAACCAGCTATCCTCTCATTCTTTAATCCTAAGATGGGTTTCCTATCAGCTAAACTTGACAAGGAGCCACATATCATGGAATCCTTTTGATCCAGCCACTAGAGAAACAACACAGTAAAAGTATTAAACATGAAGAATGGAAGGCTATTGCTTAGGAGTGAGCACCTGTACTTGATCCCAAAAGCCCAGAACAAGCCAAAAGGCGTCACTCAGGTCAGATGTCATAGTTAAAATGGAAACTTTAAGTAACTAGATCCTCCAGAAGAACATTTATTCCTGAAAATGAGAAATTCCAGTTTACCCAAGTCAGTGTGATAAAGATGTTCCCTGTACTTTACACATTACAAAAAAAAGACAGAAAATAAATTTCAAGTAATCTGAAAAACAATTAAAATTTGAACACTATCTCCTCATCTTCATCTTCCAAAATTCTCTGTTTTGACATTGTTCAGCAGGAATTGTATCCTATTTTTAAAAATGGAAGCTACTAGGTATCATGAATTTTCAAAGTTGATATGTAAATAAATTTGTTGTAATTTTATCTTTTGACCAGAAATATATATTGAGATACAGAATGGATTTGGGGAAGGGATGAGAGTAGAGACTATCCTTCAGATATATAATGTGTAAATACATTGTCATTTAATACTAGTGGCTACCTATAGAGAAAGGAGAGCACTAATGGTCAGAGGAAAACTATTTCCATTTGTCTCTCTACTCAACCTACTTGTTTTTGTTTTCAGAAAAATGTAGCTAACATATGTAATTGAAAAATCTTAATGGTATCTCTGTGTGTAATGTACACAAAGTGGAGGGAGACAAAGAAACAGTACACAGAACTCAATTATAATTTCATATTTTTCTTATAAATAAATTCAATATTTTGAAGGTTGTTTTAAAATATCATTTCTATTTTTCTAATTGGAAAGGTCACTTTCTTCTTCTCTTCCAAAATTCTGCTTCATTATCAAAAATCTATGTGAGCTGTTTTAAGAATTTGTCAAATAAGAGAATTCAAGATATTCATAAGTAAATTCTCCAGAATCATTTATTCAAATTAACTATACTCTAATTATTTTCTATTTATTTATACTTTTTAATTGTATTATCTTTGAAATTATTGTCCAGCATCTTGGGAAATGGAGTGAGTTTATTTTAAACAAATCTAACATAGACTAACTCCCAAACCAGCCTGGAGGTAACCAAATATACATAAGAAGCATTCCATGGAGAGTTATATTTAATGGAACTTGCTCTGTTAAGTCATCTTGGAGAAAGATATATGAATGGACTATGCAGTAATAATGCCCAAGAAGTCTCAGGAATAGCATACAAATAGTACTCCCATAACACATATACTTGATATTTTCTACTATTGCCTTCCTAACCTAGGTTTTTTTTTTTTTCTCTTTGGTACCCCATATCACCTGATAAATTAAGTTCTGAATGGAATACTTAAATAATCATCTGCATATTATGGTTTATTTATTCTTTTCTGAATGCTTGAACAATTCAAGTGTATTCCCTCATAATTCCTTTTTATTGAATGATATTTACCCAGATAAGATAAGTAAAGTAATACACATGTTTTGAGGCCATGAATTTTAGGGAAGGTGGAATGTGTACTAGAAAGAAGATCATAGTGCCTAATACACATAAAGAGAGAGAGAGAGAGAGATTCATTTCAAAGAGCATTTTCAAAATTTAAAAAATGCTACTTTGCTGGCCCTAGGAACAATTAGACTTCTCTCTGTAATTAATATATTTCTGAGTCTCACAGATCATAATTAGAGTAATTTAAATTACAATAAACACTATATTCCACATATTAAATACTCAGATGAGGTATGAGGTCTTCTATCAATCATGTAAATTATGTAAATTCCAATAATATATATGCTGGAATTTGGTAGACTGACTTGATTATATGTTTCAACCAGATGCTATGGACTTGAATGTAATTACTTTTATTTTTTCTAATGATATGTTACTAAATATAAAGATAAAAGTACTATAATTATAATTAAAATACTACTTATGATGAAGTTATATATGTATAAATAAACTAGAAAAAATGTGAATAGAAATAAAAAGATATCAGAAAGAATATAGCTTGTCAACTTTTAACATGACTTTAAATATTCATGGATATAGTGTAATGTGTAGTAAAATAGGGATGGAAAGATTACTAGAAGTAGAGGTTCAAAAAAAGAGTTAAAAGTAATAAAATATGATGAGAATTATAGGGTAGACCTGAGAAATATAAGGATAGGATTATAAAGCTTATGATAGTACAAGAGTAGATCTATTGATCTCTGGGGAAGTAAAATGGCTTTAAGGGGATCAGTGCTCACAAACAAAACTACACTTGATGAGGTGAAAAATAACAAAGTCCCTGATAGTATAAATGTCTTAATGTTAATATATACATATACTAGAACTAAATAAGATCAATTTTGGAAGAATTAATGGAGGATCAAATCTACAATTACTCTTTAAAAAATGAATGGATGATTAAAGGTAGAAAATTATGAAATGTGAATATAATAATGTTAAAAGTATATTTAGTAAGTATCTTATATTGCAATTATTCAATAATGTTTTTAGATTGCAAATTTTAAATTCAATCCAATTTATGAATGCCATCCATTTTGTTATTAAATTTTCATTTGATTATTAATTATTAAATTAGTTCTTATTAAATAATTATGGCATAACACATATATAGCTAAAATAATGGATACATTATTTTAATTGGCAACATTAATATTTTAACTCTGAGTAGCTCTATTTGTCACCTGAGCAGGTGGCCTTCAAGATTTAATGAAATAGAGATTATTGAAAACATGCTTTGTAGCTCAAAGAATATAATCTGTTTATATGAAACCATTTGGCTGGTAGAATAACTTACAATTTTTCCAAAGGATGCAATGTTAATTTCACATCTGAGTATTCATCATTGTACAGATTGTAATTTTTATGTAGTATACATTATAAATAAGTGAAAGGTACATAAATTTAAAAAATAATTTTTTTCTGAAAATATTACTTCATTTATATCATTACTTTTTTATAAGACTTTTAACTAAAAGAGAAAAAATATGTCCTGAAAAATATAAAGTAACTTCAGGATTTTAATGTCTCTCCACCAGAATTGGGATATCTCCTGAAAGAAATTACCCAAAGTTAAAAAAAATGTATTTGTAATTATATGTCAAACATCTTATGATAAAAGAGTATAATAAAACAGGTGCAGTGGTGTATGTCTGTAATCACAGTTCCTCAGGAGGCTGAGGCAAGAGGATCATTAGTTTAACAACATTGATGTGCTAAGTAACTCAGTGAGACCCTATCTCTGAATAAAAATTAAGTCTGGTAGTCTTATTAAGGAAGTTGGGGCCTAATCCCACATGATGAAGATTAGGGCCTACTCTTTCTTCTATTAGATGGAGAGTCTCTGGTTTAATTCCTAGGTCCTTGATCCATTTTGAATTAGGTTTTGTGCATGGTGAGACATAGGGGTTTAATTTCATTTTGTTGCATATGGATTTCAAGTTTTCCCTGCATCATTTATTGAAGATGCTATGTTTTCTCCAGTGCATGTTTTTGGCACCTTTGTCTAATATAAGGTAGTTGTATTTTTGTGGGTTAATCTCTGTGTCTTATAGCACAAGAATTAAGACCAAGAATCAATACATGGGATGAAATGAAACTAAAAAGTTTCTTCTCAGCAAAAGAAACAATCTGTGAAGTGAACAGAGAGCCTATATCCTGGGAGCAAACTTTTACCCATCACACATCAGAGAGAGCACTAATCTCTAGGGTATATAAAGAACTAAAAAAGCTAAACACTGAAAAAACAAACAACCCAATCAACAAATATGCTAAGGACCTAAACAGACACTTCTTAGAAGCAGATATACCATCAATGAACAAATATATGAAAAAATGCTCATTACCTCTAGCAATTAGAGGAATGCAAATCAAAACTACTCTAAGATATCATCTCACTCCAGTTAGAATGGCAAATATTATGAAGACAAACAGCAATAAGTGTTGGCAAGGATGTGGGGAAAAAGGTTCACTCATACATTGCTGGTGGGACTGCAAATTGATGCAGACAATATGGAAAGCAGTATGGAGACTTCTTGGAAATCTGGTAGGGAACCACCATTTGACCCAGCTATCCCTCTCCTCAGACAATACCCAAAGCACTTAAAAACAGCATACTACAGGGACACAGCCCCTCCAAGTTTATAGAAGCACAATTCACAATAGCTAAACTGTGGAGCCAACTTAGATGACTTTTAGTGGATTAGTGGATAAAAAAAATGTGACATATATACACAATGGAATTTTACTCAGCAATAAAAAAGAATAAAATTATGGCATTTAAGGTAAATGGATGGCATTGGAGAAGATAATGTTAAATGAAGATAGCCAATCCCCAAAAAACAAATGCCGAATGTTTTCTCTGATATAAGGAGATTGACTCATAGTGGGGTAGGAAGTGAGAGCATGGGAGGAATAGATGAATTCTATATAGGGCAGTCAGGTGGAAGGGAAAGAAAGGGGGCAGGGGATTAGCAAAAATGGTGGAATGTGATAGACATCATTATCCAAAGTACATGTATGAAGGCACAAATTGGGTGTCAACATATTTTATATACAAACAGAGATATGAAAAATTGTGGTAAAAAATGTGTAATAAGAATTGTAATGCAAAAAATATAAAACAAATAAGGCTGGGGATGTGGCTCAGTGGTGGAGTGCACCTGAGTTCAATCCCCATTAGCCCCCTTTCCCCAAATAGAGTGTAATGAGATAATTTGACAAATAAAAATCCCTAAAAAGTGGATGAATTATCTAAAATTGAACAGGGAAGATTAAATGCCAAAAGCTTGAACTAATCTTTTTGCAAAGAAACATAAATGTATAAACAAATTCTAGGGTATGAAGAGACCTCAATCATTATAGCTTATCTCTTTCAATTTATAAAACCAGTGGGTCATTGCAAACTGTGTAAATGTGAGGAAATTGATGTTAAAAAGTCTTTATATCTCTTGATTAACTTCAAATACTTAAGATATACTTTTTTAAATCAAAACTTCTCTTTATAGAGAAGACTTGATGAGTTAACTGACTAGATGGAGCTGGGGGGTATTTATTTACTTATTTATTTATTTTAGGCTGCTGAGATTTTAACTCTGGATCTTGTGCAATCTAGGTAATTGTCCTACCATGGAGCTATACCCTCAAACCTAGACTAATTTATCTCGATGATACTCAAAATTTCAGATTTTCTCTTTCTTGGTGTTCTGTTATTGTAATGTGATCACTTTCATGATTCTTTTTTCTTTAACTCCCCCCACCTTTTTTATACTGAAGATTGAGTGCAGAGGCACTTTACCTCAGAGCTACTTATTTTTTATTTCAAGGCAAAGTCTAAGTAAATTGCTTAGGGCCATGCTAATTTGCTCAGGCTGGCCTCAAACATGTCATCCTCCTGATTCAGCCTCCTGATACACTGGAATTACAGGCATGACCCACCATGCCAGACTACCTTTATGATTCTTATTATTTCTATAATACCTTGAAGCAGTTTTTCTTAAAATGAGCCATCCAATTACTTAAACTCATCTCACATCTACTCTATCAAATCTACTCTATCACATAGGAAGCAAAGAAATTAATATTAACGTCTCAATTGATTTTTAAAGTTCAAACCCATTAATTTGGAGTTTCCAAATTAATAAATTTGGAGTTTCCAAAACACTGCTGCTTCTGTTTTTCAATTAATCCTCACAAAGGCAAAAGGAGATAGTTATTGTCCACCTTATTATACAGGAGAGAAAAATTCTTTCAGAATGGTACAGTAAATTGTTGTCAAATGCCTATAATTTTTAGTGTATAAATTTTCCTACATCACCTCTTGCTTTATGTTACTTCAACCCCAAATTACTGTATTGTATATTCTATGAGTGCAAGCAAATGTATTGTCACATTTTTGTCCCCATCTTGCTAACTCCCTTGGCACTTTCTTTTATAGGTGAAACACATTAAAGAAAATGGCACTAAGTAATGAAAGCCACCCTGAGGAGTTTGTTCTATTAGGATTTTCTGACCAATGTTGACTAGAACTTCCTCTGTTCATTATTCTTCTCTTAATGTATTCCATGGTCATGATTTGGAACATTGCCATTATTCTGGTGTTTAAGTTAAAGCTTCATCTCCAGAGCCCCATGTATTTCTTCCTCATCAACCTCTCCTTTTTGGACACGGTTTATACCCCAAGCATTGTACTTCAGATGCTGTTTAACCTGGGAAGCTCTAAGAAGAATCTCAGCTATATGAGGAAGTTCAAATTTATGTCTTCCGTGTAATGGGAGCAGGGCACAGAATGTCTTCTCTTGGCTATCATGTCCTTTGGCCACTATAATGGCCATTTGCAGACCTCTACACTACACCCTTATCATGAATCAGTCAATATGTGTTCTGTTAGTGTCCACTGTATGGCTGGGTGGAATAACTGCTGTCTCAGAAGCCACTGTTACACTATTATTACCACTGTGTGGCATCAATAAACTGGATCACTTGCTGTGTGTGATACCAGTTCTTATAAAGACTGGCTGTGATGAAAAGGGTGGATAATGAGCTCACATTGTCTGTGGTGTGCATTTTTGTGTTGCTATTCCTCTGTGCTTCATTCTTGCCTCCTATACTAGTATTGGACATGCTGTATTTAATATTAAATCTTCTGAAGGAAAAAAAAACCTCCTTTGGGACTTGTTCCTCTCATCTCCTTATAGTTTTATTATTTTATGGCCCATCCATTAGCATTTAACTTCAGCCCCTCCTCTTCCATTACAAGAAACTAGCCCAAGTGCATGGTTCTCTTCTATGGAGTGGTGACTCCTACAGTCAGCCCCTTTATCTAACCTTAAGGAATAAGGATATAAAAAGGGAATTAAGCAACCTAGTGAGGATAATTTTTATTTCTAAATAAAAATTTCAAAATATTTAGCAATTATAATTTTCAAGTTTATAAAAGTTTTTCTTATAAACTCATTCATGTCCTAATTCTTATGTTATAAGCTCTTCTTGCAAAATCTGTTGCATTTGTTATAACAATTATCATCACATTAGGCAAGAATTATACTTGGCTAATATGCACCAGAATGGTACTCTGTTCTTGGAAATACATTAAAGTAATTCTATTTGAGTTGGTACATAATGAAATAATAACTTTGTTAAGTTGCAAAAACTTAAAATAATATAAATTTTTATATATTTGCATTAGTTACATATACTCATAATAAAATAGCATGACAATATTTTATCTAAGAACATCTTATCAATGTCACTTGAGAAACATTTAATCACTCTGCAAGTAGTCCCAAATCTATGTAGACAGCCTTGCAACTCTGTGCATTCTGTGTAAAGCATTTTATATTTTCAAAGAATGATGTATCTTTTTTTCCACATTTTTAATTGTTGCATTATAGATAATGATGAAATTTGTTGTTCATATTTAAATGTACATAAAATAGAACAATATAGTTTGGCCCATATCATTTCTCACCCTTTCCCTCTCCCTGCCCTCCTTCCAGACTCCTAATCCGAAGGAGTCTGGAAGGAGGGCAGGGAGAGGGAAAGGGTGAGAAATGATACTAAATTTCTTTTTTTTCCTTCTCTATCTTCCATATATGAGAGAAAATAATATGGCCTTTGACTTTCTGAATTTGGCTTATTTTGTTCAACATAATGGTCTCTATTTCCATCCATTTTCCTGAAAATAACATAATTTCATTTTTATTTATGTCTGAATAAAACTCCACTGTGTATATATAACACATTTTCTTCATCCATTCATCTATTTAAGAATAACTAGCCTGGTAGCATAATTTGGCTATTGTGAATTGTGCTTCTATAAACATAGCTCTGCTTGTATCATTATAGTATGATAACTTTATTTCATTAGGATAAATATTGAGGGCTGTAACTTGGTCATATTGTCTTTCAATGTCTACTCTTTTGAGTAACTCCCACACTGATTTCCATAGTTGTACTAATTTATAATCCCACCAAGAGTGTAAAAGTGTTCCCTTTTCTTCACATCATGTTCATAGGAAGGTAATTTGAACTTACACAGAGACAGTACAGCAAATTAGTGTTTGAAATTGTTCCATGTTTCTCAACTTGTGAGTGGAATGCTTGATGCAGAGATTCTTCTTGTAGAGGCTACATTTGAGTTTGCCACTATACGAAACTGGGAGATATTGCAAATATTGCCACAGTGTCCCATACGGTGCCTTCCATGTTTACTAGGGTGCACCTTGAGGAATGTAATTGAAAGACACAGAGAAAATTGTATCCTGGGAATTCAGGAGTACTACTCACTTTTCATTTTTCATTCATGAGACCAGATGTCTTCAGGAATCCAAACAGTTAGGCAAGCTTACACTAACGGACTGAGTCTTTGAAGACCATATCTTTTTAGATATGGAGTGCATGATATGTAATCTGCCCTCTCCACCTAGGATGCTAAGTTATTCTACTCTATAATAGAATTCTCAGGAGGCACCTGAGATTCAGATGCCCCATTGAGATTGACATCTGAATGATCCTCAGGACCATTCTTGGAAATATATTAAGCTAATCTCTTCAGACTAGATACAACCTGACAAAGTTTCCAATGTTCAGATTCAACCTAGACTCCAGCCACCAGAACTTCCTATGTTCACCCTGGAAATACACCAATATAAACACACTGCAATCTGGATCACCATGGAAGTGCATCAGTTGGGAAAAAAAAACTGCAGTAGTTGATATATTTTTTTTTATTTTATCTTACCTTGAACTGGTGAAGAGGAAAGCTGAGAGCTATTTCAATCAGTTTCAGTTTTAGGCAACTCCAGCTGGAAGCTTGGTGAGCCACATAAATAAGAGAAAGGCCTTAAAAACATCCATTCCTTGCTCATTTAAGGGACAAATATCCCAAGAAGAAATGAAAAGGACATTCTGGCTTATATAATGTACATTCAGCCTTATTCATAATTTTGACTACTTGCACATACATTTGTTTCTTCTATTTTCATTTTATTATTCTTGTTATTTTTGTTTTTAAGGGATAGTGTTTTTCTTTTATTTTTTTAAAAATTTTATTTATTCTAATTAGTTATATATGGCAGCAAAATGTGATGCAATTTATATTACACAAATAGAGCACACTTTTTCATGTCTCTGGTTGGACATAAAGTAGAGTACACCATTCATGTTTTCATACATGTACTTAGGTTAAGGATGTCCTTCTCATTCCACCATCTTTCCTTCCCCAATATCCTGCCTTCCCCTTCCTTCCTTTTGCCCTATTTAATGTTCATCTGTTCCTCCCATGCTCCAGCTTTCCATCCCCATTATGAATTAGCATCCTTATATCAGAGAAGACATTCAACATTTGGCCTTTTGGGATTGGATAACTTCACTTAGAATTATATTTTGCAACTCCATCCATTTACCTGCAAATGCCATGGTTTTATTCTCTTTTATTTCTGAGCAATATTCCATTGTGTATATATATCACAGTTTCTTTAACCATTCATCTACTAAAGGGTATCAAGGTTCGATCCACAATTTAGCTATTGTGAATTGAGCTGCTATAAATATCAATAAGGCTGTGTCCCTGTAGTATGCAGTTTTAAATTCCTTTGGGTATAAACTGAGGAGTGGGATAGCTGGGTCAAATGGTAGTTCCATTCCCAGTTAGTGGTTGTTTTTTGTTTTGGTTTTGTGGGGGTCATTTATTTTCTTTTTGTTTGATTTTTTATTTCTTTTTTCTTATTTTGCCTCTCCTTCCTTCTCACTCTAATATTCAAATTCTTAAGCTCTCTTCTCTTTGTTTCCCTTCATTTTTCTTTCTCCTTCATTATGGCTTTCTTGTGTTACCTCTCTTCTACTTTTTTTCCAAATTTGAAATTTTTAAGCTCTGTTTTATTCTTTTACCACATTTTATTTTCTCTTAATGAGCTGTATTTTTAATATCTTTTGTAGTGAATGAAAGAGTATGGATCAGAATAACTCAAAATACCATAGGATATCTCCAAGATAAGATCAAAGGAACAGCTTGGTGGCACGGCAGGAAATTGAGCCTACAAATCTAAGAAGAACAAAGGACACTTTCATTTGCAACTAACTATCTGAGCTCTGGGATAAGGAGCCTGACTTTTGTGCTGGGGGTGACTATGTTTGATTAGAGTCAGATGAAATGTAGTGACCCAAGAACCACTTCTCCCAAGATTAGAAAGGACTGGAGGATAGACTGACAAGTTCCATGCAACTTGCAACCAAGCACACAGACTGAGACCCTTGGAAGGAGAAGTGCCACAGATATGGTCAAACAAGAAATGTGGGTGGAATTCTTCACACAGACCTCCTGAATAAGTTTGGCTGGTTTGGGTCAGAACTAGAAATAATCAGAATAAATCATATCTAAAACCTCACCAAGAAAAAGGAAATAACCTGAATTTCATCAAATGCTTGATACAAACTCATTCCTAGGCTTCCCTCACATTTTGAGTTTGAAAAAATTATATTTAATTTTAGGTATTTTATCAATTAATTGGATCTTCTCTTGATACATCTTATCTGCTTCCCCATTTCTATTATCTTCCTCTCTTCTGTATCTTATATACTCATCCAATTTAATTTTGTCAACCTTCCCTCTCCCACCATTTTTATTTGTTTTACTTTTCTTTTTAACACACTATTTTAAAATTTTTTATTTGTCCATTTGTATTCCTGCATCTAATCCATTTTAGCATAATACCATGGATGTTTAATTTCTCAGTATATTCTAAATCAATTCTCTCCCATGTTTCTCAATAAAGTTGTAAAGATAAGGAACAATAACTTGTTTATCATATGTTGATGTAGAGTTTGAACTTAAATTACTATCAATATTGGTGATAATTCTCCAATTTCATAGTGGTTATACTGGTTGAATTTATCGCCTTGAATAGACTAATCATATATGTGGAAGCTAAGATGAAAGGCTTGTTAGTGAGAGACAACTACTCCCTAAAGGACCTGTATAAAAGAGGATAAAGAAACCATCTCAACAGATGTGCAAAAATAAGATGTTAGAAAACATTAGGAAGCAGATTAACATGCTTCAAAATGTATACTCCCCCATGAATGAATTTACAAAAGATGATGTAAATAAAATATCAAAGAATTCAAAAAGTTGATCATTCGTTGTGCAAAGAACTAAAATACCTAAGACCTAAAAATCAGAAAGTGAAAGCACAATTTAATTAAGAGAGCTGTACTGAAAAATAAATGGAAGACTCAGTAAATAAAATTCGGTTGAACATCTCACCAATTGATTAGAACATGCAGAAGATGAGATTTTATTCTTTGAAGATAAGGTCTATGTTTTCTGAAAACACAGACATAAGTATAGAAAACACAATGAGAGGTCATGATCCCAATATTCAGAAAACTGGGGGCCACATTAAGACATCAAACTTCTGAATCCTTGGAATAAAAGAGGGATTGAGATGTAAGAAAAAACTATGGAAACACTTTTAATGAATTGATATCAGAAAATGTTCTGAATCTTGGTATGAGATACATAGATACAAGACACTTTTTTAATCCAAAAATACACAAGATAAAAAGAGAAACTGTCCACAACATATTATAACTAAAATTCTTAACATTCAGAACAAGGATATAACCCTAAAAGCCTCAAGAGAACTTGTGGCTGATATACATATAAATAAATAGGAATAACCTGTGATTTCCTAGGAAAAAAAGAAAGAAAAATCTCTACAAGCCAGGAGGGCATAGAACAATGTACACCAAACCCTGAGAAAAAATAATAACCAGCCAAGATTGCTATATCAAGCAAAGCTATTCTTCAGAATTGAAGAGATAAAACTCTTCAAAGATAAACCTAAATTAAGAGCATTGATAACCACTAAGCAAGCACTATAGAAAATGTCAAGGAATCACAGATAATAACAAACATCTCTGTATAAATACACAGAGTGTAAATGGTCTCCATTCACCAATTAAAAACTCAAATCAGTAGGCTAGATTTAAAAACAAGACAAAAAAAAATGTCATTTGCTAGAGATTCATCTTACAGGCAAAAACATCCATGAGGTTAAAGTGAAAGGATGGGAAAAGATAATTCAAGCAAATGTAGATTGAAAACAAGTGTAGACACACTCATATTCAACAAAGCAGACATCAAGGCAAAATTAATCAGAGGAGAAAAAGAAGGCCACTTTGTATTGGTAAAATGAGAACAATAAAATGTGAAGATATAATAATAATAAATATGAATGACTCAAACATGTCATAAGTATAGAAAACACAATGAGAGGTCATGATAAAATATTCAGAAAATGGGAGCCACACACACAAACACATAAAATCTCAGACTACCAATTCAGTAATAACAGGTAGATTTTGGCACCTCTCTCTCATCCACAGGTAGGTCATCAAAAACACATAGTCAGCAAAGACAATTTAGACATTAAAATAACAATATAAATCAGGTGGACTAAGCTGATATTTATAGAATAACCCCCAAGAACAGAATTCATTTTTCTCAGCTCCAAAACAGACTATATTTTCGAATAAAAACCACACAATATTAAATACACAAAAAAAATTCACATAATACTTTGCATCTTATCAGATCATAACAGAACAAAAGAGAAATAAACTACAATAAAACCACAGGAATAACATCAATGGAGATTGAACAGCACACTTTTGAATGATGAATGGAAAATAAAGGAAATTAATGGATAGATTTGAAAATTCTTAGAATTAATTGACAATAGAGACAGAGCATAACAGAGTCTTTGGGAAACTATGAACACAATTTTTAAAAGCTTAGGTTTGAGTGATGAGTACTTATGTAACAATCACAAAAATCTCAAATAAACAATCCAATGGTGTAAGTCAATTTAGAAAAACAATAACAAACTATTTCCAATATCAGTACAGGGAGGTAAATGAGATAAGAGCTAAAATTAATAAAATAGAGAATAAAGAAAAATATAAAGAAACAATGAGGGGCTTGGGATATGGCTTAAGTGGTAGCATGCTTCCTGGCATGTGTAAAGCACTGGGTTCAATCCTCAGCAGCACATAAAAATAAAGATATTGTGTTCACCAAAAATTAACTAACTAAATAAATATTGAAAAAGAATCAATGAAACAAAAAAGTTGGTTTTATAAAAAGACAAAAAATATGTCTTCAGTCAAACTAACCAAAAGAAAAACAAAGTGGAATAAAATCAATAAAGTGAGAACAGGATCATTAGGGACATTTTGAAAGTTTATATGATAAAATGATAATTCAAAAAGTAATGGATATCAAGCTCCTTGATCCATTTTGAGTTAACTTTTGTGCATGGCGAGAGAAAGGGATTCAGTTTCATTTTGTTGCATATGGATTTCCAGTTTTCCCAGCACCATTTGTTGAAGATGCTATCATTCCTCCATTTCATGCTTTTAGCTCCTTTATCAAATATAAGATAGTTGTAGTTTTGTGGATTAGTTTCTGTGTCCTCTATTCTGTACCATTGGTCCACCCTCCTGTTTTGGTACCAGTACCATGCTGTTTTTGTTACTATTGCTCTGTACTATAGTTTGAGGTCTGGTATCCCTATACCGCCTGATTCACACTTCCTGCTTAGAGTTGTTTTTCCTATTCTGGGTCTTTTGTTTTTCCTTATGAATTTTATGATTGCTTTATATATTTCTACAAGAAATGCCATTGGGATTTTGATTGGCATTGCATTAAACCTATAGAGAACTTTTGGTAATATCGCTATTTTGATGTTGTTAGTTCTGCCTATCCATGAACAGGGTATATTTTTCCATATTCTAAGATCTTCTTCTATTTCTCTCTTTAGGGTTCTGTAGTTTTCATTGTATAAGTCTTTCACCTCTTTTGTTAGGTTGATTCCAAAGTTTTTTTTGTTTTTTTTTTTGTTTGTTTGTTTGTTTTTTTGAGGATATTGTGAATGGAGTGGTTGTCCTCATTTCCATTTCAGAGGATTTGTCGCTGACATACAGGAATGCCTTTGATTTATGCGTGTTGATTTTATATCCTGCCACTTTGCTGAATTCATTTATTAGCTCTAATAGTTTCTTTGTAGACACTTTTGGGTCTGCTAGGTATAGAATCATGTCATCTGCAAATAGTGATAATTTAAGTTCTTCTTTTCTTATTTTTATGCCTTTAATTTCTTTCAGCTGTCTAATTGCTCTGGCCAGTGTTTCGAGAACTATGTTGAACAGAAGTGGTGAGAGAGGGCATCCCTGTCTTGTTCCAGATTTTAGAGGGAATGCCTTCAATTTTTCTCCATTCAGAATGATGCTAGCCTGAGGCTTAGCATAGATTGCTTTTACAATATTGAGGTATGTTTTTGTTATCCCTAGTTTTTCTAGAGTTTTGAACATAAAGGAGTGCTGTACTTTGTCAAATGCTTTTTCTGCATCTATGGAAATGATCATATGGTTCTTATCTTTAAGTCTATTGACGTGGTGAATAACATTTATTGATTTCCATATATTGAACCAGCCTTGCATTGCAGGGATGAATCCTACTTGATCATGGTGCACAATTTTTTTGATATGTTTTTGTATTCGATTCGCCAGAATTTTATTGAGGATTTTTGCATCTAGGTTCATTAGAGATAATGGTCTGTAGTTTTCTTTCATTGAAGTGTCTTTGTTAGGTTTAGGAATCAGGGTGATGTTGGCCTCGAAGAATGAATTTGTAAGTTCTCCCTCTTTTTCTATTTCCTGAAATAGCTTGAAAAGTATTGGTATTAGTTCTTCTTTAAAGGTTTTGTAAAACTCTGCTGTATACCCATCCGGTCCTGGGCTTTTCTTAGTTGTTAGTCTTTTGATGGTTTCTTCTATTTCCTCAATTGATATTGGTCTGTTTAGGTTGTCTATATCCTCCTGACTCAATCTGGGCAGATCATATGACTTAAGAAATTTCTCAATGCCTTCACTATCTTTTATTTTATTGGAGTATAAGGATTCAAAATAATTTCTGATTATCTTCCGTATTTCTGAAGTGTCTGTTGTGATATTGCCTTTTTCATCCCGTATGCTAGTAATTTGAATTCTCTCTCTTCTTCTCTTTGTTAGCATGGCTAAGAGACACAGCGTCTGATAGAAGAAAAAGTTGGCTATGATCTACATACTGTGGGGTCAGCCTCCAAATTACTCAATAGGACACCCATAGCACAAGAGTTAATAACTAGAATCAACAAATGGGACTTACTCAAACTAAAAAGTTTTTCTCAGCAAAAGAAACAATAAGAGAGGTAAATAGGGAGCCTACATCCTGGGAACAAATCTTTACTCCTCACACTTCAGATAGAGCCTTAATATCCAGAGTATACAAAGAACTCAAAAAATTAAACAATAAGAAAACAAATAACCCAATCAACAAATGGGCCAAGGACCTGAACAGACACTTCTCAGAGGAGGACATACAATCAATCAACAAGTACATGAAAAAATGCTCACCATCTGTAGCAGTCAGAGAAATGTAAATCAAAACCACCCTAAGATACCATCTCACTACAGTAAGATTGGCAGCCATTTTGAAGTCAAACAACAACAAGTGCTGGCGAGGATGTGGGGAAATGGTACACTTGTACATTGCTGGTGGGACTGCAAATTGGTGCGGCCAATTTGTAAAGCAGTATGAAGATTTCTTGGAAAGCTGGGAATGGAACCACCATTTGATCCAGCTATTCCCCTTCTTGGTCTATTCCCTAAAGACCTAAAAAGAGCTTGCTACAGGGACACTGCTACATCAATGTTCATAGCAGCACAATTCACAATAGCAAGACTGTGGAACCAAGCTAGATACCCTTCAATAGACGAATGGATAAAAAAAATGTGGCATTTATACACAATTGAGTATTACTCTGCATTAAAAAAATGACAAAATCATAGAATTTGCAGGGAAATGGATGACATTAGAGCAGATTATGCTAAGTGAAGCTAGCCAATCCCTAAAAAAACAAATGCCAAGTGTTTTCTTTGATATAAGGAGAGTAACTAAGAACAGAGTTGAGAGGAAGAGCATGAGAAGAAGATTAACATTAAATAGGGACGAGATGTGGGAGGAAAAAGAAAAGAGAAGGGAAATTGCATGGAAATGGAAGGAGACCCTCATGGATATACAAAATTACATACAAGAGGAAGTGAGGGGAAAGGGGAAAAAAACAAGGGGGAGAAATGAATTACAGTAGATGGGGTAAAGAGAGAAGATGGGAGGGGAGGGGAGGGTATGAGGCATAGTAGAGGATAGAAAAGGCGGCAGAATACAACAGACACTAGCATAGCAATATGTAAAACAGTGGATGTGTAACCGATGTGATGCTGCAATCTGTATACGGGGTAAAAATGGGAGTTCATAATCCACTTGAATCAAAGTGTGAAATATGATATGTCAAGAACTATGTAATGTTTTGAACAACCAACAATAAAAATTAAAGAAAAAAAAAGTAATGGATATATTTCTAGACATATACAACCTACCAAAATTGAAACAATAAAATAAAGGAAGCATAAATGATGCTGGGATAACTGGATAGCCATTTAAAACAGATCAAAGGCCCAAGAATTGGGCCAGAAACTCTGAAAATGGTAGAAGAAAATATAGACTGAAAACTCCAATGTATTGGTACAGGCATTTACTTTCTTAAAAAGACTCTTAAGGACAAAGATATCAACCCAAATTCACTAAGTGGAATGATATCAAATTAAGAAGCTTCTGCACAGGAAAGGAAACCTAGCCCTCAGGGGATTAATACCCAGAGTATATAAAGAACTCAAAAAACTTACCACTAAAAAAACCAATTAACCTAATTAATAAATGTTCAGAAGAAATAACAAGACCCTTCTCAAAAGGAGAAATACAAATAGATAAGATATATATGAAAAAGTTCAACATGTCTCTAGCAATCAGAGATTATAAGCCAACATGAATACTTCAACAAACAACATATATTTCCAGCAATGGGTATTTTGCAAGTAAAAATTTTCAAAGTCTCTATAATTAAAAATTAAAGGTGCTAAAACCTAACTCTAAGACCCCCCAACTAAAGCTTAACACTTTACCATGAAATTAGTTACAACTTTTGAGAATAAAGTAGTCGGTTGCATAATTATGTGTATAATTATGTGCATATATAAATATGTTCAGAGTTTAATATGAGGTGTATGGAAAAAGCAATCACTTTTAAGAAAACAAAATATCATTCAGACTTTTAACATGTCTTCTGACAAGATCAAGATCTAAACACAAAATTGGAAGATAAGTCTCATGTTAGAAAAATAACATCACACAGTGTTTGATCTAGTTCTTTTACTATTTTTATATTTCTATTAATGCATTATAGTTATACATAATATTGGGGTTCTTTTTCACATCATCATACAGACATGGAATATATTTGCTGAACCTCAGTCTTCATGACTCTCCTTTCCCTCCCCTCCCTGTCCTAGTTACCTTTTCTCTACTCTATTGGTCTTTCTTCTTTTTATTTGTACCTTTTTAAATTATATATATATATATAAAACATATATACACATATATAAGTGTAAAATGTAAAAATATATACACATATATGTAAATATATATGTGTGTTTTAAATTAGTTTTATTATATATATATATATATATATATATATATTTCATTTTATTAGATACATAAGATGAAATTCACTGGGGTATATTCATATAGATATATAGCTATCATTCAAGTGTTCTTCTTTTCCTATCTCTCTTTCTTCCCCATTAATCCTGTTTCCCTGCTTCCTTGATCTCCCTTCTATTTTCTTGAGGCACCCTTCATCTTTTTTTTTTCTTCATTTGGATTAACTTTATTTTATAAGAGAAAAATTATGACGTTTAGCTTGAAAATTGTCTGTGTAACTTAAAATTGTCACAAAGTATTATTTTATGCAGACTCACATACACATGCACAAATTAAATATTTAAAAAGATCTATAATGCTAAATAATAGCTTTAAACTCAATTGATTAATTAAGGTATTCTTTATTTTTTTACATGCTAAGAAATGAGATATTTTCTCTTTTGAAACAAAAACCTTGTAATATTTGTGTCTGAAGTATAGCACAAACTGTTTATATTTCTTCTGAGAAGTTTCTTCAATACCCTTATTTCTGGGAAACTTAATGTGTATATGAACTTTTAGGTCTATGGATATTATTCCTTCTAGAATTGTGAGTGACATCCAGACTCTGTGAAAAATCAGGACTACCAAAAATTTTATACAAAATAAATAAATAATAAATAATATTGAGAGAAGCAAAAAGGAAACACACAGAAATATTTTATTTGTACTAGATTGCTTAACATTTCTGGGGTATATGTGCACTATTTTCTAACATAGAGAATATGTGAGCTAACTTTTGAGAAACACTTTCAAAGAAAAGAAAGGAGTGCACTACCCTTAATATAAAGCACGAGCAATCATGAGATTTTCTAGGCAAGCAAGACAATCTAAATCTTTTCTCATTTTCTCAAGCAAGACATCCTGAAGAACAAGCAGAAAGCAACAGAACATTTTAACCTTGGTTGTAAAGACAATGAAGATGCTTTTAGAAAAATCTTTAAGGGAGAATTCAAGATGTTTTAAAAATGGTTTTTCCACAGTACAGAGGTCCTCAGGTCTGCATAGCATAACACCAGTTAGCCAAGAAGTGCATCTTGTTGCCATGGGAGCCTTTCAATGCAGCTGTTTCTTCTCAGTTCACATAGTGTAATAATCTCTAGTGTAATAATCCAGTGTAATAATCTCTAGTGTAATGATTCCAGTGTTCTTCTCAGTTCACATAGTGTAATAATCTCATAGTGTAATGATTCCAGTGTTCTTCTCAGTTCACATAGTGTAATAATCTCATAGTGTAATAATTCCAGTGTTTCTTCTCAGTTCACATAGTGTAATAATATCTATAGTTCTATCTTTGAGAAGAGAAAAATTAGGAATAGTCTATTTTTGAAAGCTAATATACAAATGGATCTATTAAGTGTCAATGTAACAATTTAAAAATAATCATTGACTTATAAACTCCTAGAATCCTTTTTTACACCTATAACATGATTAATGGATGTACAATAAACAATCACAGAAAAATTCTGTTTTTCTATATTTGTCAACACATTCAGAGAAATTATAGAAATAAATTTACACATTTGCTGTCACATTTGGGATCCTATAAGCCTCTTGTATTTGAGGTTCCATTTTATTCTTTACATTCACAAAATTTTCTGATATTATTTTATTGAAAAGATTGTGCATTCCTTTGGTTTGTATCTCCACAACTTCATCTATCACTATAAATTTGGTCTTTTCATTTTATCCCATAATTGTTGGAAGTTCTGTTCATGGTTTCTTACCATCATCTCTTTGTGGTCGACTCCATTTTCAAGCTTATATATTTTGTCTTTATTGCCTGAAGTTCTGTCTTCCAAGTGGTCTAGTCTATTGGTGATGCTTTCTACTAAAGTTTTAATTTGGTTTATGATTTTCTTCATTTCAAGAATTTCTGGTTTTTATTTTTTTTTTAGAATCTTTCTTTATTGAAGTCATCTTTTGCTACCTGTGTTGGTGCTCTTATAACATCCTTTATTTCACAGATCAGTTTAATCATTTACATTCTACACTCATTCTATGACATTTCTTCAATGGATTCTGTTATTGGAGTATCTTAATTTGCTTGGGGTGATTTGTTCCCTTTATTTTTCTTTTCTTTTCTTTCTTTTTTTGTATACTCACCTAAATCTATGGATCTGAGGCAGTAGGGCTTCTACACTGTGAATTTGTAGTGTCTCTGAAGGTTTTCAGTACCTCACTATTAGAAGAAGACAAATAATAACAACTATGAATGCACATGTTTTACAGCATTATACCAAAGAGTTTCTACTATGATGTCTATAATGTTAATTATCACAATAAACAGAAATGCTATGATTAGTTATTGCCTATAATAAGAACATCAAGTTTTCAAAAGGGTTTACATATTTAGATGGTAGACTGGGAGAGAACAGAAGTGATATAGGATGTGATGATTATGAGGAAAGAGAAAACAGAAGTATAAAAGATTAAAGAAAGAAATAGAAAAATAGAGATTGTCTGTTAGCAGAAGAAAAGAGAGAATCAAAGGAAACAGGTAGGAGAAAAAATATAAAGCAAAATTTTAAATGATTAAAAATAAAAATAAAATAAAAAACACAACTAAAATATATGAATTCTTTGAGAAAAAAATACAACCTATATCTGGTTTGAGAAACATCCTATATTTGGTTTGAGAAAAAAATATAAAAGCTGAGAAAAAGTGTTTCCAGGAAAAGGAAAGGAGAAAATGGTATTTGCTAAGAAATAATAGGCCAAGACTGTTCTTCCTGCTAGTGCTGGAGGAGGGGCCTCCTCCCCTCAGGATCACTGTAGATAAAGGAAGATTCCACTAGGGGTTGAGATCTTAAGGTGTGTCCCCCAAAATAATGCTGACAATAAAATCAATATTGTTTTCTATTGGAATTCAAAATAATCTCAATTTCTCTTCTCAGCAGTTTTAGGTGGGGCCATCTGAAGCATGATGCTCCACCCTGTAGGTTGTTGGAGAGACAGAGGTAATCCTATAGGTAGAGTTCCTGGAGGCAGGGTTTAGGCTTAGACAAGTTTGAGGCTCTTTTCTGAATGCTAGTTGGTCTGGAGATTTTAAATCAGGGCACCTCTGATACCCAGTACTTGCTGATCCACGCTGGAAGACTTTGCCCCAGGGATCTTCTTATAAGACCCTGTCTCAGAAATTTAAAAAAAAAAAAAAGATTATACAAATGACTGATTGAATGATGATGTAGCTCAAAGGTAAAATGTTTCTGGGTTCAATGCCCAATATGGAAAAAGAGAAAGTTTTGCAAGGAGAGGAAGAGAAAAGTGGGGAGGAGGGAAGGTGGGAGGAAGGGAAGAAAGGAAGAAGGAAAATATCTTTAAAATGTTGAAGAGGGAATTGCCAAACTAGAATTATCCAGTGAGAAAAAATTCTTTCTTAAATGATGATAAAATAAAGAATTTTGAAATTAAATAAAAAGCAGATGAGAAAATTTGTTGCCAGAAGATATTCACTAAAAAAATAAAATAAAATGCTAAGGAATTCATTCAGGGTCTAGATAAATCATAATAGACAGACATTCAAATTTGTTACAGCAAGGAATGAAAAGTACCAAAAATAGTAAATATATGAGTGTTTTTCTTTCTTAAGTTCATTAAAAGTCAAAAATAACGACAACATTTTGCAATATGTGTAATGTATTTAAAGCAAAATATGGCAACAGTTACACACAGGTTGAAAAGAACTACAAATGGAATTATAGTAGAATTTTTACATTCAATATTAAGGATATTATTGTCAGAATAGACAAGAATACATACTAAAGCCTAAGAACCTTGTACTTTAGATGTAGACACATGTTTTAAATACAAATACATTAATAAGTCAAAACTAAACAGATGGATGGTACTTCCAGATATGTTAGAAGTGAGAAAACAGAAAATTCTTTCTCCCTCCAAAAGAGGAGACAATCAGGCAAGATTTTCAAGATTGTTGAGATTGTCAGAAAAACATTGGGCAGCTCTAGAAAGTAATTGAAGCAAAAAATAAATTGAGAAGCATTATTCAGGAAACTCAACTAGAATATCAGGAATCATGGAAATCTGTAACTCTCTAACCAGGATGGCTCCCATACCATTCTGGTTCAGTTGGAACACAAATCCATCAGCAGAGGATGGAGGCCTTCTGAACTCAAAAGTATTTGAGAAAAACCTTTGCCAATCCTTAACTGACTATGAAATTATGCAAGTACAAAGGAAACTCTGGACTCAAAGGTTAAAACTTAAGAAGTTTCTAAAACTGAGTAGTAACAAAGCTTCAAATGATGATAAAACAAGTTTATTAACTTAAACTAACAGATTAAGTTAATAAAACAATAATTTTTAGGGAGTCAAATAAGAATTGAACATAATCTAAAATAATATGAGACAAGTAAAGAAACAGGAAAGTGTGATACAGTCACAGAAACAAAAAGGGTGGCTAAAGGAAACTGACTCTAAACAAGGTGAGAGAACCAAAGAGACAAACAGGAACCTGTTAATTATGAGCAAATGTCTTGAACAAATATTCCACAAAGACGATAAGTATGTCTAATGAAGAGGAATCCTATTATATGCAAAAATAAGCCATGTGAGTTGATATGTGTTTTGAATATAATCATGTGATTACATCTATATGAATATAATCATATATTATAATCATATATATTTGAATGTAATATGCTTATATGACTATAATCATATATACATATATGTATATATACATACATATACGCACACACATATATATATATATATATATATATGTATATGTATATACATATATATGTATCAGGATATACAACTTAAATTCAAACAATAAAGTTTTTTACATGAAAAAAAGTTTTAAATAATGAAGCATCACTTTGTTATAGTTAAAGCTTTATTCCAGGGTTTCATAAACTGACTTTCCTCTGATCATCCCCGAACAATTGCAAGGACACTCCTTATAAGCCTGAAAACTACAAAAGGGATGTTCGGAGGGTCTAGCCAATGCAAGCAAGCCAGGTTAGAGAAGCGGGAGAGTGCAGTCAAGTGGGGGAAATCCTAACCAATCACAGCTAGCCCAATCACCCCAGTTCCAGAAACAGCCACATTACCCTAGTCAATGCCCCCATTAGGTAGTTTCCATCTTCTTAAAGGTTTCTATAGCAAAAGGAAAAGAACATCTTGCCCCAGTCATGACCCTTTTACTTCGCCTGGTTGTTTTACAGAATGGAGTCACAAAACAAAATGGAGTCACATTTGCTTTTACTATCACAACTTCACACTCACCAGAATGGCTAACGCATGACCCAGATAGTCTACTTTTACCAAAAAGAAATGAGGATATATGTTCACAAATTACTTGTACATGAAAATTCATAGCAAATTTATTTATAACAGCATACATTGGAATCCATTCAACCATCTACTGCTACATAACAAATTCCCTCCGAAATTCAGTGGCTTCAAATGATATATATTTGTTTTCTCACAATGTCAGTCAGTGGGTTTCTAGGGAGATGACCTCACAGTTTCTGTGCAAGTCACAATGGTACTTATGATCTAGTCTTACATATCATGCTCCATCACTTCTGCCACATTCTGTTTGTTATAGTGAGTCACTAGGTACAGCTCACACTCAAAGGGAAGGGAAGGAGAAATACCAGAAAATTGAGGAACATAACTTAAAACTATAGACTCATATATTCATTAACAGGAGAACAAATGAACAAATTGTGATATGATTAACTACCAGAATACTTCTCAGAAATAAAAAAAAAGAAGAAGAAGAAAGAAGTGGACTTTTGATTCATGAAGCATCATGGATGAATGTTGACAATGTTGTTCAGAGTGTAAGAAACCAAACACAGTCGAGCATGTACGTATTGAATGGAACTGTGAAGTTCTAGAAGGATAAAAACAGCCTAAAGTGACCAGAAATCAAATCTGTGATTGCCAAGAGCAACCAGATGGACAGAATTATTGTAAATTGGCATTGAAAATTTTCTGAAGTAATGCAAATGTTCTACATTTTTGCTAGGGTGGTGGTTGCTTGTATATACACATTTGTGAAATCTCAGTAAACTGAACATTAAAATATGCAAATTTTATTATGTAAATTATATCTGTGTAAGATATATGTAAGAAGAGAAAAGAAATAAACCAAGTCAGGAGGTATTGAATGAGTACATTAGAACCATGAGAGAAAAAACTGGAAACACAGGAGGGACACTCAGAAGGTAGGTAAGGAGACAATGGTGCCCTTGTACTACCCAATGGTAGAGCAGCAGAGAGTAACCTTTCAACTAGCCGCTGGCATCATCTCACTAGCACATTTCCTCTAAATCTTCTCCTCCCTTCTTAGTCATCATTAGTATCAGGGACTTACTAATTGTCTGTGGGCTGTGGAGGCCCCTTGTCTTAGCAGAATTACCTAGCTGTTTATCCCCAGGGTGTGGGAGTCCTGAAATCCCTCCCTTCACAAGCTCACTGTGCCTCCCTTTCCACCTCCAGTCCCAGTGGAAGAGAACTTAGCTAGTGGATTGAGGGAAAGGGCTTGTCAATAAAAAGCTCCACAGTAAAGAGATGCCTCTGACTGGCACATGGGCTGAGGGGTGGGGGGCACATGGTTAGTGCACAGCCTCTTCAGCCACACAGGGACTCAGCCCAGCTCTGGTGATTCCTAGCTACATTTTCCAGAAAAAACTATTTCTCCTCCATGTGCCTTCACTCCTTTATCTGAAATGGAAGATAATAACAGTACCCACCTCTTGAAGTTATTATAAGAAGCAGTAAATAGAAAGTGCCCAAGGAAATAAACACTAGCAATCATCACTCTTCCCCAAAATCTAAGCTCTAATCAATTTCAAGGGTGTGATATTACTGCATAGTTCTATTTCTCATTGTGAGAATAAAGTGGAGGCTCCAACCAGTCCAGAAACTGCTTGCTTGTCACCAGGAAGCTCTGGCAGCAAGGCAAAGAAGAGATCCCGTCCTTAATCACAAGTAACTTATAAGTTTATTCTTACAGCTCATCAATTTCCACATGTACTCAACAGTGTTGGATTCCTACCTAATGTTTTTTTTTTTTTTTTTTGATGGGAAGTTATTAGGGGTTGAACCCAAACATACTTTAACACTGAGCTACATTTCTTGGGTTTTTTTATTATTATTTTGAGACAAGTTCTTACTAAATTGCTGAGGCTGGCATCGAACTGGAAATCCTCCTGCCTCAGTCTCACAAATCACTGGGATATCAGCATGCGTCACCACATCCAGCTCTCTTGACCTTGTGACTTCAGTGCCAGTGACTGGGTAACTTTCAGCAAGTTACTTAATACTTATGAGACTATCTTCTTTATTAGTTAAATTGCAGATTCAAGAGATGCCAGGAAATCACCCAGTGTCTGGTATATAAGGAAAAACTGCTAAAAAAAGGAGATTCTCATTATTGGATTGTATATCAGAATTTATACCTCATTACCTTGCTGCAGATATTTTACGGCTGGGGTGGTGGTAAAATAAGGGAATAAATGTATGCACGTGTATGTGAAATTAACAGGAAAAGTAGTGTGTGCTTTATGTTAGTGCTATAGGGAAGAATCATGTAGAAATAAGAAAGAATAAAGTCAAAGGAAGATACAAGATGAAGAGATTCAGAAAAAGTAAAAAGTGAGACAAGTTGTCAAGAAAGCAAGATTGTGAAAAATGCTTAAGTTCAAGGATGTGTAAAATGGGTAGGAAGTTGCTGAGATAGAAAAGGTAAGGCACTGTGGTTGAAAAGGAATAACTAAATAAAACTAATGACTAAAAGGCATGAGAGCAGTGTTTCCATCTCCAGAGGGAAAAAAAAAAAGAGATGTTATCAGGGAGGGGTTCCCAGAAGACAGCTGAGGTGCTGGTATAATTTTTTTTTGTGTTCTAAAATTGTGTGGGGAGGGGCATGCTGAGACACGATGTGTTTATTTTATTATTCCACATAATTCATAGTTATGTTTTAGGTGCACATTTGTTTATATAATTTTTTTCCTTGGTACTGAGGATTGAACGTAAGGGGACTTAACCACTGAGCCACATCCCCAACCCTTTTAATATTTTATCTTTAGATGTGCTCTCCCTAGTTCCTTAAGGCCTCTGTAAGTTGCTGAGGCTGGCTTTGAACTCGTGATCCTCCTAACTAAACTGCCCAAGCTGCTGGGATTACAGGGGTGCACCACCATACCAACTGGATAATTACTTTTTTAAAAAGGGAACAAAACTTATCTGCAAAGGGAAGAGCAATGATGAAGGAAGGAAAATAGAAGACTAGAAAGAGGAGATATGCACAAAAAGGGAAATGAAAGGTGTCTTTTAACACAGGATGGATATCCCAGGATGGGGAGGTGAGCATGCCATGCCACAAACTCCCAGGACACTTTCTGCCCACCAGACCACCAACTAGCTTGCCACCTCTCAACTCATTGATCTTCCTAAGATCATCTGTTCTCAGAAGACCCTTAGTTCCTGCCTCTTAATTACAGGGAGGCTGCCATCCCACCCCTGTCTGTGAGCTCGCCATCTGTGTCCCCCACTGTTTTCACAGCAAAAATTCATGTCCCTTCCTCCAAAAAGCTTTCCTTGATGCCTCCTTTACTGTGTAGACTTTCTCAATCCCCCAGTGTTTATTGAGTGCAAGAGGCCACACCGCTGCAGACCCTCAGCTTCTCCTGGTGAACCTGAACCCATTAGCCTATACTTTCAGGCTAAGTGTCTCTGTGATGAGTAAAAGGCTACTACAGAAGCCAAAGTTAAACATACATGATCTGGACTGGATATTTCTTGATGAAAAACACTTATAAAGGACATGATTGGCAAAATTTTGGGTATTGTCAACTAAGTATTTTATCAACATCTGTTGTCCTTAAAAAAAATAACCTTTGTTTTCCTAAGATCATGAGTCAATGAAGAGGCATTATATATGCTATCCACTCTTCAATGACACAGAATAAATATAATTACAAATGCAAAGAGAAAAATGCAATGATAAAAAGTGGCACATTCTAATAACATTGAAACAAAAGATGTGTTAAAGTTCTCCACGCTACCCTTAAATTTTTTCTGAAGGTTTGAATTTTTATATAACGCATGTTTTAGGTCACAAATAGTTAATATAATGAAGACAGTTTAAAACAAACTCAAATTTCTTCTTAAAATGTCCAGTCTCAATGCAGTGTTTTCTCTGTTTGCTTGTTTGTTTTCGTACCTGGGATTGAACCAAAGTGCTTAACCACTGAACCACATTCCCATATATTTCATTGGGTTTTTTTTTTTGTTGTTGTTGTCAAGACAGTGACTAAGTTGCCTGGGGCCCCACCAAATTGCTGAGGATAGCTAGCTTCAACTTGAGATCCTCCTGCCTCATCCTCTCCAGTTGCTGTGATCACAGGCATGTCCACCATGACCAGCAAATCAATGTATTATTTTTCTAGTGATGTAGTCTTATCTGAAGGGGAAAAGAGGTCCTTTTTTGTTTGTAGTAGTTGTAGTTGGATACAATACCTTTATTTTATTTTTATGTGATGCTGAGGATTGGACTCAGCGCCCCGCATGTGCTAGGGGAGCACTCCACCACTGAGCCACAACCCCAAAACCGAAAAGGGGTCTTTTTCTCCCACTATGCCCCAGAACAAAATAATTGGCAGCATTTTTTTCTGCTTTATTTTGCCTATATTGCATAGAATGTTGTGGTTAGAGTTGTTAGTTTGTAGAGAAAGCTCTTAGGTTAACAAATTTTAATTAACTTTTATTTTTTTAAACAGGGAAGAGACAAAACCACCTAGCTGATCTGTCTGTGTATGGAGTCCCATTATACAGAGTGTAAAAAGTCTCTTTCTTAATAAATACATTCTGCCTCTGGTTGGATCCACTGAAAACAAAAGCAGGTACTAATGTGCATTATGGTGCAAGCCAGGGGCATGGGTGATGCTGACTTGCAGATTTGTCAGCAACAAGGAAATTCTTGTATAAGAAACATGGTGGTTTTTGTCATGAACCCTCTACATTGAGTCACTGCACAATGAAACCTCCAGCCTTTTCCATAGTCCTGTTTAATTCTTTCAAGGTAGGTCTCACTGAGTGTGAAGCCCCAACAGAGGTGCACTCATTTCTTTCATACTGCCTCATACTGAGCCTGCAGCCATACTAACTCTTAAAACCAAGAGTATCATCCTGAAGTATTCAAGGACTGCTACAGAGTGGGGACACTCCATGTTTGTACATGTGTGTGGATGTGCGAGACCATGTGTGCATGTGCCCAGGGATTGAGCCCAGACATGCTTAACCACTGAGCTACATTCCCAGTCCTTTTTATTTTATTTTGAGACAGGGTCTCACTAGGTTGCCTAGACTGGCCTCCAACTTGTGATCCTCCTCCCTCAGCCTTCCAAAGAGCTGAAATTACATGCCATTTACCACCGCACCAGCCGCACTTGTTCTTGGATGACCAACCACAAGCACAGTCAGAGCTGTAGTCCCTTGCCTTAAACAATTTGCAAAACTTATGGCTGTATCATTTCCTTGAGAAGATGGTTTTGCCTTAGGGAAAGGAACATAAAACTTAAATATTCTGTAGTCTGGAATTTGTTGACCTTGAAGTTTTGTTGAAAATTGCCAAGCACCGTAGGACACACCTGTAATTTCAGTTACTTGAGAGACTGAGAAAGGAAGATTTCAAGTTCAAGGCCATTCTTAGAAATATAGCATTAACAAGATGAAGGGAAGGGAGTGGGGATTGGAATAGGAAACAAGTAGAATAAATAGAACATGATTTTTCTATGTTCGTATATGAACACATGCCCAGTGAAACTCCACAACATATACAACCACAAGAATGGGAAGTTATACTCCATGTATGTAGAATATGTCAAAACACATCAAAACACATTATACTCTTATGTATAATTAAAAAGAAAAAATAAAATTAAAAAAAGAAGAATGGGACCTAAATTAGAATAAGTTATACTCCATGTGTATATAATATGTCAAAAGATACTCGACTGTCTAATAAATTATCTAATAAAAACAAATAAAATTTAAAAATTAAAGAAATATATATATATATATATATATATATATATATATATATATATATATTGAGAGCTTCAGAAATGTAGTGAGAGACCCTGTCTCATAATGAAAAATAAAAGGGCTCAGGATTTAGTTCAGTGATGAAGTGTCCCTGGGTTAAATCTCCAGTACCAAAAATAAATAAATAAAATTCCGTTGTTAAATCTGTTCCACAAGCATTTCAGTTTACATCAAGCTGGAGTCCTAAATGGGAAAAGAATTGTTTTTATCTCCCATGCAAACTATCTTAAGCTCAGGCTGAAGACAAAAAGGATGATGAAGGGAATATTAATTTCAGAATAAAAATTCTTTAGGAAGAATTGGATTCAGTATGAAGCACTATCCTGTAGCTCCCAGACTGTGTCTTCATCAGAGCCTCTTAACATGGATTTGAATTTGTCTCAACATTACTCTTTTTTTTTTCAACATTATTCTTTTGAAGAAAAGTATGAAATACATTAATAGCAATCTCCAACTCAAGGGAAATTTGTCTATATATAAATGTATTTTGAATATCAATTATATGTTTGTCATCCCTGAAAATAAAATGATCCTAGGATACTTATGCCTCAGAATAGAAAACAACCCTGCATACATACATATAATAGTGAAATTCTAACAAGATTTCTTTGGGGTATGGATGCTCTTCAGTGGTAGATCATTTAGCCAGCATGCCTGTGGCCCTGAGTTTCACCCCCAGGATCATATACAAACAAACAAACAAATTTTCACTAATTATTTCTGGATGCACAGAATGACCAAAGTATTCAGAAGAAAATAGATGCCTAATAAGTTTTTCCAGAATTAATGAAGAGTAATTAATTATTCAGAACAGGGTTCCAAGGTTCCTACCATTGCTACCATATTGCTGCTTTCTGTCCTCCAACAAGATAAGGTCTGACCAGGAAGAACAAGGGAACAGAGATGCTGGATGGTGATGTGCCTGGGAATGGAAGCCTGGGAGAGAAGGAGGGGAGAAATGTCCACTTAATATGACATGACAAGTTTCTGAGTTGACTTTTTACAAAACAGGTTGGAGCTCACTCATCTGATAATCTTATCCTTCTAATTCTGAATAGGAATTGCCCATGGTCAACCAAAGCTCCCCAGTGGGATTCCTCCTTCTGGGCTTCTCTGTACACCCAGGGCTGGAAAGGATTCTCTTTGTGGTTGTCTAAACTTCCTACCTCCTCACCTTGGTGGGCAACATACTCATCATCCTTCTGTCAGTGCTGGACCCCAGGCTCCAGTCTCCAATGTACTTCTTCCTCTCCAACCTCTCCTTCTTGGACCTCTGCTTCACCAAAAGTTTTTTTCCCCCAGATGCTGGTCAACCTCTGGGGCCCCAAGAAGACCATCAGCTTCCTGGGCTGCTTCATTCAGCTCTTCATCTTTCTGTCCCTGGGAACAACTGAGTGCATCCTCCTGACAGTGATGGCCTTTGACCACTATGTGCCTGTCTGCCAGCCCCTTCACTATGCCACCATCATCCACCACTGACTATGCATACAACTAGCAGCTCTGGCTTGGGTTATGGGTCTGGCCCAATCCATAGTCCAGACGCCACCCACTCTTTGCCTGCCCTTCTGTCCCCACCGGCAGATAGATGACTTTTTGTGTGAAGTTCCTTCTCTAATTAGACTCTCCTGTGGAGACACCACCTACAATGAAATCCAGTTAGCTGTGTACAGTGTCATCTTTGTGGTGGTTCCTCTCAGCCTCATCCTTGTCTCTTACACTGCTATTGCACCAGCAGTGCTGAGGATTAACTCTGCCCAAGCATGGAAAAGAGCTTTAGGGACCTGCTCCTCCCATCTTATGGTTGTCACTATCTTCTACAGCTCCGTCATTGCTGTCTACCTCCAGCCCAAAAATCCATATGCCCAAAAGAGGGGCAAGTTCTTTGGCCTCTTCTATGCAGTGCGCACTCCCTCACTTAACCTGTTCATATACACCCTGAGGAACAAGGAGGTAAAGAGGGCATTCAGGAGGTTGCTGGGGAAAGAAGGTGATTCGAGGGAGAGCTGAGGTTGAGCTGCTTAACGTACATTTCTAAGTCAAGAGACCTTCTTCATGATTTGTAAGAATGTTGAGTTCCCCAAGCCACATGACTGAGCCAGTGTAGAGGCTAAGCATAACCATGTGGTATGTGAGAGAGAGACAGAGGTCCAGTGAAGAGAAGACAAATATCTCCATAAAACATCTTAAATTCAGTGATCTTTACCATCAGTGTTTAATATTTCCTCTCTACTCCATCCTCTCTCTACTGCCTTCCCTTCTACAGATTCCCTAAATGTATCATGCCCATTTTTCACTCTGTAATCTCTCTGCACTTATCACATCACTGTAGGAGAAACAGTTCATCATGGCATTCTAGAACCTTACACATATTTACGTGGGCCATGCAAGCAAATGTTTGAGCCACAGCTAATCTGAGACTTAGAAGGATTCTTTTAATTCCCACAGAGTATGAGAAGATATGCAGATTGCTAGGACTTGCCTCAAGACTATCTCTCACTCTCTTCCTAACTCCCCTGGGATGCTGTCATGAGACATTTCCTAGTGCTTTCCAGGCTGTAATGGAGCTTGAGGCATCCTGCCCTGTACATTTGAGATATATAATTTCATGAGACCTGGCTCCATTCCAGAATTGTTTCCTCAGCAACAGAGTATCTCACAACACTGCTGCAGTCACCTGGTCCACTTTTGTTCCATTGATATTCTTTTTAATTTTGATCCTGAAGATTGAATCTTTGATGCTCTACCACTGAGCTACATCCCCAGAATTTTTCTATTTGAGACAGGGTCTTATTAAGTTGCCTTAGGCCTTGCTAAATTGCTCAGGCCAGCTTTGAACTTGCAATTCTCCTGCCTCAGCCTCCCAAATTGCTGGCATTAAAGCATGCAGCAGCACACCTAGGCTCAACTTATTAATTTTGAGGGGACATGAGCATTCAATTCATTATATGTCTTCTTTTCTCCTTCTTCAAGATCATTTGACTCCACTCTCCTTCTTTTGTTGATCCTCTTCTGCCTTCCTTTTCTTCTTTTATCCTTCAAGTAATAACCACGGGAAAGAGGAATTAAAACTCAACCAAATCCATCACATCATACAAATATACATGCAATTGTTTTTGTTAAAACCAATATAGAAGCTGAGCAAGGTGGTGCACACCAGTAATCCCAGGTGATTAGGAGGCTGAGGGCAGGAAGATTGTTAATTCAAAGCCAGCCTCAGCAACAGAGAGGCTCTAAGCAACTCAGTGACACCCTGTCTTTAAATAAAATACAGAATAGGGCTGGGGATGTGGCTCAGGAGTTGAGTCCCCCTGAGTTCAATCCCCAGTACCAAAAAAAAAATTTGATAGAATTGGTATCCTGTCAATCTGATGAAAACAGTTATTGTCATACTATAATCACCAATAGAAATTTTCATTACATTATAATAAAAGAGGAATATTAGGAGGAAAGCTTGCCACAGTTATATGCTGCATAATGATTTTGGGGTCAACAATGAACCATGTATATAATAGTGATCCCACAGATTTTATCTGCTAGATATGTGGTAGTCATCTTACTTTGTATAAATAAACTCTATGATGTTCACATAATGATGAAAATATCTAATGATTAATTTTTCCAAACATCTTCCCATGGTTTAACAACATATTACTATATTTTAATTATAATATTTCCTCTCTTCTCTACCAAGAAGCCCAGAATGATAAGGAAATCATCATGTTGGCTACATGATGCTTAATAGGATGCTTCAGTGAAGATGTTGTTCCTATTAGATAAGCAGATGTTTTCCATAGTAAAAATGTATATATATATATATATATATATATATATATATATATATATATATATATTCCATTCACAGCTTGTTTATATGATTTTCTGAATATTATATATATATAATATATAGTGATCATATATTATATATTGCATATATAATATACCATATGTATATAATTATGTATACCATATATATCATGTTATACACTTGAGATTTACAAATTTTATTAAAGTAAAATTAAAAATGAGATATCACTTCTCACTCACAAAAATGGCTACCATGTGACACACACAAAGTCTACTCATAGGTACTTACCAAAAGGAAATGAGAATATATGATCACAAAATAATTGTACATGAAAATTCATAGCAGATTTACTTAGAACAATAAAAGCAGGAAATCATCTAACCATCCATCTATTGCTACATAAAAAAATCCCCCCAAAACTTAATGGCTTTAAACAACACATATTGTCTCCCAATTTCTGTGGGTTTCTTGGGAGATGACCTCCCATTTTCTGTGAGACTCACACTCAGAAGCAGATGAACAGTTAGTGATTCCAGTTTAGGGTCTCTCTGGAGTCTATAGTCAAGATGTCAGCCAATTGCCCTCCACACATGATTTGGATGAGACTAAATGTTCATCTTACATATGTCCCAGTCACTTGTTCGCTTATTTCCTTTGGAGAACCTTAATTTCCACCACCCCCCTACAATGAACCTCTGTAGCCACTGCTTGGATAGTTTCCCCTGACTGAAGATCCAAGAGAGAGGACAGGTACAAGTCACAATGGTACTTATGAGCTAGGCTTAGATGTCACACACCATCATTTCTGACACATTCTGTTTGTTAAAAGTGAGTCATTAGATGCAATGCACACTTAAAAGGAAGAGAAGCAGGCTCTATCTTGTCCATGGAGTAATGCCAGAAAATTGAGGGAGGCATACTTTAAGATCTTGGAATCAATTATTCATCAATAGAATACAATTAAACAACTTGTGCATACTTAACCAGCATAACAGTTCTCAGGAGTAAGAGAAATGAATGAACAATTGATTCACAGAGCAACATGGATGAATGAATATAGACAATATAGTACAGGGTGCAAGAAACCAAACACAGAAGCAATGTATGTATTTAGTGGATCTATCTATAAAGTTCTAGAATGAGAGCAATCACTTAAAATGATATAAATAAAATCTTTGAGTGACTAGAGCATAGATGGACAGAATTATAGTAAATAATGCAGTAATGAGTGCCTGCAATCCCAGGTACTCAGAAGGCTGAGACTGGACGATTATGAGTTTGAACCCAGCCTGGGCAACAAAGCAAAACTCTTGCATTAAATACAAAGTCTAAATAGAAAATATCAGCAAAGATATATAATCTGTAGAAAGAACCAAGTAGAAATGCAAGAGCTGAAAATATTAAAACTGAGTAAAAAGAAAATTAAATATCTCAAAAACAGAGTTGAGGTGACAAGAAAGAATTCATGAACTTGAAGATTGATAAATAGAAATTATACAGTATGAAGAGGGGGAAAAAAAGACTGGAGAAAAATGAACAGAGGCACAGAGGCATATGGCGCAATATCAAATATCTGAAGATATGTTGCCGAAAGCTCAATACTTGTTCCTGATGCCAATCCAATAACAAGCACACAGTTTTGAGAAAAAAGGAAAAAAAAAAAAGTTTATTGCTTTTTTATCAAAGGAGAAACACAGGGGTCTCCTGTCCCAAATGCTGTGATTCTGGCCATCAGAAGGAACAAGAGGTATTTATACAGGCAATTCAAAGGCCACATTCCACGTGTTCTCTGTTGGGGTTATAATTCACTTGACAATTCAGGAGACAGTTATTTCAGTCATTTATTTTTTCTTTATATTTTTTTAAAAATTAAAAATCATGCAGACTGTGGTTCCTGCATGATTTATTGCACTAGAAATCAATCACCTTAGGATATATAAAATGCCACCCCCACATCAACTATTTCAAAATTAAATGGCACACTGATAAATGTCTCTGAAGTCAAGGAAGAAAACACAAGAAGAATAAATAAAAAGTGCTGTCATCTAAGTGATAATAAAAGCTTAAAATATTAGGATTTCTGGGATGAAACAGTACTCTGATGAACATTTATAACTTAAAGTACTTGTATCAGAAAGAAGCTAGAACAATAATCAACTTATTTTCAAATTAAGTAGTAGGAAGAAAAAATACATAAATCAATATCAATGTAAAAGGAGCTATCAAAATAACCCTACAGATGTTAAAATATATTAAGGTAATATTACAATTGTATGCCAACATATGTGATAGCTGACATAGCATGGTACTTATTAGAGAAGGATCCATATGCTATTGAGCAAAAAGTGTATTATGTCATTGATGGATAAAATATTCTCTATATATCTGTTAAGTCTGAATTATTGATTGTACTATTTAGTTCTATATCTTCTTTGTTAGTTTTTGTTCAGAAGATCTATCCAGTAGTGAGAGAGGTGTGTTAAAGCCACCCAGTATTATTGTGTTGTGGTCTATTTGATTCTTGAAGTTGAGGAGGGTTTATTTCATGTATGTAGATGCTCCATTGTTTGGGGCATAAATATTTATGATTGTCATGTCTTGCTGATGTATAATTTCCTTAAGCAGTATGAAAAGCTCCTTCTTGGTCCCTTCTGATTAACTTTGGCTTGAATATCACTTTATGTGATATGAAGATAGACACTGTTGCTTGTTTACACAATTCTTGTGAATTATATATTTTTTTCTATTCTTTCACCTTTAGTCTCTGGATATCTTTGCCTAAAAGGTGAGACTTTTGGAAACAGCATATTGTTGGGTCTTATTTTTTTAATCCATTCTGCCAGTCTATGTCTTTTGATTGATGAGTTTAGGTTATAAATGTTTAGGGTTATTATTGAGATATGATTTGTGTTCCCAGTCATTTGAGTTTATTTCTAGTTTATAAATTTGAATTAGTTTCTTCTTTGATTGATTGTTCCTTTAGTGTAATTTCTCCATTTGTTGATTTTCACTTTTTTAAAAATTTCATCTTCATGGAAGAGTTTGTTGAGAATATTCTGAAGTGCAGGCTTTCTACTTGCAAATTCTTTTGATTTTTTGTTTATCATGGAAAGTTTTTATTTCATCTTCAGATCTGAAGCTTAATTTTACTGGATATAGGATTATTGGTTGGCATCCATTTTCTTTCAAAGCTTGGTATATGTTTTCCAGGACCATCCAGCTTCAAAGCTGGATCTGGGTTGAGAAATCACCTGAGATCCAAATTGTTTTCCCCCTCTAGGTAATCTGATATTTTCACTCACAACTCTTAAATTCTATTCTTATTCTGTATGTTAGGTATTTTCATTATAATGTATCTTGATGTGTACCTGTTGTAATTTTACACATTTTGGGTCCTATAATTTTCTTGTATTTGAGTTTCCATTTCGTTCTTTAGATTTTCAAAATTTTCTGATATTATTTTATTAAAAATATTGTGCATTCCTTTAGTTTGTATCTCCACACCTTCAACTATCCGTATAAATATTAAATTTGGTCTTTTCATGTTATTTCATAATTCTTGGAAGTTGTGTTCATGGTCTCTTAACAACTTTTCCTCATGGTCTACTCTGTTTTCAAAATTATATATTTTGTCTTCATTGGCTGAGGTTCTATCTTCAAAGTGGTCTAGCATATTGGTGATGCTTTCTATTCAATTTTTTATTTGGTTTTTCATCTCCTTCATTTCAAGGATTTCTATTTGTTTGTTTGTTTCAGAATCTCTTTTTATTGAAGTGATAGAGATTTGCTACCTGTATTAGCTCTCTTACATTATCCTTTATTTCACAGATCAGTTTAAACATGTACATTCTAAATTCATTCTCTGACATTTCTTCCATTGTGGTGTTAATAGATTCTGTTATTAGAGTATCTTACTTTGCTTGGTGTGATTTGTTCCCTTTCTTTTTTATGTTGTTGTTTTTATTTTATGTCTACTCATCTAAAAGTATGGATCTAAGTCAGTAGAGTTCCTACAATGTGAACTTGTAGTGTCCTTGAAGGTTTCCAGTATCTCACTGTTTAGGGAGAGACAAATAATAACAACAACAATGAATGCACACAATTTATAGCATTAAACCAAATAGTTTCTACCACAATGTCTACAATGTTAATTATCACAATAAATAGAAATGCTATGATCAGTTATTGCCTGTAATACGAACAGCAAGTTTGCAAAAGGATTTACATTTTCAGATGGTGGACAGAGAGAACAGAAATGATATAATATGTGATGATTATAAGGGAGGAGGAGAGAAGAACAGCAGATTAATGGAAGAGTAAAAGAGAGAAAAATAGACATTGGCTGTTAGCAGAAGAAAAGAAAATTAAGGGAAACAAGTAGGAGAAAACTATATATATATATATATATATATATATAAAGCAAAATTTTAAAAAAATAAAAACAAAAGAATACAAAATGGAACTAAAATATACTAATCAAATATCCTAGTTTATAAAAAAACTAATTCATGTAAAATAATTGGCTTCAATAATGCTAGAGGTGAGACAAAAAAAATAGGAAACTGCATAAATGTCCATGTACCATTAAGGTCACAATTAAACAGTAAAAACAAAATAAACAGAAAAATAAAAGAATAAAAATCTTCATGAAAAGTTTAAAGAATTCTTTCCATTGGAGTTCAAAATATTCTCAGCTTCTCTTCTCAGCAGTTTTAGGTGTAGTCTTCTCAAGTGATTCTACACTCTTAGCATTGCTGAAGTGAGAGATGTAATTCTGTCGATGGAGTTCCTGGAGGCAGGATTTAGGCTTAGGAAGGTTCTGGACTCTTTCCCAAATACTAATTGGTCTGGAGATTTTAAATCAGCTCACCTCCCATGCCCAGTAGTTGCTGGTACATGCTGTAAGTCTTTACCCCAGGGACCTCCCCTGAGTTCCATTCATGTATTGGAGGAACCAATTCTTAGTTACTTACATCACCTTCAGACCCCATGTTTCCTGGTCCCAGGTTTAGTCTCCAAAAAATTTCTTCAGCCCCTGCCCTTCTGAGTTCCCAGCCAGATGCATATTTCCTAGTTGGTCCTGCAAATAGTCAGATTTGAAGGGGAAGAATAGAACTAGGTGAGTTTCTGCAACTAGATGTCCCATATGTAAAACTCTCTCCATGTTTGATTTCTTCTTGTCACTTAAGCATACCCTGTAATGTGCAGTGTATATTTACTGGGCCTGCATTTCTGACCAAACTTGGGCTTTCCAAGAGGAAGTTTCCTTAGTTGTCAACCCCTTCACTGCAGCTGCAAAATGGTTCCTTCTTTGTCCTCTGCTGCCTAGAGAGATGGCGGCTTCTTTCCCTCTACCACGCGGCCTGTGCAGTGGTTTCATTAATGAGGTTCTAGGCATAAAGTTAGTTAGAAGAGATTGAAATAAAAACACAAGACTCAATTACCTTATTTCTATTGCTAGGTCCGAGGCAGCTCCCCTCTCTGGTTCGCTCCTCTAAACTGCCCAGCAGGACAGCAGGGATTACTCAGGGCTAGCAGGAGAGAGAGAGAGCACGCCGGGGACTAGCCTTTTATTAGGGAACAAGAGATTCAGGGGAGAATTCCATCCAATGAAGGTTGAGGGGGGGTTGCACTCCAAGGTCAGGGTCAGTGATTGGGTCCCCGGGGTCAGTGGTCAGGCACACCCCCACACGGATGGGCTCTCTCATCAGGAAAGGGTTGGGAAAAACTTCCACTTTGCCAAAGTGCCTCAGGCCCTTAACGGGAGTCGCCCAATCATGTGTTAGAATGGCTTCCCACATATTCCCCCTTTTTTGTCTTAACAATGAGGCGGCTGTTCATTCTCTGGAGTTCCTGGATTCTTGATTGGAAGACTCGCCATCCTATAGTTACAATACAAAAGAGAATTAACAGCAAAGAGAATAATCCCATAATGTACCAAGCGGAGTGTTTAAGAATATTTCCAGGGTTGAATCCATTTAACTCCTTCAATATTTGGTTAGCCAAAGAAGAAGGATCTGAAAAATCAGCTCTATTATTTTGAATTACTTGGATATGGTGATGAAGTTCCAGAATATCCAAGCTATTATTACTATTTTGCCAAATACCCAATAAATGGTTTTTAACCTTCTCCCAATCCCAGAGAGAAGCATTGTACTTGGCAGCTGTAACACATACATACTTATAATTAGCATGGCATTTAAGCCTTTCCTTAAATTTTAAGGCTGAAAGTTCATTACCTATGTCTATAACAGTCGCCTCTAAGGCATTTAATTTAGTCTCAATCCTTTCATCAATATTTACTTGATTATGCAGAGCCTTGGAGGTATTTTCAGCTAAATGATTAAGAAATTTTGCATGCTGAATATTTTAAGACAATGTCAGAGACGCAGAGACAGTTGAGGCAATAAATGAGATCAGTGCTAAGACACCAACAATTATGACTCCAATAGCACGTTTAGGTCTTGTTAGCTGAGCATGAATTTGCTGCAAGACTTGTAAACCAGCATCAGCATACCATGGCTCTGAAATATTAGCAGGTAATAAAACAAAAGAGGGCTGATGAAGTATCAGCACTCCTTTTCCTCCATTATACCTAGTAATACAGTTGGTTAGGTTGCACTTATTACAAGTAACTATATATCTGTCATCTATCCATTTAACTTTTACATTTCCAATAATTAAAACATAAGGAGATTGGACACAAGCTCTTAAGCCATAGCAAGATCCCTCTTTACAGTTCTTGCCAGCAAATTTTGGTAAAGGTTTATCTGTAAAATGTAAATACTCTGAGGCAGCAATTCAATGCCAAATATCTTTTTGAATACCTCCTTCACTATAAGTCAAAATATTACTAACAAATCCTGCAGGTGTCATAGCAGAATTTCTTCGTAATTGTCTCTTATCAATTTTTGGAGACCAGTCTAAAATATACCCACTATCTTTAGACACCTTATGTTGTACAGGAAAGGCATTTACGCAGTCCATCCATTTAGGAAAGGTGCCAATCTCAATTATAGAACTATTTGGACAGTGGGGTATCTGTGGAGGTTTTGCAGAAATGACTGGCTTGTTATGGGAAAGTCCCATCTTAATTACTGATCTAGTGTTAGGTTTTAAGTCCCCATAAATAGAATCATTTGTCAGTCTAGGTTTACCAATCGCTATCTTTTCTTCGAATGATACTTTCAGACAGCCAGCATGTTTATCATGTGACCAACACAAAGGTAATTGGGCACTGTAGCCAGAATAATTAAATCTAGTCACATGATTGGGAGTAATATGAGTATCTGTAAATCCTCCCATCATGAATGAGTCATTAGTAAATACTGGAATAGATTTTCCAGTCCACACAGCTGGGTGTACCAGGGGTGGATCTGGGAAATATGTCCAATAAGTGTCTACTTGATTCCCTTTTACCTGACAGCCCAGTAGGGCAATTACTGTCGCTACCATCAAGACTGGGGTCCTGTTCTTTCCTAGGCGTCAAAGTATTCAGGAAGCCTGGGTTGTTAACTTCTTCACATCTTTCCACGAAATCAGCTTTTCGACTGGTTCAATCTGGTCTTTCTTCATCTTTTTCCGAAATCTCCTCCTTCTGGGTAGTGGCTCCTCTGGGTCGATCCTCAGTCACTTGAATCTGGGTTCTATCTCCTCCATGTCTGATAGAACATTCAGGCACCCAAATAGGATGGAAGGCACCTTCTGGGAAGATACAAGCATGGCCTTTTCCCCACATTATTACCGGATCTGGTCCCTTCCACTGACCAGTCTGTAAGTCTTTCCACAGAACTCTGCCTAAGGGGCCTGTTACTGAAGGAGACATTTGTCTCTCAGCAGCAGTGTGACCTTCTGCATCACAGTTTAAAAAATTTAAAACAAAAAAGGCATGACTAAGACTATTTTGGGGAGTGACAATCCTATTCCCCCTTTTTAATTTTTGTAATTGAAGCTTAATAGATAAATGAGCTCGTTCCACAATGGCTTGACCTTGGGGGTTATAAGGAATCCCTGTTTTATGATTAATTTTAAACTCTTGGCAAAATTTTTGAAAAGAAGAGCTTACATAAGCTGGAGCATTATCTGTTTTAATCTGCAAAAGGCACCCTAAAACGGAAAAAGCTGCTAAGCAATGAGAAATTACATGTTGAGCATTTTCCTTAGTACGTGCTGTGGCAAAAAAAAATCTAGAATAAGTGTCCACTATGACATGCATATAACATTGCTTACCAAATTGAGGAATATGAGTTACATCCATCTGCCATATCTGATTTGGTTTTAATCCACAGGGATTTACCCCTGATGGCAGAGATGGAGTGTGAATAACACACTTAGGGCATTGGCTTACAATCTGACGAGCTTGTTCTCTGGTAATATTATTTTTTTTACGTAAGCTACAAGCATTTTGATGATGCAAGGAATGGGAAGCTAGTGCACAGTCATATGAAGATATCTGTTGACAAAAAGCTACTAACTTATCAATTTTGTCATTACCTGAAACTAGAGATCCAGGAAGATTAGTATGGGCTCGAATGTGTCCTATGAAACATGGATACTTTCGCATTAGCACTATCTTTTGTAAATTATGAAATAATTCAAATAACTCCTGTGATGAAGTAAACCCAATCATTGAGGTTTCAATATTTTTGGTAACTCCGACTGCATATAAGCTGTCAGAATAAATATTAATAGGCTCATTTGAAAAGTAATCTAAGGCACAGATCCGAGCTTGAAGCTCTGCTCTTTGGGCAGAAGTATAAGAAGTTTGTGTCACCTCTGTGTGAACACGACTGAAAAATCCTGCGTTACCGGAGTTGGAACCATCTGTGAACACCGATAAAGCTCCCTCTATTGGATAAGCTGGTACAATTTTTGGAAAAATGAGTGATGTTAATGATGCAAATTGTACAATCTTATCACAAGGATAATGGCTATCTATCTGTCCAGGGAAATCAGCAAAAGCTATCTGCCATGAATTAGAACTTTGAAAAAGCCAGTTAGTCTGTTGAACAGAAAATGGAATAATTATGATATCAGGCTCAGATCCAATTAATTGCAAAATCCTAGTTCTACCTTTAATTACTAATTGAGCTATAGAATCATGAAAAGGAATTAATGCTTTTTGAGGAGAGTGGGATAAATAAATCCACTCAATAACTCCTAATCTTTGCCATATGGCTCCTGTTGGGGTATGCTCAGTTGGAAATATTAATAAATACACTATTTCTTTAGGATCCATTCTAGTAAGCTGTGCATTTTTAATTGCAACTTCAACTTTTCTTAAGGCTGCCTTAGCTTCCAAATTTAGCTGACGTGGAGAGGTTGGAGAAGGATTTCCTTGTAATATCTGAAATAAAGGACTTAACTCAGAAGTAGTTAGTTTTAAGGATGGCCTTAGCCAATTAATATCTCCCAATAATTTTTGAAAATCATTAAGGGTATGTAACTCCTTAACTCTTATCTGAAGATTTTGAGGATGGATTGTACGTCCTTGAATTATTTGACCTAAATATTGAAAAGGAGACACCTTTTGAATTTTTTGAGGAGCTATACATAAACCCATTGCTGTAAGCGAAGCCTCTGAGTAAAAATTTCTGAAAGTATCTCTGGATTAGCATGAGCCAATAATATATCATCTATAAAATGAATAATATATGCATCAGGAAAGCTATTTCTTATGGGATCTATTGCCTGATCAACGTATTTTTGACACAGTGTAGGACTATTACGCATTCCCTGAGGGAGTACCTTCCAGCAATATCTTTTAACAGGTTCCTTAAAATTAATTGCTGGGACAGTGAAAGCAAATCTTTCACAATCTTCAGGATGCAACCTTATAGAGAAAAAACAGTCTTTTAAATCTATTACCATCAAGCTATAATCTAAGGGAATGGCTGTGGGGGAGGGAAGTCCTGGCTGTAATGATCCCAAAGGCTGAATTGCATGATTTATTGCCCTTAAATCCTGTAGTAATCTCCAATTTCCTGACTTTCTCCTAATAACAAAAATAGGTGTGTTCCAAGGACTAAGCGTTGGTTCAATATGACCAGCATGAAATTGTTCCTCAACTAATCTATGAATTATTTTAAGCTTTTCCCCTGAGATGGGCCACTGAGAAATCCATATAGGCTCCTCTGTGAGCCATTTTATTTTTTCAGCTGTCTTAGGGATCGGGGAAGTACTCAGGGCCCCTAGTAAAAATTTTGGTTTGGAGCATTTACTAATCTTCGTCGTGGAGACTGGCTTGTAAACAGATACTCTTCCTGAAAGGTCTCCTTATCATCTCCAGGAAAATACCTCTGATTAACTTCTTCAACTGACCTTATAGAATTTGGAGTAACTAATAATAATCCCATTTTGGCTAAAATATCTCTTCCCCATAGGTTAGCTGGTAAAGACTCTAACACATAAGGCTTAAATACTCCACTGTTCCCATCGGAATCTTCCCAATGGAGATAGTTGGCCCTTTGAGCAGGCTGTGAAACCTGTCCTATTCCCTCTAGGTTAGCTGGTGCTACATGCAAAGGCCAGTTTCTAGGCCAAAACCGACTAGACAATACCGAAATGTCAGCTCCTGTGTCGATTATTCCTAGAAAATTTTTATTATTAATTCTAAGTTTTAATAAAGGACGTTCTTGTCTTACTAACTGTGACCAGTATACTCTGTCCGGCTGTTTAGAAACTGAATCTGCCGGCAGGTGCCTTTCTGAGACACAAGGAAATAATATTAATTGGGCAAAAGTATCATTTGGGGTGAGTCTTAGGGGATAACTGGCTTTTACAGTAACATATAACTGTTCTTTAAATCCTGAATCTATCACACCAGGTATTACCTCAATGGCTCCCTTCAAATTATTTCATCCCAAAATTAAACCTACAGTATTATCAGGAAGCAGCCTGAAAATCCCAGTAGAAATTTGTTCTGGCCCTGTTTCAGGATTTAACTCAACTGTCTTTGAAGGTCCTAAGAAAACTGTCTGTGATCTCTGTCCCTGTCCTGGTAAAAATCGCAGACTGTTCTGGTCGGCACCAGTGAAGTCACACCCTGTGACCTTCCCTGGAATTCCCCATATTGTTGCTCGGCCCGGGGAGAGGCCGAACGGAAGTTTTTTGTCCTCCTGCTAGGAGGAAACGCTGGCGGCGAGAAGGCGGGCTCATCCGCAACATCTGAGTCCACCGCGTGGCGCTGAGTCCTGCAATATCTATTATCACCAATAGATGGAGCTCTGAACTTAAAATTGCGCATGCGACACTCGCGGGCAAAGTGATTGTTTCTACCACAAACGTAACATTTTCCACGGGACTTTTGACCTAAATTTTGCGGCCCTAAGGTTTCCCTTAACGTAGCCGCTAAAGCCATTGTTTGTAATTGGGCGGGATCTAAGTCAGAACACAGGCAAATAAACTCAGAAACTGTTCCTTTTTTACGATGCGGCTGGAGAACATCTTGACAAATTTTATTCGTGTTCTCAAAAGCCAACTGCCTGACAATAAATTCGCTTGCTCCTGGGTCCCCTATGGATCTGTTTGCAGCCTGATAAAGTTGGGCTACGAAATCTGAATAAGTTTCATTGGCACCTTGTCTGATTTTGGTAAGGACTAAATTAGACTGGTCCTTGAGGACGATCTGCTTCCAAGGACGCTTTGCACAGTCAGTTATTTGATTGTATACTACAAAATCATAATTTAATTGCCTTTCTAAAGCTGCGAAATCTTCAGTCCCTAAAAACATCGTTACTGGTGTTTCTATGCCCTGTCTTCTGTTTCTCTCTGCTTGCTCATTACAAAAATCACTCCAATAGGTTTTCCAGATTAAGTAATCCCCTCCACTCAGACAAGATCTGGCTAAAAAAATCCAATCGCTAGGAGGAAGGGGTTGTGAGCAAATATTCTCTATCAGACTTTGTATGAAAGGGGAATTTGGACCATACATCTCACATGCACTTTTTAATTCTTTAATAGTTTTAAATGGGATTACAGTATGAACTCTTACTCTCTGATCTTGTTCATCAATTTGCTCAAAAACTGGAAAGAGGTGAAAACCACTAGTATCCTCCCCATTTCTTGAGCCTTCTTAATACCTCGCTGGACTGGGGTAAGAAGAGTCATTTTTAATTCAGCATACCTGTTAAATTTGGTCCTTCTAGCAGGTACCTGCCGAATTTGAATAGCTGGGGCAGGCGGTGTTAAATGCAGCCTATTAAAATTTCTCTCTAAGTCCTGAATTTCAACATCTGATTCTTTTTTCTCAGACTCTGAGTCACCGTCCAAATCTGAACTATCACCATTTTGAATTTGGGTTTCTACACCACGTGGTTGAGAAGAACCCTGAGCCCCTCTAGGAGTCTCTTCTGTATTTTCCTCTCTAGCAAGATCATCTATCTTTTCCGGAGGGCCTTCTAGGATCTGGGAGGTTTCTCCTCTATGATGTTGCTCTGTACAATCGGCCTGCGGGTTAGCCTGATCCTGCGAGCTAAAGTCCACATTTTTAACCTTTGGCCTGGCCCCTAGTGCCTTTGTTTTTAAAAGGCTTAAGGGAAAGGGAATTAACTTAGCCTCAGGCTGATTCTCCATTTGAATAGACCTAACAGCTCATTGAATGGTTGAATGCCTTTTAAAAGGTCCTCAGGGGGCCATGAACTCTGGCCCATATATTCAAAAAGACAAACTTCTAGAGCTGTCCACGTTTTCTGTATATTTTCTATGCCTCCAGGTAATTCAGTAGAAATACAAACTCTCTGTAACTTCCTTCCTAATTTCTCCCAAGTAAGTAAATTTGGAGATTCCTGTTCGCAAAACCAAGGACAATATTCACCTACAATCTTTAAAAATTGTAATAACTGAGTTTTCTTTATCTGTTTCCCTTTCTGATTAATTATACTGTCTAAAATAGTCAGGTACATTTCCTTATCAGTAGAAGTTGAATTTCCCATTTTAATTAATTTAACGTCTCTTTCCTTCAATAACTCCAGGTACTTTTGTGACCCAATGTCACTTCTTCCTTTATCTTTATATTTTCCTTATCTTTATCTCTTTTTTCCTTATCTTTATAGCGCGCTCCCACTCAATCTAACTAATCAAGAATGCCCCCCTCATGGGCGCCAAATCTACCACGCGGCCTGCGCAGTGGTTTCATTAATGAGGTTCTAGGCATAAAGTTAATTAGAAGAGATTGAAATAAAAACACAAGACTCAATTACCTTATTTCTATTGCTAGGTCCGAGACGGCTCCCCTCTCTGGTTTGCTCCTCTAAACTGCCTAGCAGGACAGCAGGGATTACTCAGGGCTAGCAGGAGAGAGAGAGAGAGAGAGCACACCGGGGACTAGCCTTTTATTAGGGAACAAGAGATTCAGGGGAGAATTCCATCCAATGAAGGTTGAGGGGGGGTTGCACTCCAAGGTCAGGGTCAGTGATTGGGTCCCCGGGGTCAGTGGTCAGGCACACCCCCACACGGATGGGCTCTCTCATCAGGAAAGGGTTGGGAAAAACTTCCACTTTGCCAAAGTGCCTCAGGCCCTTAACAGGAGTCGCCCAATCACATGTTAGAATGGCTTCCCACATTTCCCCATGTATGGATTTTGTGCAGTGCATCTTTTGAGTTTGCTTGACAATGTGCTTGGTCTCTAAATGCTCCTTATCCAGACATACCTTGGGCCTCCCAAAAATGCAGGTTCCTTTAATTCCCTTATCTCTCTACTATGCTTACAGAGGGACAACACTGGCTGGAGCTTCTGGCCTGGCTATGGCAGCTGTGCGGCTGGGGATTTTTTTCTCATTTTATTATGTCCAATGTCCTGTGTCCCTGGTTTGCTTTGGATGTCCAGTTTTAGGTTCCAGTAATGTGTCCCTCCCCATTTTTATTTGTTCACCCACATTGCAGAGGAGCTGCCTATCTGCTTTCTTGTTTTCATACCACAGAAGAGCCAGGAATGTGACCCCTATTCTGCCACCTTGGATCTCTCTCTCTCATTCTTTATATTTTACTATTTCATGCCTTCTTCCATCCTCAAATGTGATAGTTGACAAATTATCCCTCCAATTTTAGCCATTAGCAGGTTGAGAATTTGCAGAAGAAATTTAAGGTAACTCTAGAAATCTGCTTCTCAGAAGACACTGCTCAGCATTTTTCTCAGTGATGGTCAGACTAAAAATTCATTGTAATTTTCCTATAATAATGAGGTATCATGGTAGTCACATTCCTGTGAAAGTTTGATAACTAAGACAAGTCTCAAAAAGCATTAAATGACACTTGGGATTTGCCATCCCTATGACCCAGTCAAGGAAATTATGTCACATTCTTCTTCTGTTTCCACAAAGGCCCAAAGGTTCTAAGAATCAATCCCCTATACACTGATGGTTCTGAGTTTTTCCTTCTGGCTTCAAATACTTTGAGTAAACACAGGATTTTATCTTCTGAAGCAATGATAATCACAGTTAGTAAAGTGGAGTAATTTTAAGATTTTGCTTTACTGACTTGATTTTGTAGATTATAATCTATGGTGTAGGCAAGAATTCATGTTCGGGATTTCAAGAAAACCAAAAAAATCAAGTCTTCTACACATGAAGGATACATAAGGAAGATTACATACAGGGAACGTGGACAGACATGGGATGATAGAATTGAAAGAAGTTGTTTCTGTACCATTTGAGTACTAGGTAAGAATATGAAAGAAGTAATGTAATCAAGATCAAAAAAGGTTTTGTCTGGAAAAAAAAAAGAAATAGGAATAGCAACCCTTTTCCTTCCACATTGCTAACTTTTAAACCTATAGTGGAGAAGCCATCCACAGCCAATAGGAACATCCTTGGAGCAGATCTCTATTTCTCTCCCTTCCACTAATAAGAAAGTTAAAACATAAGATTTCTACTTTTAAGTTTTTTCATCTGAAAAAATGAAATTTCCCCATCTCAAGTTCTTCTTTATGTTCTCTGTGTACAAATAGTCAAGAAAGTTCATGCATTGTATAAAGATATTTCACAATTGCCACTTTGTTTTAGTTAATGAACTAAGTCATGGAAGCACTATAAAAGACAAAAAAAAATACCTCTCTATGAGAAAATAACTACAACATTTTGGCCCAAACTTTTTATATGTATTATTTCCCATTCTAAAGAAATTTTAACACTCTTTTAGAAAATTACCATTATCCCTCAAATGGCAGTAGTCTATGGTGAAGAAATATTTGTGATTTACTCTTTGATTATTGCTATTTTTGAATTCAGTTGTGACTTTTAAGAAAGTTTTTTTTAAAGTGTAGTCACTGATTAAACTGAAGAGTTTCTGAGTTGAAGCTATTATTCTAGGCTAGTGTAACAACTGGAGTATATTCTGTTCATGACCAATACCATTAGGAATTACAAAATCTGAGCAGTCTTAAAGACATGGAGCCAAATTGAATGCTTCAAATTTTGCTGCTGAAACCCACTTATTTAGCTACACCCAACATTATTTTTTTATTATTAGAGGTGCATTTATAGAACATAAACAACCAAGAAAAACAAAAAGAGGAAACCACAGGTGGTTCTGAGGTAACCTTTTTCTTTTTTTGTCATGGCTTATGAGAAATCATGAAAGAATGCATTGGCCAAGAAAGGAAAGGAGAAAAGGATATGGCAAAGTGGGAGGAGACCATGTATTCAGAGGAAAATAGAAAACTTAAATGGTGTGGTATACATTGCTAAAATGACTATATAACAAAAGGAAATATTAATATTTAATATGCAGATTGAAAAACTGCAGGAAAAAAGATATTACTTAAGACTCACAAATATGTGTTTCTTTTTAAAACCAAAATGTGAGTTTCATTACCTACAATATATTAAATGACCAAATCTGTTTTATGTTTTCATTAGATATTCACAGTTCTGCTGTAAATTGAAAATTTCTAAATATGTGGTAATTAGAACTTGTGCTTAGAATTTAAGTGCCATAATATTTATTATCCTAGAGAAAAAAGATATCATGTAATTACCTCAGGACCAAGGGTTTCAATTTCTCATCCCCATGATGCACTCTTCCAACTGTAAGTATTATCACCAGGTTCCTCTCCATACCCTTTCTTTGTCTGTGCTGTCAATGAATTTTGTTCTTTTCCCTACAAATTTTTCTTTCCAAATTTAGACTCACACAACCTTTACAGATAATTTGAACATTCATTTATCAAGATTTCTACCTTGTTCACATATTAATACTCTTAAATTATTGTAAGATGTGTCTGTCTCTTTTTGTTATCTCTATTTTTGTTTAGAAAATAGTTACAAAGTAACTTTGAGTCCAAATCAAAAATAAGATGATAAAGTTCTTTCTATAAGCACATCTAATTGAATCTAAATATCTTATATCCTATATAAATAATTCGATATCTTTACAAAATTAAAAATTTGTCCTCCCGTATTTTCAACCATATGTATGATTAATAGGATTGTAATATTATGGTTTTTATTGTCACATAAATGATATTAACCTAAAAATGCCAAAAAGAAAACTGAAGTCACTCATTTAGTAACAAAAATTCTGTTTGGTAATAAATATTGTTTCATGAAAGTTATCTTTCTCAACTAAATTAGGTATTTCTTCAATTACTATTTACATATCAATTAAAATTTACCTGAGAATGATTTTTAACTTAAATTGTTGGTGTTACTTTTTTCTATAAAAAGACGAATATCTGGATGTGGTAAATGGAATTATTTTGTATGTTCTTGTAGTAAAATTTCAAACTTAAAGAGCAATTAGAAAAAGTGGTACAATATACCACCATGTACCATTTACCTAGATTGTGCCTTAGTAAACTGTTTCCCTAAAAATCTTTGTTTTTTCATCTCTTTTTCTATCATATACCTATGTATCTTTTAAAAACTGGTGTATCTATTGGTCTGTGTCACCAGCTATCCATCAATCTATCGATCCATCACTTTTTTTCAGCACTTGAGAATGAAATGGAGAGGCTATGTTCCACCAACATGGTGCCTTTTTGTGTTAAATTTTAAAGAAAAGAACAGCATTTTATGAAAAATTTGTACACTTAAAAATCAGCTAATTTAATGGGGAGATAATATTATCTAATCAATAGTCTATATTCACATTTTTCCAATGGTCTCAATAATTTTTAGCAGATCTTTTTTGTAGAATCAAAAATTTAGCTATTGTGCCTTATTGGTCTCCTTTATCATAAACCAGTTTCTCAATTGTCACTGATTTTATTGACTTTGACATTTTTGAGGTGTACAAGAAAAGTGTTTTGTTTCTTTTAAGATGGGTCTAGTTTGTTCATTATTAGAATTAGACTTTGCATTCTTTTGAGTTGGGTCAAATTTGTTCAATATTAGAATTAGATTTTGCATTCTTGGCAGAAATATGACTGAAGCAGTATTGTGTTCTGTTGAGAGCATCACATTAGCATCCCGATAATGTTGGTTTTTCTCAACATTGTTGATGCTGACACTCATCACCTGGTTATGGGGATGTCCACCAGATTCTGCAACTAAAAAATATAAAATTACTATCTTTTACTTTGTATTACCAATTAAATGGTGAACAGATATTTTAGACTATGTAAATAACCTGTTCCTTGTCAAATTATCATCTACCAATTTTGTATCCATTTTTGTCTTCCTAAAGTCAACATTTCTTTTATATTTATTAAATAATATTCTGGTATATGCAATACTTTAGTTTTCACCAATATATTTTACAATTCATTGATATCAAATATAAACTTGAAGGTTCTATTATTGTTCAGACAATTACTGAGATAATTTCACTTAGTGCCCTACTTATCATAGAATTCAACTGTGGCAGGCTTTAAAAAATTGGTTTATCTTCATTTTTCACATGTACCTATGATTCTTGAATCATTTTCTTATATTTTTTCAGATAATTTGATTTTGTTCCCTCAGGTAACAGAAAACAACGATGGAAAAAATCAATGGAACTTCTGAAGGATACTTCAAATTCTACTGGGCTTTTCTCATTGGCCTAACCTGGAAACAGCTCTTTTTGTTGTAATCTCTATATTCTACTTGATGACACTGATAGGTAATTTGTTCATCATCATACTGTCATACCTGGATTCCCGTCTCCACACTCCCATGTACTTCTTCCTCTCAAACCTCTCTTTTCTGGATCTCTGCTACACCACCAGCTCCATCCCCCAATTGCTGGTTAACCTCTGAGACCCAGAGAAGACCATTTCTTATGCTGCTTGTATGATTCAACTCTTCTTTGCTCTTGCTTTGGGAACCACAGAGTTTGTCCTGCTGGTGGTGATGTCCTATGATCGTTATGCAGCTGTGTGTAAAGCCCTGCATTATGCTGTCCTCATGCACCCTCGACTCTGCCAATCCTTAGCTGTGGCTTCCTGGGCAAGTGGCTTTATTAACTCAGCACTCCATTCCCTCATTACCTTCTGGGTACCCCTGTGTGGACATCACCAAGTGGATCACTTCTTCTGTGAAGTTCCAGCACTCCTGAAATTGTCTTGTGTTGATACTCATGCTAATGAGCTGACTCTCATGGTCACAAGCTCTATTTTTATTCTCATGCCTCTTGTCCTCATTCTAACATCCTATGGTGCCATTACTCAGGCTGTACTGAGGATGCAGTCAACTACTGGAGGTAAGAAAGTCTTTGGGACGTGTGGAGCCCATCTTATGGTTGTTTCTCTCTTTTTCATTCCAGTTCTCTGCATTTATCTTCAACCACCAACAGAAAATTCTCAAGATCAAGGGAAGTTTATTTCCCTGTTTTATACTGTTGTCACACCTAGCCTCAACCCACTCATCTATACCCTCAGAAACAGAGATGTAAGAGAGGCAGTTAGAAGACTAATAAGAAGAAAATGACCTGTGTACTTGTGACATTAACAGTGTAATGATATATTGAACTCAGTTTATAATTCCTATCTGCAAATGATACTATCAATTCTTAAATTTGCAAAATCGGTCTTTTAATTTATTTCTTTCTAGGCAGGATAATTTTGTCTCCTATCTTGGTTTATTTAGAGACTAATGGCACACCTCCAATACTTTTCTCCAACACTGTTGTTCTTTGATGAACAATAAGTATTGAAGGGAATTTGGTACATGTTCTTTCATATAATTTATGTGTTATAATAAGTTCACTAATTGTAGTACAACAGTGAGTTATGTACCACAAATAATTATCTTATATTTCTTTTTTTCCTGGAATGCCAGTAAAAAAAAAAAAAAAAATATATATATATATATATATATATATATATATATCTCCTCTATACTATATAGTATATTTTCTATAATATATAGTATAGAAAATGGGTATAACTTGAAAGTTCTGATGAGTAGTTTGCGGAATATTAGTCATCAAGTTGCATATAATTTGGTGAAGTATATGTTTCAAGCACCTGTGCTACCTAGAAATCCATAAAGAATATTTGTGGTAGTTCAAGACATAGACTTCAAAAATTACTTGGAAGTCAATGGTATTTTAAAAATAATTACTTGAAAATGTATTGGAAAAAATTGTAATAAATACTGTTATGTGGGAGTTGTTATCCTCAGTTTTAAGCTTGATCTAATATATTTTTATTAATAAGTATATATTAAACATCAATTATATTTTTCCAAATTAAGGAATATATTTTTATGAAAGGAATGATTTATTGTTTACATAATTATTAAACACTTCTATATGAAATATGAGAACTATATATTCACCCACTTAATTATCAGTCATATCAATTGTAGTACAAGAAACTACAAGAAAATAATATAAAGTAACATTTGGCAATTTTATCTATGAGTCAATTGTCAGCTGTAGTCTTTGAAGGCTTTGCAAAGTCTAATTTAAACACAATTTCCTTCATTATAAAATAAAACTACAGAAAAAATTCCCCTTAATTTCCTGTGTGGCTTGCAATTATACTAACTGTGCTCACTTTTAACTCTTTAGGTGTCTGTAACACTAAGTAAGAAGCATGTATATAACAGAACTTTTAGTCTACATACAGTGAAATAGAACATGAATACAAACTTTTTAAAGCATAAAAATGTCCGTTAGTATTTTGGACCATATTTCACTGTGAAAAGCTTATGATTTTGCACAACTTGTGTTACATTTCCATCTTTACCATACTTTTTTTTCTTTCAGATTTTTATAAGTATAATTGAGAAAAAATTGTGTGTATTTATGGCTAAAATGTGATGTTTTATATGTGCGTATTAGGAAATTATTTTTTTCGATTTAATTAACATGTCTATCATGTTAATTATAATATTTTTGTGTGGTGAGAACATTTGAAATCTACACTTTTAGGTATTATCTGGTAAACAATACAGTAGCATGACTTACAGTCACCATGTTTTATAATGCAGCTCAATTGTACTCATTTCTTAAACTTTTTGTCTTTATCTAACTTCTACCCAGTTTTCATTTCCCTCTGAATCTCCAGACCCAGCAGTCTAGTTGTCTGTGCCTTATGAGTCCAAATTTTTAGATTCATATATAAAAATGAACATGCAATATTTGTCATTTTCTACATGGCTTATTTCATTCAATATAATATCCTCGAGTTTTGCCATGTTTGCAAGTGTCAGGACATCCCAGTTACATTGCTTTAGGCCTTAATTTCTCTGAATTTATGTTTCTTCTTATTAAAAAGTATATAGTCATACAGCTTGCCTCAGAGGGTCATTTTTAGGATGAGTGAATTAGGTAAAGTGTTCTGGATATTGCTTGGGATGTAGTAAATAATATATACTCTGAGGCAATGGTGGTAATGGTGATTGTCATAATTTATGAAATTTCTGTATAATAAAAATGATAACAGGGGCTGGGATTGTGGCTCAGTGGTAGAGCACTTGCCTAGCATTTGTAAGGCACTGGGTTCAATCCTCAGCACAATATAAAAATAAATAAATAAAATAAAGGTATTGTGCCCATCTACAAGTTAAAAATAAATAAATAAATAAATAAATAAATAAATAAATAAATAAAATGATAACAGGGTTTTATTGGTTACTTAAAGACCACAGGTCACTTTTTGGCCATGTCTTGGATTTCTTGTTACCCAGTTATATGCAAGTGTTATTAAGAGCTTTTTCTGGCTTAGAATTTTATGGTTAGCTCAGACTGTTTCATTTATCAGTCTGTTTAGGCTGATCACATGGTCCAATTCTGTCTAGTCAACTGCTGAGTTGCCAGGGGGAATAGAGGAGAAAACATCACTGGGAAGTTGACAGGAGAAACAAGGAGTAAGTTGGAGATAGTGTTACTACAGGACATGGGTGTCCAGACTTCCAACAACAAACAGTGGGCCATTGAATGGGACAGGGGTCATGCCTGAATGGCAGGGATCCTCAGGGTTCTCAGCGTCTGCCTGAGACCCTGAGAAATCCAATATAGTTCATTGCAAGGTTCATTCCAGGGTCTGCTCATCCCCAGAGAACATCAAAAGGACAGATTGTGGAGTCCTGTACCCACCAATTTGGTCACCAGAAACTAAGATGAGATCCCCTTTGTGTGGAGGAACCATTGTCTCTTGGAAGCTTCAAATTTCTGCTTCATAAATTACCATGCTTGTACCACGTATTATATATCTACATCAATATATTTCATATAGAAATAAATACAAATATATTTCATAAATACATGTGTATAATATATATATATATATATATATATATATATATATATATATATATAATTGCAATTTCTTTCTTTCTTCGTTCATTTGTTGGTAGACAAGGGATTTTTCCCAATGTCTTGGCTATAAGGAATAAGGCTATAATGAACATGGATGTGCAAGTATCACTTGAACCTAGTTATTTTATGATGGAAGTTGGATATATATGCAGGAGTAGGATTGCTAAATTTCATGGTAAATTTATTTTTAATTTTTTGAGTAAAGTCCACAGTATTTCTCATAATGGCTATAAAGGTTTGCATTCCATTCAATAGTGAAAAGATAAGCTTTTCTTCATGTCCTTATCCTATCCACCTGGTTTTACATTAAGTGAAATATTAAACTCACAATATTATCATCCCTTATCCACCATCCTCCTGGCTATCATTTTATAGGATTTTTTAAAGTGGTTACATTAGACTTTGCTACTGTTAACCTGAAAGGCAGAATAGAAGACTTTATCTTTTAGTGGTCTCATGATCTCATAAATAAAATCCAGTACAGTTCATTGCAAGTATTGATCTTAATATGGCATGGAGTGTGTTAATCTAATCAAGAAACTAAAGTACCCATTAACCCAAACCATATTTCCCTTTCTATTTTCTATTTGGTTCTGCCTGATGGTGGTCATTTTTTCTGTTTCATTCCCCATTGCTAACATGTTTTGCAAATGACAGAATAAAAACTCCGAGACAGCATTATATTCTCCCACATCCTCTATGAAGTGTTTCTGTATATAATGTTTATGGTTGCCAGGGGCAGTGTTATAGAACATTTATTACACTATACACTTTCCAAAGTATTGGTAGATGTAGTTAGATAAAATTTGACTTGAATTCATGACTTATTTGGATTTCTCTATGTTTTAACTTAATGTTGGGTATTTTTTTCCCCAGGATCAAATCCAGGATGCCATATTGTATTAAGTTGTCATGCCTTACAGTCTTCTTGGAATCCCTTGAGCTTTTTGATGAGTGCTGGTGATGTTTTCTAAAATGTACTTCAGTTGTAGTTTGTGTGTCATTTTGTCTTGTTTAGACTGGGGTTATGAGTTTGGGGGGAGAAATGCATTTTTCCATTCCTACATGGCATTACTAATGATATTGAACATTAACCATTTAGTGAAGATAGAGTTTCAATTATACAAACTTAAGTTTACAGTTTTATCTTTCCATATTCTAGCCCTTCAAAGACAGTCACTTTGCCTGGCCTGCACTTAAGGCAGAAGAAAGATTATGTTCCACCTCCCAGATGGGTGTATTTATTTATCTGTAATGAAGATTGCACTCTTTCCATTCATTTTTTATTGATCCAATCATATATATATATATATATATATATATATATATATATATATATATATATAAACTAAGGGACATTTATCTTGTAATTTAGGATATATTTCAATGTGTGTTATTTTTTTCATTACTCAAATTGTTCCAGTTTTGTCCTTTGAAGTTTTTCAGATTGGCTACTTGATCCCTTGGAAATTTTTTCATCTTTTTGTTATCTCTCTCTCTTTTATCTCCTTCATTTCTGTAACATGTGGTATTACTACTAGAAGCTAACTTTGTATAGTCATTCCCTCAGACTTTTTTCGAGGATCTTTGGTTATTTTCACTGGTATTAAAAAGCAATAGTTCAGTGGCTTTTTTTTTTCAATTTAGACTGGTTGATATTTGCCACAGTCTATTTCAACATACCAACCTATGAATACTCAGGTATCTCTAATTTCTATTTGTATCCATCTCCGTGTTTCTGTGTGTATATGTGTGAACCTGAGGTCATACTAGTATCTCTGACTCTAACACAGTAATTCATGTCTCACTCTAGTCTTCCTTTCTTACTTATTTGTAACTGTTCTCACCAGTAGTGAAAAACTTTGATTGTACTATGCATCTTCAACTTTTTGGTATAGTACTAATAAATGGGAAAAATAATTTCAGAATTAGTTGTAGCATAATAAAAAACACATATACTGTAAAAAGTACAGTGTTTATGCCCAGTAGTTTTTTTTCCTCCTATAGACATAAATTTTTCAGTCAAAACACCATTTTGTAAAATTACTTAGGTAAGTACTTATTTATGTACCACTTCTTTCAGTATAGTTATGTCATGCTTTTTGTAAATAAAGAATTAGATTAACTTGTCACCCTATGCCTTCAACACTAGAATTTACACATTCTCATTTATATTTCTGTTTGTTTCCTTACAATAAAATTCATTGTTTTGTGGGCGTTTGATGGGTGTTTTTTGTGGATTTTAACAAAGGCATAGCTAAGTTTCCCCTATGCATCTTTTTTGTCATTAACCAATTTCCTTCAATCAATGCCTGGCAACTGCAGGTGTGTTTTTCTTTCCTACAGTTTTGCGTTTTCCAGCTATTTCACCAACGGACTCACAGCTTTTAAGTCAGGCTCCATTCATTTAGTAAAATTCATTTAGGTCCCCATGTTATTACTCATGTATTCCCTGTGTGGATATAACCTAGTTTTATCTTTCTCCTATTGAAGGACATGTGCTGTTTCTAGTTTTGAGTGATTGTGAATGAAGCTACTAGGAACATTCGAGTATAGATTTTTGTGTGGATGTAAGTTTCAGTTGGCTGGGGTAAATTGTTTGAAAGATTATTTTTGGATCATATAAGAGTCTATTCTAAGCTTTATATGAAGTCACCAATCAGTCATTCAAAGTGTTTGTAGTATCTGCAGCCTCATTAGCAGTAAATGATAGTCCCTTTGCTTTGCATTATTCCTAGCATTTAAAATTGTTAGTGATTTTGTTTAGCCAGTAAAGTAATTGTGGAAATTTATTTTCACTCTTGTAATATAAGTTTGTTTATTATTTTACCCTGTTTACTTCTTGGCTTACAAAGCATAAAATAATGACCACATGGATATTTATAGAAACATTTTGCAGATCTCTCTCTTTCATATGGATGTTTGATCTAGTGTCATTCAAGTGAAACTTTACAGGAATAGGTGGATCCTCCAAAATACCAGAGTTACATCAGGTGACCAGGACTTTCCTATTCTATACCTGAAAGCAAAGAACACTAGGTACATTTGGCTTGGAACCTATATCAGCATAATAACTGGAAGATACCATCAGTGGGTGTTAGAGGCAGGGACTGAATGGTGCTTCCCAAACATCTTCATACTAAAGCCCTCAAAAACAAGAAATGTACCAGGATGCCCTTGATCAAAAGAGACTGGCCTCCTAGGCCCCAGCCGGGAATACAAGGCTTACTAATAGAAACGTCTTTTCTTAAATATGCACTTCAAGGAATTCTAAGAAGCATGGCACTTAAGAATTTGTCATGACATGGGACTGAATCAGGTTCACTCCATGTGAATTGGCCTGGCAACTAAAAGTGACACAAACACAGAAAATACCATTTTGGGGGTGCAGTGATGGGCCCTTAGCCTCATCTCCCAAAAGGGAGGCAAGAGAGGCAGGCAAGAGAGAGGAAGTGTGCCCCAACCTTGATATTTATTGGGGAAAGCTGTTCCATAGAACATTCCATCCAAATAAAGCAAAGGGGTAATATTACAAGAGCACAAGTGGTCGGGTTTCAGAGGTGGAGTCTTGCTTGTGATGTCTTTGTCAGCAATTTGACATCTTGGAGAGTCACACCCATCTCAGGTGCTGTGTGGAATCATAGGAAGAGCTAGAGAAAAGGCGCACATACATCTCACAGCCCAATCAGGCAGCGACATCAGTCCGGTTCTCTCATGTGCTGAAATGCTCATAGCTCACACACACAGCCCATGGCTGGCTCTCAACAAGGACTTACACATCAGTACTCAAAGTCAATATGTAAACATGGTATTCTGAGGCCCTGGTAAGTATAATCATCAAAAAGTATTCAAACAAAGATTTTCCCCTGGCATTCCCAAACTTCTTTGTTTGGGATTAGTTCAGGAGAGTAGGCAGAGGAAAATCAAATTCTCATCATTGTTAATTAGTCAGCTTGAACTTCAAATGTAACCGCCGTCCCTGCCAAAGATTCAGACAAACTGAAAAGGCTTCATATATCAAATATTTACAATCAAATAAATCCCAGACTTATAGCCAGTTGCTGTTCATATCAGAAGGAGATATGAGCCAGTTGGAAGACGTTCTCACTAGACAATCAGTGCCTACTTCAGCATCAAAATAATGATATAATAACATACAAACTCATAAATCCATATTAAAATAGGAGTACAGACAAATAGATGAGGGAGGGGGGATAGTAAGGGATAGGAAAGGTAGGAGAATACAACTGTCACTAATATGGCATTATGTAAAAATGTGGATGTATAACCGATGTGATTCTGCAATTTGTATTTGGGGTAAAAATGGGAGTTCATAACCCACTTGAATCAAATGTATGAAAGATGATATGTCATGAGCTTTGTAATGTTTTGAACAACCAATAAAAAAATGAAACTTTGAAGGACATTTTTGATCCTCTTGCCTCAAAAGTCTCATGCCTGCTATCTCCTGAGACACAAGACCTAATGATTACTCTGCTGGATTTCAGTCTTACTGTGTTCCCATTCCTTCTCTGTATACTCCTATTCCTCTTTTGTGGAATAAGAGTGTTTATTCTGTGCTATTGTATGTTGAAAGCATATAAGTTGTTTTCAACACTTACAGGGTCTCTCGCTCAAGAATTTGCCTTGTGTCTTAGGAGATAGCAGGCATGAGACTTTTGAGGCAAGAGGCAGAATGTAGTGATTTGGATCAAAAATGTCCTTCAAAGTTTCATGTGTTCCTAATGTGGCTTTGTTTAGAGATGGGTTATTGGGAAATAATTGAATCATGAGGTACTTAAATTTATCAATGAATTAATTCATTGATAGCTGAATGGACTAACTGGAGGTAGGACCTAGATGAAGGACATATGTCAGTAAATGCATGCTCAGAATAGATTCATTTTCTTTATGACTTTTTCTTTTCCCTTCTCCCTGCTTCCCTGATGCCAAGAGATGAACAGTTTTCTTCTTCCATGCCCTTCTGCCATTATGGTTTGCCTTACCTCAGGCCCAAACAATATAGACACCAACCATGGAGTAAAACCTCGGAAGCCACAAGACAAGATAAACTTTTCCTCATCCGAACTTTCTTCTAAGTTGTAGCAAGTAGTTTTGTCACAGAAATGAAAAGCTGACTATCACATCCCTTGAATCCATTTCTGAGTTAGTAAAAATTTAAATATTTGAGTAAATTCATGCAATTTTTTAAAAGTTTATTTTTGATATATGTCTCAGGTTATTAATAACTTCAATGAGCTTATTACATAATAATTATAACCCCTAAAGAGAATCAACATTGGTAAAATATCCATACTACTAAAAATGATCCACAAATTTAATGTTATCCCTAACAAAATGTCAATGCCATTCTTCACAGAACTTAAAAAAAAATCCTGAAGGCTGGGGCTGAGGCTCAGGGGTATCACTCATACCTGGCATGTGTAAGGTTCGATTCTTAGCAATGCATATAAAAACAAGTCTATCAACTAAAAAAATTTTTTTAAAAATTCCTAAAGGTTTGGAGATATAGATCAATGGTAGAGTGTTTGCCTCTCTCATGCATGTGGCCTGGTGTTTGATGCCAATGACTGAAAAAATATTCTATGCTTTGTACAGAACCTAAAATATACAATATTGACAAACATTTCTGAGAAACATAATGAAACAAGAGGCACTATTCTACCAGACCCCAAATCTATTAAAAGATAAAGTAAATCAAAGGCATAAAAACAGAGACATAACAATGGAAAATAACAGCATCTAGAAGGAATCCATGCATCTATAAGCACTGATCTTTGACAAATGTGCTAAAAAAATACTTTGGAGAAAGAGTGCTCTTCAATAAATGGTGCTGAAAAAAACTGGATATCCACAGAAAGAATAATGAAACTCAACACCTATCTCTCACCACATGTAGCAAGTAATCTACTAAAATTAATTAAAGAAATAAATGTAAGACTTGTGACTCTCAAATTATAAGAAGAATGTATAGACGAAATACTTTTGGACATTGGAATTTACACATATTTTTAGGATAAGATCCAAAAAGCACAGTAAACAAAAGCAAAAATAGAAAATAGGATTATATCAAGCAGAAAAGCTTCTTTATGACAAAGGAAAAAAAGAGTGAAGACACAGCCTACAGAAATGGGAAAAAACTGCAAAGTATATATCTGATAAGAAATTATATCTAAAATATGTAAAAACTCAACAACTCAGTAGTAATAAAAAATCCAATTAAAATATGGGCAACAGACCTAAATAGATATTTTGTACAGAACACATACAAATGGCCAACAGCTACATGAGGAAGCACTCACAATCACAATAAGATATTACCTCACTCCAATTAGAACAACTATTATCAAAATGACAAAAGATAAACATATCTGAGAACATGTGGAGAAAAAGGATTCCTCCTACAACTCTGGAGGAAATGGAAACTATTATAGCAATTATGCAAAATAGTGTGGAGTTTCCTCAAAAAATAAAACATGTAATTACCATATAAACCAGAAATCAAATTTCTGTGTGTATATCCAAGTGGATTTGGTGTACTAAAGATTTCTGCACTCCAATTCATAGTAGCCTAGAAATAGAAAAAATCTTAAGTGTTCATCAACTGATGAGTTAGTAAAGAGTTGTTGTAGGGCTGGCGATGTGGCTCAAGTGGTAGCGTGCTCGCCTGGCATGTGTGTGGCCCGGGTTCGATCCTCAGCACCACATACCAACAGGGATGTTGTGTCCGCCGAGAACTAAAAAATAAATATTAAAAATTCTCTCTCTCTCTCTCCTCTCTCACTCTCAGAAAAAAAAAGAGTTGTTGTAAGTATACACAATGGAATATTATTCAGCTAAGAGAAATAGTTAAAATCTTTCCATTTTCACAAATATGGATGAAATTGGAGGTCAATATGATCAATGACATAAACCTGATACAAGTAGACTAGTAACATGAGATCTTCCTTGTATGTGGGAACTCATATAAGTTGGGAGTAGAATGAGTAGAATAGTGATTACAGAAAGCTAGAGAGTATAAGGGGAAGAAAAACATGATAGTTTATTTAAAAAATAGCGATTTGCAGTTAGGGGTTATAATTTCTGGTCTTACATTGCACGATAAGATGGCTACAGATTGTAATGTATTGCATATTTCAAAAGAGCTAGTAGGAAGTATTTAAATGTTTTTCCTAAAATGAAATGGTAAATTTTTAAAGAGATAGACATGTTTTTTCTTATTTGAGCATTAAAATATACACATACACCAAAATATCACTTGATACTACATATGTATTAATTATATGTGTTTATTTTAAAGTTAAATTAATTTTTTTAAAAAAATGAGCTTTGAGTTATATTTCTCACTTGTTACCTTACAAATCTTCATCATATAATCCAATGCATAAAGCTTAAAATAATGCATGCTTGTTTCTTGAATGCCCAAACTGATATGTTCTGTTAATATCTTCACTGGTTATCTCTCAGTGTGTAACTTATGTAAACACAGACCTCTCCTGTAATCGGGGGCATTTTCTACCCAGAAAGTGAGCGCTCCAATGCCTGACTCTGCTGCTGAATAAAGGCTTTGCTGAATTTGTGAGGTCTGTACCTGTCTCAGTCACTTTTGTACTTACACTTGGAATTTGCAAAGACTGTGTGTATATATATATAACCATATATTATATATATATATAACCATATATTATATATATAAAACCATATATTAAATATATAAAACCATATATTACTGAACTAGATTTAGCCAAGGTAAAATGTGCATGTAGTTCAAACCATCATAGTGTACATGACAAATACATAAAATTTTCTCTGTAAATTGAAAAATAAATACATACAAGGAGAAACTTCCAAATAAGTGAAAGTTTAAAACACAAAATTATTTTAGTCTGTTTGTAATGAAGACTTAATGTCTCCATTGGTACCAACATAGTTCAGACTACACATTCTAACTGGGATATTGAGGGTACTTTCAAAAACTATAGCATTTGCAAAGGTCCGGGAGGGATTGATAAATACCTACAAGGGTATTCTATGTATGCAAAATATGTGCACCATCCTGGAACTAGAAACAGTGTTGAGCCTGGTTCCAAATCAAGGCCTGAAGTAGCAAAGGGAAGTTGTATTGAAAAAGAGAGAGAGAGAGAGAGAGAGAGAGAGAGAGAGAGAGAGAGAGAGAGAGATCTGAATGTAGCATGGCCAGCTCTAAGAGTTGTGGCCTTTGGTTGAGGAACAGTCAGTGCCATGTGTTCCAGCTGAAAAGGAGTTAGAGAACATATACCAAACTATTCTTTCACTTTTTAATCCTCAGATGGTGGCTTTCATCAACTATATCTGACTAAAAGCCACATATCAAGGAATCTCCTTGATATAGCCTCTAGGGAAATAACACAGTAAAAATATTAAACGAGAAATTTGGGAGACTATTCTTTAGCACTGAATACCTGCACTTAGCAGCCAAAGTCCAGAGCAAGCCAAAATAAAATCACTCATGTCAGATGCCATGTAGTCAAATGGAAAGTTTAAGGAACCAGATAGATCCCCCAAAAGAACAGGGTTTTTTTTATGAAAATGGGAGATTCCAGTCTACCAAAGTCAGTGAGAATTTCTATTTTAACTCCTTTAAAATATAAATATTATATAATATAAATATTATAAAAAGAAAAATTTAAGAAAGAAAAGAAACTTCAACTGCTTGACACCAACTGACCATTTTTATCTACTTTAGTTTCCTTGAACATATCTTAAAAAGCTCTTTGTTCTATCACTGTCCTGTGGGAGCTCTCTAATGTTTTGGAGAATAGAAGCTGCCTAATTTCATGAATCATGAATAAAAGTCAGGTATAAAAATAAATTTCTGGTAATTTTTTTCTTCTCACAAGACAAATATATTGGGATATAGAGTAGATTCAGGAAGAGGATGGGAAATAAAAATATCCATTACATGTGTAATATATGTAAATACATAGTCATATGATATTAGAGGTCACCTTTAGAGAAAAGAGAGAGATTATACCATAGAGACAGTTGTCAAAAGGAAACATGTCCACTTGTTGCTCTTATTCAGCATTTTGGAAACATCTTAATGCTATCTACATGTGTGACAAGTATTATGGGGAAACAATTACAGAAAATACAGACAAAAGAAAGAAATATTTTCATCCTGTTCTTATAAAATAATTTAATATTTTATAGCATTTTGAGAAATATCACTTGATTGCTTCTCATTGAAAATATCACATTTTAAATTTGTTGTTTATTTTTTTTAGGTTGTCAATGGACCTTTATTTTATTTATTTATATGTAGTGCTGAGAATGGAACCCAGTGCCTCACACATGCTAGGCAAGTATGTGTACCACTGAGCTATAACCCCAGCCCCAAAAGATCACATATTTGCTTCTCTTTAAAACTAATTTTGTGCCCCTTTATTTTTATGAATAGAGATAATTAAGTCTATGTGAACTGCTCTAAGAATTAGTGAAATAAGAGAATCTGAGATATTTTCTACAAAATCCCCGAATCATTTATTCAACTAATTCTGTTTTAATTATATTCTGCTTATTTACTATTATTTATTTTTAATTGTATTCTCTCAGTGTGTTGGGAAATGGGATGAGTTCATTTTTAACAAATTTAGCCAGAGAGAGATTGACTCCCAGCCTCAATTCAGGAGGCAACAAACTGTAAATTAGATGCATTTCCATAGAGAGATCTGTTCCAAGGAACTTGCTCTGATAATTCACCTGGTAGAAGAGTAAATGAAAGATCTGCATGCTCACAATTCCCAAGGGGTCTCAGGAATATCATACAAACAACACTCTCACAATGCATGTTTGATATTTTCTACTATTGCTTTCCTAATACAGATTTTTCTATTCAGAACCTGTATCAACTTGAAAATGAGAATACCAAAACTAATACTTAAAAAAGTCTGTGTGATCTGTAGTTTCTATGTCTCTAAAAGTTCAAAATATTGAAGTAAATTCCTTCCAATTTCCTTTTTACTGAAGAATAACAAAATAAGGTAAGTAGAAAGGAAATTGCTTTTAATAATAATAAATATTATTTTGGAAGGTTGGAGTATGTGTAGATAATACTACTATACACATAAATCTGGATAGTACTTCACATCAGGGAGCTTATTCTCATTTCCCTATATTTTATTGGTGCATTATAATTATACACAATGACAATATTTATTCGTGTGTATTTGTATGTGCATACAATATAATAATATAATTGGCAATATCATTCCCTAGTATTTTCCTGTTCTCTCCTCTCATCTCTTCTCTTCTTTTCCCCTTGTCCCTTCCTTTACTTTACTGATTCCTCAGGTGTAAAATAAAGGTCATATGTGATAAAAATGAAGTATGAGGAATCTCCATATTCTTTCTGAGTGCTTGCATTCATTTGCAGTCCCACCAAAATGGATGAGTGTACCTTCTTCCCCACATCCTCCCCAGCATTTATTATTACTTGTATTCTTGATAGCAATTCTAACTGGAATGAGATGAAACCTCAGTGAGTTTTGATTTGCATTTCCCTATTTGCTAGGGATGTTAAACATTTTTCATTCACCTTTTGGTCATTTGTGTTTATTCTTTTGAGAAATGTCTTGAAACTGGAGAATATCATACTAAGGGAAATAAGCCAGAAAATCAAGGGTCATGTATTCTCTCTCATATGCAAAAGTCAGAGCAAATTGAGGTGAAATAAAATGAGCAGAGGTTTGATATTGTAAAGACAGAATGAAAATCAATGGAGTAGAAGGAGATTGAGAAAGAGGTAGGAGAGAGGAGAAAGAGGTAGGAGAGACGAGAAAGAGGAGGAAATACAGAATAAATTTGACAAAATTATGCTGTATGTATGTATAAATATACCACAGTGAATTTTAGCTTCATGTGTATATATAAAGTACCAATTAAAAAGATATAAATGAATAGAAAAGAGATCAATAAAATAGAAGAAGAGTAACAGAGGGAGAGAGGAGGAGAGGACATTGGGGGACACTCAGGACTGAAATGGAGTAAATCTCCTGACTGTATTTATGTCAAAATTAACCCAACTTCCATGTACAAATATAATGCACAAATAAAAGCAAAAAAAAGAGTAGCCTTCAAAAAATGAAGTATGAATAAGATACCTTAAAACGAAAAGGTAAGTGGTGATAAAAAGAGGACATCAAAGGGATTGCAGTGTGGCAGTTTATTAAAATGACTTTAAACATGTATGTGTAAATTGATCCTTATGTAGTTAAATAGTAGTGAAATAGTTATGGAAAATTATTGAAAGTAGAAGTTACAAAAGTAATGGAATCCAAGACCTAAAATCAATGAAATATGTATGAGAACTACGTGAAAAAGTTGAAGGACTGACGTATAAACCTTAAATATACTTCAGAATAATTTCTATCTTTCTCACCATACTACTTTACTTTTAGCTAGTTAATTTAGATTTCAATATGCCTTACAATTGAAAAGTAAAGAAATGTTTACTAGAAATGTAAATTAACTTGTGGATTTGAATAAGTCTCTGGCATGAATCAGGATACTGACTTTTCTCCTGACAGCAGTTTTCTCGTATAAAATTTTAAATAAGTATTTGTAGTTATCTATTATCTCTGAGTCACTGATAAATGGCAAAATTCTTTCATTAAGATGATAAAATTACTTGATAAATGAATAATTGCAATGTAGATAAGTCAATTAACTAAAGCAAAAGACTAAACTTTAAATGCTTAGAATATTAAGTAAATAGTTGTGCAAAAAAAAAAAAAAGGTACAAACAAGCACAAAATTCTCATGCATGGGGAAACCAATGTGATTATTGAACATTGACCCAGTGGATGTATGTGTAGGAAATTAATGTTGAAAGTGTTTGAATTTCTTTCTCAGTTCCACATAATTTAAAAGAGATTTGTTGAAATACAGTGTCCTCACTCCGTGTGGAGATAGTAAGAATATTCACTTAACTAGTAGGCTATGGGTGGGCCTTTCTTGATGATTCTCATAACTCCAGATTTTCTCCTTCTTATTCTGTTACTATTGCTACCTTGATCTTTCTACTCTTCTTAAAGTGAATCATGTGATTCCAGGTCTCCATGCTATATCTATTCTATGGACACCTGGAGGTAGAAACCAGAAGCTTCATTTTAACTGCCTCCACAGCTAATTTTTATGTCAGATAATGTTTGAAAACCACTATTTTGGAATATCCTCAACACAGTCACTTCTGATTTTTATTGAATCCTCACCATAACTCAAGGAGATAATTATTGACAGCTTTCTTATACAGAGGAAAAAATTTGGTTTCACAATATTTAGCTTATTTACTCAAAGCAACTGCCTTTATTTGTAATGCTGTGAACTGAAATTCGGTCAGCTGGTGTCAGGGTTTTGCATATTGCCCTGCAAAGATTTACTACATCCTAACTTCTATAATTATATGGCCAACTTGTAAGAATGTTTTGTCTTTTAACTCTTATGATCTATTTGTTGAAAGTGTTTGAATTTCCCTATTACAGGTGAAACAAATTGAAGATAATGGCACTCATTAATGAAAGTCAACCTGAAGAATTCATTCTACTAGGCTTTAATGAGCTACCTTGGCTAGAGCTTCCTCTATTCATTATTCTTCTGATAACATACCCCATGACCCTGATGGGAAACTGCCATCATTCTGGTGTCCAAGTTAGAGCCCAGTCTCCACAGTCCCATGTATTTCTTCCTCACCAACCTCTCCTTTTTGGACATCTGCTACACCACAAGCATTGTGCCTCAGATGCTCTTTAACCTGGAAGCTCTAAGAAGACCATCAGCTATGTGTGGTGTATACTTCAGCTTTATTTCTCCACATTATGGGAACCACAGAATGTCTTCTCTTGGCTCTCATGTCTTTTGATCGCTATGTGGCCATATGCAGACCTCTGCACTACACCCTCATAATGAATCAGCGCGTCTGTATCCAGTTAATATCCATTGTATGGCTGAGCGGAATTACTTATGCTATCTCAGAGGGCACTGTTACACTCCAGTTGCCACTGTGTGGCATCAACAAACTGGATCACTTGGTGTGTGAGATTCCAGTTCTTACAAAGACTGCCTGTGGTGAAAAGGAAGCTAATGAGCTTGCACTCTCTGTGGCATGCATTTTTATAGTAGCTGTTCCTCTATGCCCAATTCTTGCCTCCTATGCTAGCACTGGACATGCTGTACTTGGTCTTCAATAATTTAGTTTGGAAAAAAATCTACATTTAAAAACTGGAAGATTTCTGACAGAATTTTTGAAAATTTCACACAAACACACAATTTAAAAATTAAAATTCTATCATGGTAAATAATAGTTTTGACCACATTTATTAAGATATTCTTATCTATTTTAGTTGTTTATGCTGGAAGATTAAGCATTTACAGTTTTGCAGCAAAACCCAGAAAGGTTAGTGTCTGAAGTACAGCTATGAAACTGGTTGTAGTTGTTCTGAGTTCTTTCTTTAATTATTTACCTTTTGGGACTAGTTCATGTTCTTATGAAACTTTAGGCCTACAGAATTACTATTTTTAGAAGCTTGAGTCATGTCTAGACTCTGAGAAATCAGGGCTTCTGAGAACTATATACAAATCTCAGGAAAAAATATACTGAGCAAATGAAAGGAGACAGGCGCAGACATGTTTTGTTTGTACTAGACGGCTGCACAATTCTGGGGTACATATGTTCAGTATATTTGAAAATTAAAGATATATTAATTAATTTTTGAGAAGTTAATTAATATTTGAAGCTCTGAAAGTTTGCCCTACCCTTAATGTACAGCATGCACAATACTCATATTACCCTTTGGTATAAGGCATGTTCTCAGTGAACATGTTCTAAACTTTTCTCATTTTCCCAAGCAAGTTTATCTAGAAGAACAGAAGACAACAAAACATTTTAACCTCAGTTGTAAAGACTCTAAAGGTTATAGGTTATTTCATGTCTTGCTCAGGGGCCTTATTTATATCATTCCGTGCCTACCTTTATGATTTTTGTCAATCATATAATGCTCACTTTCCTATGGGAAGCTTAGAATATTTCTTGGTGGCCCAAGACCTGCTTTTTCAGTCTGACCAAAGGTCAGTGATGAATTGGAAACTGTTATTCAAGTAAAGAATGGTTGTAAGTATGAGCTGTAATTATCCCATTAGAGATTGGTGGAGATTGCACATGACACTCTGGTCATTCACAGATAGATCATGTGCCTTGGATCTTTTAGGGCACAATGTGGTTGACCATGTACTTTATCAACTAAAATACAGAAGTTTTACAAGTGAAAAGGAATGTCATTAAAATTTATACTTAAAATTGGATACTCCAAAGCATATTAGATTATGCTCAAAGATCTTTTAAGATCTGCTCCAAATTTGTTTTTCATGATATTAATAAACTCCTTTACAAAATCTCCATCTTCTTATCAGTGTTCTAGACTAAAAATATCACTATTATGTTTGATTTATTTCTTTCCCAGAAGATTCAAATATAGTTAAATTTCCATGTCAATCTCCTATATCAATATCTCATGCTTTTTCCATTTTTTACATTTTAAGTACACTTATTCTATTTGAAGCCTTCGTTATTGCATAGAAGTTTGCAAAAACTTGAGTTAACTAAGTTCCTATGTTTTCATATTTAAAACTAATTTTTACTTTTCTAAATATGATATAATTTCAGAGTTTAAAATCCAATAAGGTCTCATCCATGTTTTCTTCACCTTCCAAGAAGGTATAAATATGATGAAAATTTAAAATTAAGAGTGAAGTAAGATCCTACAAAATGGAAGAAAATCCTTGCCAGCTATCCTTCTGACAAGGGATTTTATCCAGGAAAGAACTGAAAAAACACCAAAATAACAAAATAACCAAAATAACAAAAAAAGGTTAATGACAAGTAAACAGATATTTCCCAAAAGAAGACATAAAAAAGAACAACAAATATATGAAAAAAATATTCAACATTCTTAGCAATCATGGAAATGCAATACAAAACTACATTGACATATCATCTCATTCTAGGTAGAATGTCAATCATCAAGAATACAAATAATTATAAATTCTTGTAAGAATATGTGGGAAGATGTACACATACACATTGTTGGTGGGACTCTAAATTATTATAAACAATATGGAAATCAGTATAGAGATTCCTAAAAAATCTAGGAATGGAATCACTGATATTTAATCACTGACTATAATCATAATACTCCATGGTATTTATCCAAAAGGACGAAAATTAGTGCATACCATAGTGATACATGTATATGTACACTAATGTGTATAGCAGTACAATTTATAATATCCAAGTTAGGGAACTATGCTGGGTATCTACCAAGAGATGAGTAGACGAACACAATATACAATGGAGTCTTAATACTCAATCATGATAAAGAATAAAACTGGGCATAGTGGTTACTCAGGAAACAGAGGCAGGAAGATTGACAGTTACAGGCCAATCTGGGCAACTGAGGGAATCACTGTTTCAAAATTTTAAAAAAAAATGAAAGGGTTGCATATGAAGCTCAGTGGTAGAGTACTCTGAGATCAGTCTCCAGTACCACAAAAATAAAATAAATGAAATGGTAAATGGATGAAACTCCACATAGTTGAAATAAATCAGACTCAGAATGTGAAGAGTTGAATGTTTTATTTTATCCAAAAGCTAGAGATAAAGAGGAAGTAAAAACAGATCTCACAAAAATAGAAGAGAGATTAATAGAGGAAAGGGATGATGGAAGCGGGAGAAGGGCAAGAAAGAGGAGGTATTGGAGAATGAACTCAACCAAATTATGCTATGTGAATGCGCAAATATATCACAAGAAATCTAACTTTTATAGATAATTATACTGCTCTAATTTTATAAAAAAGAATTAAGATCCATACAATAGATTTAGGCAATCAGGGGGAGAGAGAAGGAGAGGAAAAGGAAGGTATTGGGGAATGAAATTAACCAAATTACGTGCATGTGTTATGTCACAATAAATCCCACTATTATGCATAATTATAATACACCTATGATAGCAATGTAAATAAAATTATGCATCAAAATAAAATTATTAAATATATCTCAAGATGCAGATTCCCTGGGGCAGTACATAAGAACAAAATGGGGATATATGTTGAACCAGAACCAGGCACCAGAAACAAAGATAGTATTAAAAAAAAGTTTATGTCCTTAGGTGATAAGAGTTTCACAATGAGTTTTAACAGTATTTCATTTTATTCTTAAAATGTTTTAAGTATACACACCAATGGGATTCATTTTCATATTTTAATACATGCAAATAGCAAGCACTAATAAAACATAGCCTCCCATGCTGGGGTTGTGACTCCGTGGTAGAATACTTGCACCTGTGAAGCACTGGGTTTGATCTTCAGTACCAAATTAAAAACAAACAAACAAACAAAAAAAAACCCCTAGCCTTCCTTTATCAACTCATATCATTCAGAACCTCTAACAAGTACTAGTCTACATTCAGAGAAGCACTTCATATATGAAAGATAAATAAAGTTTATATAGTAATTTCTTTTTAGTAGTGAATATGAATTATATAGAATAATGAGTTTCATTTGGGCATATTTGTATATGCATATCACATGCTATGATCATATCCAATCTCTGTAACCCCCCTTTACCTACCCTTACCCTCCCTTGATCCATCTTCTCTTCACTAGCAGTCTCATTTCTATGTTCATGTGGTCTGTTGGTTTTTCTAGATGCCAAATCTGCAATAAAATCTGATACTTATCTTTCTGTGTCTTTGGGGGAGAAAGGGTACAGTTATCAGGAATTAAACTCATGGGCACTAGACCACTGAGCCACACCCCATCCTTATTTTTTATTTTTATTTAGAGACAGGATCTCACTGAGTTGCTTATCACCTCACTTATGCTCAGACTGGCTTTGAATTTGTGATCTTCCTGCTTCAGCTTCTGGAGCACTGGGATTATAGGTATGGGCTACCGCACCTGGCTCTGTGTCTTTTTATTGAACTAAATTGATGATTTCTAGTTCCATTTAATTTCCTATAAAAAACACAATTCTATTCATCTTTATGACTGAATTAGACTCCATTGTGTATGTATATACCACATTTACTTTATTCATCCATTCATTGGTATTCACAGAGACAGATTCCATTGTGAATAATGCCTTGGTAAACATGCATATGCAAGTATCACCATAGTATTGTGCCTTTAATTCCTTTGGATATACATTAAGGAGTGGTATAAATAGACCATTTAGAGCTTCTATTTTTAGTATTTTGAGAAACCTCCATATTGACTGGTTTCTATACTGCTTGTGCTAAATAACATTTCTACCACCAGTGTATAAGAGCTTCTTTTTCTTCTCATCCTCTTCAATATTTATTGTTTTCATGTTTTTGGATGATTGCCATTCTGACTAGGTGAAATGAGATCTCAATTTAGTTTTGATTTTCATTTTCCTAATGGTTAAACTTGATGAACATTTTTTCATAGAATTCATAGACTTATTGGTCATCATTTGTACTTCTTGCTTTGATCAGTGTCTCTTTAATTCATTTCTCCAATTATCAATTGGGGTTTTTTTTTTGCTGTTAAATTTCTTGAGTTTTCAATATATTCTGGATAATAATCATCTGCTTTAAGAGAAGCTGGCAAAAATTTCTCTCTTATTTTTTAGGCTGACTCTTCACTCTTTATTAGTTTCCTTTGTTGTGCAGAATCTTTAATGTCATTAGTCATCTTTTGCTATTATTTCCTGAGTCATGGCCTATGTCTGTATCATTAAGTGTTTCCCCTATGTTTTTTTTTTTTTTTTTTTTTTTTTTCTAGCAAAGTTTTAGGTCTTGCTTTTGGGTCTTTATCTATTCTGAGTTTATTTTTATATGGGATGAAAGATAGGAATCTAATTATCATCTTCTACAAATAAATATTCAATTTTTTCCAGCACCATTTGTTAAAGGGATATGTTTTCTCCAGTATATGTTTTTGGTTCCTTAGTCAAGAATCAGGTGACTGATGTTGTAAGGGGTTATTGTGTCTTCTATTATATTCCACTGGTCCATATATGTGTTTTTATGCCAGTACCATGCTATTTTTAACATTATGGTTTTGTTGTGTGTTTTGAAATTAGGTATCGTGATACTTCAGCATTATTCTTTTTACTTTTTATTCAGAATCATTTTGGCTACTAAAGGTCTTTTGTGAATCCCTATGCATTTTAGGATTAATTTTTTTTTCTTTTTCTTTTTTTCAGTTCTGTGAAGAATCATTGGTATTTTGAAGGGGATTACATTGAATGTGTAGATTATTATCAGTAATATTGTCATTTTAATAATATTAATTTTGCAGATCTGTGATTGCATTCTGGTGTCTGCTTTCATTTCTGCAATGCTCTATAATTTCACTGTAGAAGTATTTTACCCTCTTGCCTAGATTTACTCCTAGGTTTTATTTTATTTTATTGAAGTAATTGTGAATGGGATTGGTTTCCTGATTTCTTTCCCAGTGGTTTTGTTATTAGTGTGCAGAAGATCTATGGATTATGTATCCTATTATTTTGCTGTATTTGCTTGTCATGATGGTCTCAATAGGTGCAGGAGAAACTTCAACATAATTCAGCATCACTTCATGAGAAAATCCCTAAAGAAACTGTTTTTAATCAGTTTTTTTTTTTTTTTCTGTGACTAAAGGACCAAACCAGAACAATTGTAGAGGGAAAAAGTTTCTTTGGGGACTCAGGTTTCAAAGGTCATAGTACAAGCATAGCAGTCTCCATTCAGAGCTCAAGTTGAGGCTGAACATCATGGTGGAACAGTGTGGAAGAGGGAAGCAGCTCACATGATGATCAGAAGACCCAGAGATAGATCTCCACTTACTAAATACAAATATACATGCCAAAGCCTTGCTCCCAGTGACCCACCTCCTCCAGCCACACCCCAATGGCCTCCAGTTGCCACTCAGATAATCCAATGAGGGGATTGATTCATTGACTGGGTCTCTCACAATCCAATCATTTCCCCACTGAACCCTCTCACATTGTCTCATGTGAACTTTGGTGGACACCTCATATGCAAAACATAACAAAAACCAAGTATGGGAGGATATAAACCATAGCCAACATCATAAAAAAAGTTTTTTTTTTTTAAAGCATCTCCTCTAAGATCAGGAAAGAGACAAGATGTTTACTTTCACAATTCTTATTTAATAAATATGACACTGGAAATTTTAGCCAGAGCAATTAGGTAAGAGAAATAAATAAAAGAGAAATAAATAGAAAAAAATAGGAAAGGAAGAACTCAAATTGTCCCTTTTTACATTTCTTATGCTGGTTGTATCATTCAACTCTAGTTTGTTCTTACAATGGGCACCACAAAGTATGTCCTATTGGTGGTGATGACCTATGAATATTATGTAACTGCTTTTCAACCCTTGCATTACACTGTCCTTTATGCACACTTGTTTCTGTCCCTAGTTGGCTCTGGTTTCTTGGATAAGTGATTTTACCACTTAGCATTTTCTTCCCTCTTTCCTTACTCCTTCTGGGTATCTATTTCTTTCTGAATCATCAGGTCCTTTGGCACTAAGCATTCTAGTACTGGGTGCTTTTATGAGATCAGCTTTTTGTTGTTGTTGCTGTTCTAATTAGTTATACAGGTCAGATTTTTAGATTCACATGTAAGTGAGAATTTGCAGTGTTGTCTTTGGCTTATTTCACTCAACATGATATTCTCCAGTATTGTGCTATTACAAAAATCAGGATTTTCTTATTTTTTTTCTTTCTTTTTTTTTAAACTTATTTCTTACACACATGGCAATAGTGGAGTGCATTACATTCATAAGTATCCATTCACAGCACAATTTTTTGTAACTCTGTATATAAAGTATGTTCACACCAAATTATGCCATTATGCATGAGCTCTCTTTTTTTGCATACAATTCTTAATACACCTTTATACCACCATTTATCATATCTCTGTTTGTATATAAGGTATGTTAGTCGGACCTGGTTAGTACTTGGATGGGATTTTCTTATTTTTAGAGATATTCCAGTGTGTGTGTGTGTGTGTGTGTGTGTGTGTGTGTATTTATTTTTTTCATCTGTCAATAGTCACTTAAATTTTTTATTTATCTTGGTTATTGTGAATTATACTGAAATGAACATGGATATGAAGATATCTCTTCAAAACAGTGATTTCTGTTTGGATACGTGCTCGAGAATGAGATTGTTGGATCATATAATAAATATATTTTTAATTTTTAAGGAATATTCATAGTTTTTTCCATAATGCTTATAAAAATTTACATTATAACCTATGTACAACTTTGGCAACATTATTAACTTTTATTTACATACTTTGCCAACATAATTAACTTTTTTCTTGTCCATGATTGAAACCTTACCAGATGTGAAGGGCAAGATAATAAGTACTAAGAAAGAACTAGACTCTGAAATCTGAGCCACAGGAAAGCCTAGAATCCGGACAGGCGTGGTGATGAATCAAAACTGGAATCTAGTTCTTTGGGGACTGATTTGGAACCTGTAGGCAGGGTGTGACTGTGCTAGTGTGAAGAATAGGCTAGTAGGGGAAGATTCTGGGTGCTAGGTCCACCATTACTGGTTTGGTCCTGGGTTTATCTTGAACAGGTACAAGATAAACTTATTCAAGTTGTGATATTCAGCAAAGTCAAATGCTTATTCATTCTTCATCTCACATTACTGTAATCTGATTTAAACATTATACAATGTATAAAAAAATAAATCACAGACATCACACATGACTTCACTATTATGTATAGTTTAATGTTTTTATATATAATTTAAATTTAACTTAAAAATAAAATATAAATAAAATAGTTAAAATTGCAAAGGAAGGATATACATTTTTTTATTTCTAGTTAAGAATACATTAAAGAAATCCAATCACTTGCCTTGATATTATAATATTGTAGGATTAATCATTTATGTATGCAATGATTTCATGTCATATTATAAGAATGTGTACTGAGAAGTAAAAAGCTGGAGAAGAGTAGTTTCTACAGAAACTTCTTAGTCTTAGAGATTGAATCTTCATTCCCCATAACTCCTCACTTATAAGAAGCACCTATAAACTTCAGATTTAAGGTCTTTGTATAATGTTATATGCTGTTTGTGTAAGGACAATGAGGATCTGGAGGCTAAGTGGGCAGGAAGGATTGAAATGTTTTGCAGAGGAACTGATTTACAATTTTCTGCTAGAATTATTTCTTTTAAAATTATTCTGATTTCTTCCCACTGAGTGAACAGTAGAGTTCACAGAACCACTGAGACTTCACTTCCTTCTACTCTGTTTTGGGATTCATTATCTCATATTATAAGTGTTTAAGTGCAACAAATCCTTTAGTTGTCTTTCTCTACCTCCATAGAATCACACTATTTTGAAAAAGAAATACTGAATAATGACTGAATCTCAATTTGCTAAGTGACTCTTTGGTAAACAGGCACATCTAATAGGTCACTTTAATAAACATTAATTAATTTTGACTACTGCTCTGTGCACATCAATAGTTAAATAAAGTTATTTGGGGTATTTGTATATAAATTAATGAATATGTAAATTTTGTTATTTATTCACTATCTTGTACCTTTCATTTGCAAAAGATTATTCTTAGAATAAACATTATATATAATAAGGATTATACCTTAAAATTCATAACTGGAATAAATGACTCTGTAATTCCAGTAAAGAGTCATTAAATTTCTAAATAACTGAAGTTTTTAACTTGCCCTTTGGTTTTGCATTAATTGAAAATATTAAACTTAAAATATTATCATCTTTTTTCCACTGTCCTCTATGCTATCGTTTTATGTGATAATTTTAAATGGTCACATATACTTTGCTACTATTAAACTGAAAGGTGGAAGAGAGAGTTAATCTTCTAATAGCATAATGAGCTCAGGAATAAAATATGGTATATATCATTGGCAAGGGATGATTTGAACAAGTAGTGAGATATGTTTAACCTATTGGAGAAACTGAAGTACCCATTGGTCCTAAATCAAGTCTTCATTGACCCTGAGTTTTATATTTAATTCTGCCTAGTAGTTGGTTACTTTTCCTGCCTTGATGCTCGTTTCTAACGTGGTGAAGCTGAGAGAGAGATTCTGAAAAGGATTCAACTTCTCCTCCATCCCTTCTGAAGAGTTTCTGTCTATCCTTTTTGTAACTCTGATCGGGGATGGCACGTAGGGGCAGAATGGACATACATTTCTGATCAAATACACTTTCTAAAGTATTGGTGGCAACAGAAAAAAATATACTTTTCATTTTATTTTGTAGCTATTTTAGTTTTATAGAAAAGTTTCAAGGACAATATGGACAGTACCCCTCAATTTCAGTTTCCATTAATGTTACATTTTTGGGTACATTTGTCAAATCTAAGAAACTAACACCAATATGTTACTATTAACTAAATTCCAGACTTTATTTGGATTTCACTGTGTTTTCTTTTTCTCATTTTTGTTCCTGGACCCAATCCAGGATGCCATGCTGTATTTACTTGTCATGCCTAGCAATCTCCTCAGTCTCCTTTTCTTTGTTTTTTATGACCTTGACATGCTGAGACACCCAGGGTGGATGTTTTACAGAAGACACCTTGGTCATGGTTTCTGCGGTATTTTCTCATAGTTTAAACTAGGACTATGAATTTTTGGAGAGAAGACCACAGAGGGGGAAGTGTCCTTCTACCTCTTCACAGTTGTGGATGCAGGGTGTCCTCATAGCATCACTGATGGTGCTGAGCCTTAATCACATAGTGAACAAAATAAAACTTGCATAGAATAAACATTAAATTTACAATTTTTATCTTTCTGTACTCTATTACTTCAAATACATTCGCTGAGGCTAACCAACACTGAATGGAGAAGAGACAACATTAAATTATGCTTTCCAGAGGGGATATTTATATATCTATAAAGAAGAATTCTCTCTTTCCCTTCACTTATCTCTTAATTCCATCATTTGTTTTTATCAGTATGGACTCATAAATTTTTTGATAATTTAAGTTAAAATTAAATGTATGCCATTTATTTTGTTGCTCAAATTGTTCCAACTTTAATAATTGGGAGCCATTTCAGGTTGGCTGCTGGGTCCCTTGGATATGTCTTCAGCTTTTTCTATCTCTTGTAGGGAAGGTAGAACCCTGTTTCTTGTACTCCTCTATCATCTCATCTTGTATATTTTTTCCCACAATCTTAGAAGCAGAGAAGTATTCCTGCTTGTTTATCCTGCAGAAAGATATTAGAAACCAGTAGTTGAGTATTTTTTATACATATTGTGCAGGGTGATGTGGCTGCTAAGCCATTTCAGCAGGGAGATTTAGGGAATGTATGTATACATACTCTGTGAACACAAATATCTGTAGTTGTTATTGTATTTAACCATCTCTCTATGTAAGTGTGTACATATATACATATATTCATACATGTAAGTGTAATTATATCTGTGACTCTAACACAGCAACACATGGCTTACTCCTGACTTCCTTTCTTGCTTATCTTTAACTTTTGCTACCCACAATGAGAAACTTGAATTTCACTATCCATAATCCTTAACTTTTTTATTCAATCCTTGTAGATAGGTAAAATCATTTCAGAATTAATTGTACTACCCTAAGAAATAAGTTTATGTCAAGAATAGTGTTTATGCAGTTAGTTTTGTCTGAAATTGAAAGTACTTGACCTTATTCAAAAGTTTATTCATAATTAAAGCATTCTAAACCTTCTCATTTCATTTCTCTTCATTCTTTTTAAAATTTAAAAAATTTTTCTAATTAGTTAGACATGACAGCACAATGCATTTTAACTCATTGGACACAAATGGAGTACAATTTCTCATTTCTCTGCCTGTACACAATGCAGAGGTTCACTGTACATGCAATCATACATGTCTACAATGTAATAATATCCATATCATTCCACCTATACACCTCCTCTCTTCCCCTCACTTTCCCAATCCAAAGTTCCTCCATTCTTTCCTAGCACTCCCCCCACCCCATTATGGATCAACATCTGCATATCAGAGAAAACATTTGGCCTTTGGTTTCTTGGGATTGGTTTATTTCACTGAGCATGATATTCTACAACTCCATCCATTTACCTGCAAATGTCATAATGTCATTCTTCTTTAAGAAGTCAATAAATAGGATGGATGCAAACCAAAAAGCTTCTTCTCAGCAAAGGAAAAAATAAATAATGTAGAGAGAGAGGCTATAGAGTGGGAGAAAACTTTACTACACACACATCAGGTAGAGCACTAATCTCCAAGATATATAAAGAACTCATAAAACTTAACACCAAAATAATAATAATAATAATAACCCAATCAATTAATAGGCTAAAGAACTAAACAAACACTTCACAGAAGAAGATATATAGTTGATCAATACATATATGAAAAAACAGTCAGTATCTCCAGCAATTAGAGAAATGAAAATCAAAACTACTCATCTCACTTTAGTCACAATAGCAATTATCAAGAATACAAGCAACAATAACTGTTGGTGAAGATGTGGGGGAAAAGGTATACTCATACATTGTTGGTGGGACAGCAAATTGGTACAACCATTCTGGAAAACAGTATGGAGATTCCTTTGAAAACTTGGAATGGAACTACTATTTGATCCAGCTATCCCACTCTTCAGTTTATACCCAAAGGACTTAAAATCAACATACTACAGTGACCCAGCCACATCAATATTTTCAGCAGCTCAATTCACAAGAGCTAAACTATGGAACTAACCTAGATGTCTTTCAATAAATGACTGGATAATGAAAATGTGGTGTATATATACACAATGGAATATTACTCAGACTTAAAGAAAAATGACATTTCTATCTTTTTAAAAATTGAATCAAATTAAATTCAAATTTCCTATGCACTTAGAGAATTGAGTCCATGAAAGATAATTTAGATCCTCATATCCTCTTAAATCAGCCTAATTTGTGAAAATTATACTTTTTTGTGGATTGGTACAGAAATTTTATAGTAAATTCATTTTTTTCCTGGTCACCTAAACTCAATTTTCAAGTGTTAAGAAACAAACATACATGCCCTTACAGCCATCTCTCACATTATACCATAGAAATCTGGAATGAATCTTTTACCTCCTAACAGGTCCCCATTCAGATTCTACAGGACTCACATAAGGCAAAACGTCACTACAGCAGGTAAATACTCTAAAGCATCAGAGTTGCTTCAGATGACCAGGAACTTCCTATTGAAACTGGAGTTTGAGATGAAACTAGATTCTCTGCTTCATCAATTTCTTTCTTGGTTATTGTCTCACATATCTGAATAATAAAATTCATAGACAATAACAGAAAGCAAAAATGATCACCTAGGCCTGCCCCCCCCCCCCCAACGTTCCTTCACTTCCCCTTCTAGGCCCTATGCTGCCACTGCATAGCTGGAAGCAGCCAGATCTGACCAACAATGCCCCAGTTCCTAAGAAAACAAAAAGGGAGGAATGTTGGGAAAACATAATGGCAGCAGCACCCCAGAGAAAAACCCCAGCATGGCATCTAAGGACCCTCTTTCTCCTCTTTGTTTCTTTCACTGGCGGGAACATTTCCCGCCAGTGCCAATATTCAAACCCTGCTGGTGGGAAGCCTTAGCCCCAATTAGAATTAACTTCTTGGGCTTCCGGAACTGAAATATGGAAGAGCTTGCCAATAAACGGGCGACCTGTTATCTACCTCAGCCCTGCGACCTCTCCTCAGACCTATATAAACACACAGCCTTTTCTAATAAAGTGGAAACCTCTTTGGTAATCTGTGTCATGTCGTGTGGCGTCTTCCAGTCTTACAACTATTATATACCAAACTGGAAAGAATACTGGGAATGTTTTGCTTGGAACCTAAATCACATCCTATAACCATAAGAGACTATCAGTGGGGTGAAAAGGGGAGAAAAGACAGTACATTAAAAATTTTCACATCATAGCACACAAAAGGAACAAATGTGCAAGGCTGTTCCTGATCAAAGGAAACAGGGAGTATGCCCCTTTCAGGCCCTTTCTGGCAAAACCTGTGGAGTGTATTACAAAGAGAAGGGATAAATAGGCATGCACATAATGAATATACTGCACAGGAATAAGTATAAAACGAGTGGACAAAGTTTGGGGGGAATATCTGTCTGAATGAGGAGGAGAAACACACATGCAAAAATGGAGCTGGAATTCCATGCAGTGAAGTTTCCTTGTCTAGGAAAATGCTGACTTAACTCTTGCATCTTCATGCCTTGCTTATTGGCACAAATTCATGTATGTTATCAAAATGAAAGTTTATAAATTTTGGTTTTAAGGTTAGGATTGGCAATGGAAAGATTTCAGAATGTCTAGTTTGCTTTGAGTGTTTTTGATTTTAATAATAGGTCTCTAAAATTAAATATCCAATTTCTTTTTTTTCAGAGTGAACATAAATGTGTTTAATCATAACTGTAATATATATTTTATAATTTTAAACACAGAGGAACAGTTTGAAAGGAAACCCTCAATTGAAATAGTAAGTTCACAAAATCTAAATATTAAAGGCACAGACCAGACCTAACTTGAACTCAGGTGAAGTAACAAAATCTTTTAAAATTTATAGATCTAGCTTTTATTAAAATGAAGACTCCAATCTAACATAATTATTTGACATAATTTAATAGAAAATATTGAATTATTAAGCATGTTATAATACAATTACTAAGGAAACATATATTTCTCATTTTCTTTGTAAATATGGTATTTATGTTACTTTTGTTTTATAGTTAGTCAAGAGAATATGTAATACCTAGTTTATCAATGGTTTCAGTGATTTGGAGCTATAAAATCACAAAATCTTAGAGCTGAAAGGAATTTACTATCTTGACAATTATAGTTGAAAAAAGAGATATAATTATTGGCCCCAAAGCAAGATCTTTGAGTTACTCCAAGTTGTAATTGTAATAATCTTTTTTTTTTAATTCCAAAAGATTTTATTAGTTTCTTTTTTTTTTTATTGGTTGTTCAAAACCTTACAAAGCTCTTGACATATCATATTTCAAACATTAGTTTCAAGTGAGTTATGAACTCCCATTTTTACCCCAAATACAGATTGCAGAATCACATCGGTTACACATTCACCTTTTTACATAAAGCCATACTAGTAACTGTTGTATTCTGCTACCTTTCCTATCCTCTACTATCCCCCTCCCCCACCCCATCTTCTCTTTCTATCCCATCTACTGTAATTCATTTCTTTCCTAGATATTGTCTTGGACAATTTGTTTAAGCTTAGGCAAACCAATTGTAATATATATATTTTTTAATTTTCCCACTTACAAAGTGAGAAACCTTATACATATTCAAACCTGTGATACAAACCTTCTGTCAGGTTCATGTAACTGGTTGAAAACATACAAAACAAAGAAAGCAATAATGTAGGTATTAATCTTCAACTGAAATTTTGCTATCTGATTTCTGTTTTAGGTTACAAAAAATAGATTAGGTAAATGTTGCTAGGATTCAATATCACATATAATATAATTAAATCAGCCCAAAAGAAAGAAAAATGGGTATGCATGGGGACAAAAAGAATGTACACATTTTACAAACATAAAAGGGAGGAAAGAAGAGAAGTTGTTAAAATTTGGAAACATTTACAGAGTAAGAGTATATTGGCAGAATAGGATTTGCCGAGCTGGTTCCATGCTGTCTCAGGGCAGTAGGCAGGGGATTACAGGGATGGGGATCAACTTGAACAATAAGAGCTAAGAAGTCTAGGTGAGAGATCACAGTATCTGGTGGCTCAGAAATTAAAAAAAAAAAAAAAAAAGACAGAGAGAGAGAGAGAGACATTAAAAGAAAACAGGGAAGAGAGTTTCCCATAGTACCTGCATCATTCTTCCTCTATGTCTCTGTCTCATGTCACAGAAAGATACCCTGACATAGGCTATGGGGAGTGAAGTCAGCACCTGACTTTGCTACAGACCTCAGAACTAGGCCTCTCCCCAAGTGATACCTACCCCCAGGCAGCCTCTGTGGCCCCAGAGTCAGGCCTCTTGCTAAGGACCCAGACTCCAGACCAACACAGCAGGCCCAGCTCCAGATTTATGCCTGTGTCCTCTGTGTCCAGTAGGTCAGGAACCAGGTCTACCCTAGTAGGTGTCACCTCATACCGCATATTTCATCCTGTTAGAATGTCTAGCATGAAAAAGACAAAAGACAGAGGATGTAAAGGAAAAAATACATACTGCTGTTGAGAATGTAAATTAGTATGGCAATAATGGAAAACATTATGGAAGCTCCTCAAAAAATCAAAAATGAAATTACCATCATCACATTTCTAGGTTTATATCTAATGGAATTTAAATCAATATATAGTAGAGATGTCTCAAATCCCATGTTTATTGTAGAATTATTCAAAATAGCCAAAAGATTGAATCAAACTGGCCCTATGTGATGGATAAAGGAATTCAATATTTGAAAATAAGACAACCCTGACATTTGTAACAAATGGAAGATATTATACTGAGTGAAATAAGGCAGGTGCAGAAAGACAAGTGTTCTGTAATCTATTGTAACAGTGGTCCATTTCACCTTTTGAATATAGCCCCCACTGATCTAAGGATTATTTTAAAATTGACATTTTTTTCTTTCTTTCTTCTCCCTCTCTCCCTCCCTAACAGGATTATGGAGATAGGATTTTGTTTTCTTCTCCATTTTAGGCATACTTATCTGTCCCAGAGCATACACCTGCAATAAGAAGAGGATGGCTGCCAGATGTAGGAAGTGATTATCTCCCAAATTAACAAATGAATCACAATCCCCCTACTGGGAACACCTGGAAGGGAGTCTTTAATTAGTTTCTTTTAAAACCCCCCTGTTATCCAGGATCAATTGAACAGCCTTTGGGACTGGAGTCCCCTTTGCTAGCAAAAAATAAATCTTTTTCTTTTTCCTTCTCAAATCCATGTTCTCCTTATCAAATTGTCATCAGGGACAAAGAACAAGTTTTTGGTAATAGAATGAGCAAAAATAGGAAGTATGGAAGGAGAATAGGAGAATGTTAGTTTTCAGGGGCTGGGTATAGGGAAGGAAAGGCAAAAGAGGGAAATTTTTAGCTAAAGTTTTAGCTGGACAAGAAAAGTAAGTTCAAGATATCTGTTATACAGCATGGCTAAAATACACAAAAATACTAAAGCTATATATTTTAAAAAACTCAAACAAAATAAATCCTAAATATTTTTCACCACAAAAATATGATATACAAATTAATTGGTTTAGTAAATAATTTCATAATACATGCACATGTGAAATCATCACATTGTTTACCATAAATGTACAAATATTTTGTCAATTGTACCCCTTTCTTTCATTCTTATAAGATGTCAGAAAAACTACAGGCTTCAAGATTGAGAGGTCACATCAGTGATATAAAATATAATGACACCACTGTGGTTGTTGTAGGGCAGGGCATAGCATTATTAATGCTAGAAATAACTACTCATTCTTATTCACCAAGATAAATGTGAGATATAATTCTAAAACAAATGAATTTAGTTAGAAGGATATATAAAAAAGTAATCCCATTCTCTTGTTTCTAAGGCATTGCTTAGTCACTTATAAGCTATTGGAGTCTCCTAGGGACTATGTTGAATAAAGTGAGATTTACAAAAATCATTTATTTACTTAAACTGATTATTAATGTGATCTTGGTTCTTTTGTGAAGATATAAAGATTAGAATGTCAATGATCTAAGGGAGAAAACTTTTGAGTTGCATATCAATAAAACACAAAGAATTCCAAACTATTCTGATTGAAAGAAGAAAAGATGGTAGATATTGAAATTTATTCCCATTGTAGGTATTCATATTTTGAAAGTGCATTTCATATGCCTGACAAGATGAAAGACACAAAAATTTAAAAATTATTCAGTTAAAACCAATAACAACCTCCTCTATCACAGATGTCATACTTATTTAATGTCTATTTACTGAAATACTTATTCAAAGGTTTACTTATCTCCCATGGCCATTCATTGTAGAGTCATTAACTGTGTTCCTCTCATAGATACACATCTTTTCCCCAAGAGATAACAGAATAATATAAGGAATAAAATAAGAAGAGTAGCATAGTTTTGGAGAGCTGCATTCTGACAGGTTTCTCTTACTATCTCCTAGAAAGTTGATTCTCTTTGTGTTTTTTCTCACATTTTATTTGTTCAGTCTTCTGTGAAACAAAAATATTTTCATGCTTTCAGCTTAAATCCCCAGGCCCTCCTACAGATGTTTTTTCATAGAGTCACATTTTCATGACCAGATGTGTGCTTCACTACAGGCTCCCTGCAAGCTGTGTTGTATAATCTTACCTAGGGCCACAGAAGATCATAACCAAGCTCTCTCTAGGTGGCCCATCAGCACTGTCCTGGCATTGGGAAGGGTAAAGTGTATTCCTCTGTCAAGATACTTGGCAAATGCCCTGCAGTCTGCAAAGCCATGACCTAGCTGGCATCCTATAACTACACAATTGCAATGTTTTCACATTGGCATTATAGATACAGATGCTGCCCCCTTCTATGTGGATACCAGGACACTGAGGCTTTCATCTTCACAACCATCATTATCCTCATACCACACCTTCTCATGCTCTTACAGGTGGATTGCATGTAGTGATTTGATATTTCATGATATCACATACAGGTACAAAGAAAACCATCATCATTTATATTCTCCTATCATGTGTCTCCTCTATGCAATGAGAGTTGAGAGCTAGATGATATAGATCAATAGATATAAGAATAGATATAGCTATAAATTATAAATACAAATATCTGTCTCCAAAATAATTGCCAATCCCAGGGTAAGTTCCTTAATCTTTTCAATATAATTTTCGCCCTCAGTGTAAATATTCTCAATAAAATATGAGAAAAATTGAAGGCATAAAGTGTTTACTTCCATGCTATGTGTCTATTCTGAGAACTATCCTTTAACCTGTGCACTACATATGTTTATCAGGCTTAGTGTTATATAGCTAGGTTCTGGAACTGACGATCACATTCTGTTGCAGTAATTCACTTGCAGGTCAGCATGGGAAAACAAAGAAGAAGAAGCAGAGCAAGCAAAGCAGCAGCAGAAAAAAAGTCCTTTATTGTGTACAAGCAATCTTTTTATAGTATTGTGAACAAAAAAGGCAGCCTTCCAATATCAATAAATCAGGTCTTTCAGCTAATTAAACATAGCATACAGAAGTTTTACTTTCTAATCAGAAGTGACCCGCTTCTCATGGCTAATCTATTCTCGGCTCGGAGTATGTTGAGCTCTGCTCTTTGTTGATAACAGATAATAAAATTTTTCTCAGAGCCCTCCTAGCCCACTTGGCAGAACATCCCGTTTACAGGCAAGTCCTCCCAAGGACAGCAGACACCTCGTTTTCAAGCATGTCCACTGTTAACTTATCTAAACCTTGAAGGAGCCTCTTGTTTGCAAGCAGGCCCTCCCAAGGGCAGCAGACACCTCGTTTGCAAGCATGTCCGCTGTTACTTATCTATACCTTGACAGAATATCCCGTTTGCAGGCAGACTCCATCAAGAACAGTAATAGTAACGCAGTTACATTTGATTCTCTACAACATTCAGTATCTTTCTCATGAGGGAATGGTATTTTAACATGAAAATCAATAATTTAAATTCATAGTATTAATAGAGTAAGGAAGAAATTTTTAAAAAATAGTCCATGCATAAAAAGCTTTGATGTCCATCACATTCCACCTTCCTTGCTAATCCCCTGCCCCCTGTCTTTCCTTACCACCCCTCTAGGGGATTAGCAAGGATGGTGGAATGTGATGGACATCACTATACAAATTAGATGTATGAAGACTTGAATTGGGTGTCTACATACTTTATATACAAACAGAGATACAAAAATTGTGGTATAATCACATTGGTTACACATCCATGTTTTTACATATCTGTATATGGGGAAAAAATGGGAGTTCATAACCCACTTGAATCAAATGTATGAAATATGATATGTCAAGAGCTATGTAATGTTTTGAACAACTAATAATAAAAAATGCAAAAAAAATGTGGCATCTATATGTGTAATAAGATTTGTAATGCAAAAAAAAACAATAACAACAACAACAAAGATTTGTAATGCAGAAAAAAACAATAACAACAACAACAACAATAAAAGAATATAATTCCCTTAGATTAGGTAGAAGGAAGTGAAAGGAGGGGAAGGCAGGGGATGTGGGGATAAGAAGATAGTAGAATGAAACAGACATTATTACTTTATGTATACATGTGACTGTATGACCAATATGATTCTCCACAATGTATACTCAGAAAAATAAGAAATTTTATCCCATCTATATATGATATATCAAAGTATATATGTACATTCTACTGTCATATATAACTAATTAAAACAAACACAAATTAATTTTAAAAATGAAAATAAAAAGCTTTGAACAAAATATCATAACCTTTCATGATAAACACTCTCAGTAAGCCAAGAATAATTTTTTAAAAAATCGCAAACTTGAAAAGAAAACCTAAAAAAAAAGAAGCCAATATCATACTTACTGGTAAAAGACTGAATACTTTCCCCTTAAGATTGAGGCTAAGGAAAAGATTGTTGCTTCTAGTTCTTCCATTCAAAATTATCCTAGCTATTCTAGCCCGTACAATAACACATAAAAGCTGCAGGTTTATAAATAAAAGTCTATATTTCTGGATGACATGATCATGTACTTAGAAGACCAAAAGAATTTATAAAAACACTACCAATAGGTGCATTCGCAGCATACAGGGTCAATATTTAAAAATTACACTGTATTCCTATAGTGGTATTACAAAAATTAAACACTTAGGGATGGATTCAACTAAATGTTTAATATCTACACAGAAAAAGCTTGAAATTGCTCCAAGAGAAAATAAGATAAATAAATGCACATAAAAGCTATATTGCTGAATCAGAAAAGCCAAAGTCAAGTTGTTAGTTCCTAACAGAGTGATATAATTCAATGCAAATATATAGAAATTCTAGTAGACATTTTTTGTGTGTACATGGAAATAACATATAGTATTTTTAAAAATGTAAAAATATAAAAATGTTTAAAAATCTTTCAAAAAATTTAAAAATATAAAAAATATAAAAATCTTTCAAAATTATTATTTTAGAAATGAAAGGTAATCTACAATCTAGAAGAAAACATGAGCAAAACATTAGGTACACAAAGGGCTTATGTCTAGAACAAATTACCCTGAAAAATAAATATAAGCAAAAAATGACCCAATAAACAGTACCAGCTTTGTATAACTTTCTGACAGTCACTTATAAAGGTGTATATGCACTAAGCATCCATCACCCCACACTTATGTATTAACTAAAGTTTCTTTTATAATGACCATCAACAAAAATACTTCTATATAAATTTTCAAGGCCACCTGATTCATGGAAGCTAGAAATTATAAGATACCTCAAAGTCCATCACAGATAAGTGAATACATTTTTACCTATTCATAATGTGGAATTATAACCAGCAATACAAAGAAGTAACTGATAATTCAATGACATAATAAATTTCAAAAAACATCTAGCTGAATAAAAGAAGCCACATTATGTTCCATATAATTGCATTTATATATTATACCAATGGAAAAACTGGAATGAAAGCAGATCAGAGGTCAACTAATTATGGGTGAAGTTATGGGTGGAAGGAATAAATCAACTACAAAAGGACACCAAGTTCTTTTGATATTAATGGACATGTTCAATGTCTTGACTGTGGTCGTGTTTACAGTTTCACAGTCAGTAAAATGCACTGCATTGTGTACCTCAAAATGTGTAGATTTTATTATGTTTAAATTTTACTTCAATAAACCTAAAAAAATTGATCCATTTATACAGAAGCTGGAGTGCCACATGAGGTATTCTAAATGTAAGATTAAAGTGGAGGCAAAGAAATCTCTTTTCATTTGTTAAGCTTGTGTGATATGTGAAATGATCTCATTACATGACCTCAGATATTTATAGGAATTATGTTACATATATAAGCCTGGGTTGGGGAATAGGTCCAAGCACATGGAACTCTACCCTATATTACCATTCATGTTGGGTGAGAATTTTAAAAATTATATGTATAGGGCTGGGGATGTGGCTCAAGCGGTAGCGTGCTCGCCTGGCATGCGTGCGGCCCGGGTTCGATCCTCAGCACCACATACCAACAAAGATGTTGTGTCCGCCGAGAACTAAAAAATAGATATTAAAAAATTCTCTCTCTCTCTCTCTCTCCTCTCTCACTCTCTCTTTAAAAAAAATTATATGTATAAAGAGCAATGAAAACAAATTTTGCAGGCAGAGAATCCAGGCAGAGTTGATCATGTAATGATGACATATTCAGCAACTGAGAGAATTTCTATAATATTTTTTAATCTTAGTTTTAAAATAATTCACACAGGATTTGAATCACTCACATCTAGATCATAAAAGGAATGTAAAATTACAACGAATGTCTGGCTAATACCTACAAAACTACAATTAATATCTAGATGCAGATACGAAAGCAAAATAAAAATAGAACATTCAAATACTCATTCTTTAAACCACTATTTCTATAAGTTGACCAACTTCAACTGAATCTATCTGTTTAAAGCAAGATGGTAAAGTAGCACTATTCTAGTTTGTGATGCCAGGAGTGATATGTACAACATATTCAAGAATTACAAAAATGCAATTCGGTAAGTGGACAATACATACATATTTTCTGGTTCCCAGTTTATGAAGACGCATTATTTAGAGTATAATTCACAATTTGGAGACTTATTCACACCATATATGTACTTCTAAATCCCCTGAAATACCACAGGACAGTGAGAAATCTATCTCTGGCTTGAGAGTATTTCTCAGTTATGATCATCAATATAATTAAATATCACTAAGAGTAAAAAAATTAAAGCTTATGGGTGATATTACTTCTAACATTAAAAATGAATAATATTTCAAAATGGTTGGTAAGTTTCTCAAAAACTAAAAATATTTGGGCAGAAATTCTAAAGAAATGAAATCAGTACCTCAAAGAGATATCTGCACTCCCATTGTCATTGCAGCACAAGAGCCAAGGTTAGAAAACAACCTAAGTGTTCATAGATGGATAAATAGATAAAGAAAACATCACACACACACACAAACACACACACACAGGAATATATAACATATTAAATAATGAAATGTAATTCAGCCATAAAAAGAAAATCCTGCTCTTTATGACAACATGGAAGAAACTAAAGGACATTGTGATAAATGAAGTAAATATACACAAATAAATATGATTCACATAAATGTATAATGTAGGGAGCTTGAACTCTTACAAGCATGGTGGTTTCTAGGGATTGAGGAGTGAAAAAAAAATTGGTCAAATGGTACAAAACTGAGTTATTAAATGAATAAGTTCTGATGATGTAATATAGATCATGGGAATATATTTAGTAATATCATACTACATACTTGAAACTTTCTTAAAATCAGATTTTACATGTTCCTAAGTGCACATACATTCATACACATGACATGGTAACCATATGAAATGATGGAAGTGTTACTATGACTGGGGTACTCATTTCAACCTGCATGAATAATAGGCTCATAATTTTGCTTTGTACACTTTGAAAATATACAATTTTATTTGTGAATCATATCTCCATCAATCTGGAAAAATAAAAAGTAAAGACTTATTTAGAGTAATACAATTTAGCAAAGAACACTGATGTTAAGATATCTTTTAAGTACACAGTAATAATAAGGAGATGGAAACATTAATTTCCTGGATTTGATCAGTTCACACTGTGCACATGCATTGAACAATTACACTGTTCTGTATAACTATGTGGAGATTCTCTGTTTTAATGTAAAATCTTTAAAAAGAAAAGTTTTAAGGTAGTTTCAATATGTCAATAACTAAACCAACTAAAGCAAACTAAATGTATAATATTTTTTCCTCCTCTTTCATTTAACAGCACCAACTTCCTACCAGAATTACTAACTGGTACTTAGAATCAAAATTTATTGCCATATTACTTGTTGTTTTAAATTTGAAAAGAAAATAACAATTTAAGTCATATATTCATAGATCAACTTTTATCTTATATTTCCATTTTCTCCATAAAAAAGTTCTGTTTAGATATAAGGTGTGATATATTGTGTTACCATGAATCCCACAATCAGGAGAGAGAAAATGCTCTAAGAGAAATTGTTAATGAAGTGAATGAAGAATAAACAAAGGCTAGGTGTGGGTGGAAGAACAAATGAATTATTTTGAACAGATGTTTTCCTATACTGTCTCATGTTACAAGTTATAGAGACCCACTAAATAAATTATTCATGTAATTTAGTGTCTTTAAAAAAGTGTACTTCAGCCAGAGTTCACCATATAATAAACCATGTTATTTGTCATATTTACCATTAACCTTTACCGTGACACATTTTAGCTAATTTTGAAGTCTGTTCCATGACCAAAAACACCATTAACTCTGTTATTCTTCTCTCCCTCTCTCAGTCTCTGTGTGCCTCTCCTCTCTTGATTATATATATATATATATATATATATATATATATATATATACATATATATATATGCATATATACACATATATATGTATATATAAAATATGTAGAGATACATAATTACATGTAAACAAATTATATGCATAAATGGCAATTTTATAAATTAGCATACTAATGTCTGTTAGAAATATGTCGAATATGTTTGAAATAATCTCTTCATAATGGTACAAATGTGTGTGCATACACATAGACATAGACATTTTTATATGTTGATACTCCAGCAAGTGAAATGAAATACAGAATTTTTAAAGCCTAATTTGGTACAAATCAAAAACATTTATTTCTTAATAATATTTCAAAATTAACCACTAAAAATTACAATAAATTTAGATCTGAACAGTCCAATATATAGTGAATTGTTGACAACTTAAAATAAATCTCAAAGAAGCAAAGAAATCATACTTCAAGATTGGCTAGACACAATGAAGAAAAATTGGAGGACATATGGCTACCTTGTCACATCTCTCACTATCACCCCATCAGTCTTCTAAGTGCCCCTCTTACATCTTTGTTTCTGAGGGTGTAGATAAGAGGGTTGAGGCTAGGGGTGACAACAGTATAAAACAAGGCAATGAACTTTCCTTGGTCTTGAGAAGTTTCTGTTGGTGGCTGGAGATATATACACATGACTGGAATGAAAAAAAGGAAAACAACCATAAGATGGGCTCCACACGTCCCAAAGACTTGCTGAAGTCCAGTAGTTGTCTGCATCCTCAGTACAGCCTTGTCAATGGCACCATAAGAGTTGAGAATGAGAATAAGTGGTATGACAGCAAAAATGGAGCTCATCACCATGTCAGCTCATTAGCATGGATATCAATGCAGGATAATTGGAGCAATGCTGGAACTTCACAGAAGAAGTGATCCACCTGGTGATGTCCACAAAGGGGTACCCAGAATGTAAAGTAGGAATGAAGTGCTGAGGTAGTAAAGCCACTTACCCAACAAGCTAAAGCCAACATGTGGCAGAATCGAGGGTGCATGATGACAGTGTAATGCAATGGTCTGCATACAGCTACATAACGATCATAGGACATCAACACCAAAAGCACACACTCTGCGGTTTCCAGAGCAAGGACAAAGTAGAGTTGAACCAAGCAATCAGCATAAGAAATGGTCTTCTCTGGGCCCCAGAGATTCACCAACAGCTGGGGGATGGAGCTTGTGGTATAGCAGAGATCCAGAAAGGAGAGGTTTGATAAGAAGCAGTACATGGGAGTGTGGAGATGGGAGTCTAGGTGTGACAGGATGATGATGAACAAGTTGCCTATCAATGTTATCAAGTAGAATATCAAGATAAGCACAAAGAGAGTTACTTCCAGGTGAGGCCACTTAGAAAACCCCAGTAAAATAAAATAGCCTTCAGAACTTGCATTTTTTTGCCATCATCATTCAATTTTTTTTTCCTATTTTTAGGAAGGAATCACTTAAACTTCAAAAGCTATATATACATTGTCAAATACTTGCAAAGAGATTAAAGAAAAAATGTGTCACTTCCAATTGTAACACTATGTGCATTAATGGCAGTAAATTTTTTTTCTCATTTTCACTGTATGTTTCATTCAGACATTTGTGCTGTTGCAGAAATGATAAGAACTTCTCAAGTGAGTGACTTCATACAATTCCTAAATTAGTACTAGTTATAGAAAAAGGAATAACTTCAGTCTTAATGGTTTTCTATACAGATAAGTGTTTATCAGGTGAAGAAATACAATTTGGGAATGACATTAGAATATCAATAATATTAGCTTATAATTAACTGAATATGATTATAGAGATAATAAAATATTATTAATAAATTATTTAGGCTAGCAGTTTATTTCTAGACTAAAAATAACATGAACACACACACATGCATATACACCAATTCACAAGAATTCACAGTCTGAGTAAAGCTGAGTGGAGAAATCAGTGATGGAATGCTTTCAATTTGCAATGCAAATAAAATTAACAAATATGATTTTTGAACACAAAAGATAAGTATATTAAAAATGTGGGAGCAAGAGAAATGGAGAGTTTGGGGATGCAGGAAAGAGGAGAGGAGCTCTAATTGTAGTACTTGGACTTTAAAGTGTGTATACCACATGGCTGTGAGGCCACTACAACAGGATTTAAAGAGAGTTCCTAAGAAGTTTCATATACTTCAGAACAATAATGAGGTGTTATGTAAGCCTGAGTCAAAATTTAGGTTTTCCCTTATTTGTAACAAAGTTTCTGACTAGACATTAACTAATAGTAAAATATAATTGAAGATATGTGAACACTGTATAAAAATCCAGTAACAAATTTATTAATATTTATTGCAGTTATTCCTTTATAAAAAATGATGCACTGATACTTCAATTTTTATTTGCTTATTTTCTCTGTGCACTATCAATCACTCATAGAAAAGATAAACACTATTTTATTATATAGTATTTCTACACAATACACTAACCCACCACTTAAATATTCCTGAATAGTTTTGTCATGCCACTTCTTCCATTTCTTCCCATTTCTCAACCAGTTCTCCTTTTCATAATCTTAGAAAATATTACAAAGACAAATTCAGCTAAATGGACTCAGCTTCAGTCTTTGGGAAACTCTTCATGCTTCATATTGTGCAATTTTGTGTCTTAAAAATGATGTAATGGTTCTCTAAGGTATAAGAGGTGTCTGCAAGGTGATTGAACTCAAAAACCATGAAAACTTTTTGTGATGCAGCATAATTTTCTTCCCTTATGCAGCTGCTTGGATTCTTACTACATTAATTTTAAAGTATCACCTGTGATATCACTTCATCTGTTGCATAACATATATTCCAGCATTCTTCCAGAAATTAAAAAAAGGCATAAGATATGAAAGACTAAATAGAAAATAGATGATTCATGTAGAGAAAATATCAGAGCTTTAATTTTCTTCTTGCTCGAAGAAAGAAGAAAACGAAGATCTTATCAAACATAATTTTAATGATCTATGAATTAAGTTATCCTCTTTTCTTTTAAAGCAAATACTATCAGGCAAAAACATGGCTTAGAACTCATTATTATAAACAGACATTTTTCTAATTCTGTCATATTCATTCCTACATGGTTTATTCTTTTAATTTTAATTTATTTAAAATACTTATTTTTTTAGGCAGCTATTTGTAGCTGTGACCAAAACAACTTAAAGTAGAAAATGTTTATTTTGGGCTCACAGTTTCAGAGTTTCAGTCCAAGTTTTGCTGACTCCATTGCTCTGGGCTTGAACTTAGGCAGAACATCCTGGCAGAAGGATGGTGAGGAAAGCTGTCAGCTCATGGCAGCTGGGAAGCAAAGAGAAAGAAAGGGGCCAGGGGTAGATAAACCCCTTCCAGGGCATGTCCCTAGTGACCTCCTTTTTCCAACTATGGCCATCTTCCTGTAGTCCATTCAACTACTAATGGATTAATTATTTGATGAAGTCAAAGCACTAGTCATTGCCTAAAAGCCCCATTTCTGAAATTTTTCTTATGCAGGACCATGCTTCTAGGACATAACTTTTGGGGACATTGTAGTTTCAAACCATAGCACTTCTATACATTTATAGGACACAATGTGGTATCTTGAAATATGTAGACATTGTGAAATGATTACATCAAACTGGTTAACATATATATCACCTCACATATTTATCACTTTTTGTAGTGAGAGCATTCTAAATCTACTATTTTGGTAATGTGAAAATGTAACAGCTACATCAACTTCTGTCAATACTGACCTTACTGTGTGTGTCCACGTTTCCTGTCATTCTCCTCTTGGTCTGTAACCTCACCATGTATAAACTGATGGAGGGGTTCTCTGCTTGTCATGCAATTGACAACATGAACCTGATTGTTTTCTTATGCCATTTTTGCTAAGGTTCTCCATTCTCTTCTATAGCAGAGTGTGAAAATGATGAAAATGATTGTGATCATCATTGCCACAGAAGGTAGAGCTTCAGTTTGTCCAAAAGATTTGCTTTAGAAGAATTTGGAAACACATTAGGGTATTTAAGGTATCAGAGGATATGCTCCCTATTCCAGACCAAATGGGACCTTTACGGAAATAAGATGGATAATGGAATTTTCTTTCTTTGACTGGGGCCTTTGGGAGGATAAATCCCAAAGTTACAATTAATGCCCTTCAAACAGCTGTCCTGGTTAGAATTGTGTGATGTTTGCAGAATAAAACTCTTCACAGAAATACCTTCATTATATTGTTGTGGTCTTCCTGAGAGGACAGTAAATTTATCACTAAGCAGCATGGAAAAAGATGCTGTGAGTTATATCAACAATAAAGGAAACATGTTGTCCTGAATCATCTGACTTATTCCCTCAGTTGTCCATGAGGCAAATACTCAAGTTGATGACAACCTGTTAGAAGTAGTGAAGGATTAGGTGCAATGAAACTGAAAAACTGGAAAATGCAAAGATTAAACTTCATATAGAAGTAGAAACATGTAGAGCTCTCCTACAATACGTGTACTTTCCTGATTTTCTTTGACATTGACTTCCAAACTGGCTTCAAATACAGCTCAGTAATAGAGTGCTTGCCTAGCATATGCAGGTCCCTGGATTCCATTCCCAGAACTGCAAGGAGAAAAAACTCAATTCCATGTTTATCTTTGCAGAGGTTTACTAAGAAATCCAAATATAATTTAAACCTTTTATATATTGTATTCTGTTTCAATTGATAAAAAGTGCTGATATATTTATAGGGTCAAATGTGATGCTGTGATGTATGTTATTATGGTTTAGATGTGGTATCCCCCAAAGGCTCATGTGTGAGACAATTATGCAGGTACAGGGCAGAAATGATTGGGTTATAAAAGTCTTAACCCAATCAGTGAATTGATCCCCTGATAGGAATTAACTGAGTGGTAATTGAAGTGGAAGAGTGTGGCTAGAGGAATTGGGAACTGGGGCATAAATTTGGGGTATATATTTTGTATGTGGAAAGTGGTGACTCTGTCTCTGCTTCCTGATGATGTGAGCTACTTCCCTCTGCCATACTCTTCTGCTCTGATGTTCTGCCCCACCTCGAGCCCCAAGGAATGGAGTCAACCTTCTATGGACTAAGACCTCTGAAAGTCTGAGCCCTCAAATAAATTCTTCCTCCTCTACAGTTGTGCTAGTCAGGTCATTTAGTCACAGCAGCAAAATGCTGACTAAAGCACATACACATGATGTGGAATGATTAAACCAAATTAATTAACATATTCATTTCCTCACATAATATTTCTTGTGGTGAAATTTTTTTAAAAAAATCTCATTAGCTGGCTGGGGCTGTAGCTAAGTGGCATAGAGCTTGCTTAGCAAATGTGAGGCACTGGACTGGATCCGTAACACCATATACAAATAAAATAAAGGCATTCTGTCCATCTACAACTACAAAAAAAATTTTAAAAATCATCTCATAAGCAATTTTTAAATATAAATATTCTGAAATGTAGTCACCATGCAATGCATTAGATCTCTTGAATTTATTATCCATAACTTAACTTTGCTTCTTTTGGCAAAACATATTTATTTTTGATTACGCTTCCTCCAACCCCAGATTGTGTTAATAATCATTTCACTTTCAAATGCTATGAATCTGATTCTTTTAGATTTTACATATCATACAGAGATATCATACAGCATTTGTCTTTCTGTGTCTGGCTAATTTCCTTGAGCATAATGTCCTCCAGGTCCATTAATGTCATAAAAAATATAAGAATTTTCTTCTTTCCTTCAACCTGAACAGTGCTCCATTGTATAAATACACCTTATCTTTTATCCATTCATATGTTAACAGATATTTGTGTTCCTTCCATACCTCCATTATTCTGAAATAATGTAATGAACATGAAAGTACATATATCTGCAGTGAATTCTTATATTTTGGTGTTATCTAGATACTCATTTTCAATATAAATTGGACTTTCTCATATTAGAAGTAGGACTGAGTCACCTTTAACAGTTTTTAGTTTCTGCCTTCTCCATGTTCCCTAAAGTAGTTGATGGAGATACCTGCCTATACAGCTGCCTCCTGAGAACAACTTTTTTATGGGAGAACTAGATACAATCTATTTGACTTACCCTACTGCTTGGCATGGACAATATAGATATGTTGCAGAGAGCACCTCAAATCCACAGAATGGACCTCCTAGACTCATGCCAGCTTGCCCTAAACCCACCAAGTAAAATTCTCTGCTTGGGTAATGTCCTGAACTCCAATACTCTAAGACTTTAATCCTCAGTTATGTTGCATTCTCTCCATTCTCTCTCTCCCTTTCTCTCAACCTTCCTCCTTCTTGTCACCCAACCCCAACTACTGGTTGAACATTCATGTATATGAGGGCTCTTTTACTTTATATTAGATCTGGCTGGGAGGTATGTCAGCCTCCTTTCTGTTGGATCTTTAAAACCTTTGTTAATCATGTATTTTGTTTTGCTATCCTCGGTGTCTGTCTCACTTGACTAGCACACTGAAACCTAACCTCTTTTTTGGTCAACATTCCACTTAAGTGGCCATGTTGACAGAGACAAACTGGACACAGATTAGAGAAGAACTACAAGGTGTTTGTAAGCATAAAAAGGCTTCCAGGGAGAGGGAACACTTGACCAACCATAAGATAATTAGACATCAGACTGATTCAAGGATAAAGAAATATCTTATGGAAGCCACATTATCAACATTCACAACCACATCAACTGGAGCCCATTAAGGGAGTGCTAGTGTTTATAACCACTGTCTAGAGATTCATGAAGACTGGAGGAAAACCTGACAGTATCTTTTTGACATACTCATTTTCATTTCTTTAGATAGAGAAGAGAAATTTCTGGATCACAACTGTAGAGGAGAGAGAGCTCATTTGAGGGTTCACTATTTCAGATGTCTCAATCCATAGACAAATGGCTCCATTCCTCAGGACTCCAGGTGAGACAGGAACAACATGGCAGAAGAATGTGGTAAAGGGAAGTGGCTTATGTAGTGATTAGGACACACAGAAAGAGATCTCCACTTGCCAGATGCAAATATATACCCCAAAGCCATGACCCAATTCCCTCCTCCAGCCACACCCTACCACTTCAGATACCACTCAGTTAATCCTTATCAAGGGATTAATTCATTGATTGAATTAAGACTCTCAGAACCCAATCATTTCTGCTCTGTACCTTGTATTATCTCACACATGAGTTTTGGGGGACATCTCACATCCAAACCATAACATATAGCAATTCTATTTTTATCTTGTGAGGAAATTTCATTATATTTTCAATAATACTTATATGTATTACACTCAGAGTAAGTGTATATAGGATTCCTTTCTCCACATTCTTTTGTTTGTTTTGTTTTGGTACCAGGGATTGAACCCAGGTGTGCTTAATCATTGAACCAAATCCCCAAATATATATATATATATATATATATATATATATATATATATATATATATATATATATAGAGAGAGAGAGAGAGAGAGAGAGAGAGAGAGAGACAGGGTCTAGATTTTATATATATATATAAAATCTAGAGACAGGGTCTCACTAAGTGCTGAGGGCTTCTCTAAGTAGCAGAGGCTGGCTTTGTACTTGTGATGCTCCTGCCTCAGCCTTCAGAGCTGTTAGGATTACAGGCGTGTGTCCCCATGCCCAGGCTTCCTTCACATTCTTAACAACACTTGTTGTCTATTGTTCTCTTTTGTTTGTGATAATAGGCATTCTGAGATGTGAGGTGATATCTCCTTGTGTTTTTAATTTATAATTCCTGAAAGATCAATGATGTTGAATATTTTCTAATGTCCTCTTTTGAGAAATGTTTATTTAAGGAATTTATGTTTATTTAATATTAAATATTAATAAATGTTTATTTAAATCCTTTGCCTGATTTTAATCAGATTATTTTCTTGCTAATTGAATAATTGGTATTCCTCATATGTTTTGATTAACAGTATCAGATATTTTCAAATGTTTTCTGCTAATCCACGGGTAGTCTCTTCATTCTGTGGTATCTTTTGTCCCATTGAATCTCTTGAATTCAGTAGTCCTGATAGAAGCCTTAGCATTCCTGACTGGAGTAGGTCTTTGAGTCAGCTCTTCAGAAAAAAACTAACCAAGAGATTTTTTTTTCTCCTGATCTTCCACTTTTGTAGTTAATTTTCTATATTACATGCATTTTTTTGTTTAAAAGGTCTTTTAATTTATGCACTAAACCCTGACTAAAACTTATATTTTTATTGGAAATGGTTAAAAGGAATATATTCCCAAGAATAGAAATCCAAGATGATTTATCTGCACCAACTGAAACTTGAGAATTACATTATTGTACAAATATAGAAAACAAAATAAAAACTCTCGTGAACCTCATTTTTCTCCTATTATTTTATTTTTGTTCCATTTATAGCAAAATTATTATTCTCTATTATTATTAGTTATCTCTATTTTTACAGTAATAATTCTCTTTATGAAAGTGTTCTCTATACCTGGTAAACTAATACCATTATTAATTTATCTCCACCATCCATTTAAACAACTCTTATCAAGTTCATTAATAATGTCCATGTTTGTAAATGCAGTGGACAATTTGCAATCCTTTGAATTGCTCCTTTCCCTTCTAACTGAATAGTTCCTCCTTCAGAAATGTCAGAGATTTTGTAACTGGATGTTGTTTTTTTTCACCTGGAATTGTCTTCCCCTGACATTTCCATGATACAAAAATAAGAGAGAGATTATATTTAAGTGTATCCAATCTCCAACTTGTTATAAAGTTTTGTGGATTTCTCCATAGTGTTTTCAAACAATTTCTGGTAGTGTTAGTGCTAATTGTTTTTTATAGAATTTGTAAATGATATTTTAAAAATATTTTATAGGTGTTTGCTTATAGTGTAAAGAAATAAACTTGATTTTTATGTTATTGTTTTGACATCTAGTAAACTTTCCAAAAATCTCAATTCTATATAGAGTGTATATAAAAATCATTTGGAGATTTTTAAACATAGAAAATCATTGTATATGAATAAAGTGTGTTGCGTGTTTTCAATCTTTATAGATTGTTATTCCTTAATTTACTATTTAAGTATCAAAGACTTTTAAGGTATTATTGAATAGAAGTATTAAAGGCAGGTATATTTGACCATTTTCTGATCTTTTAAATCATTGTTCTAGATTTCACCATGGGGCTGGGATTGTGGCTCAGTGGTAGAGTGCTTGCCTAGCATGGGAGGGACCCAGGTTCGATCCTCATCACCACATAAAAATAAAGGCATTGTGTTGTGTCCATCTACACCTAAAAAAATTTTTTTTTAAAAAGATTTCACCATTAAATATAATGTTTATCTTCATTCCTTCTACTCAGCATAAGGTCCAAAAACTAAGAAGTAGGAGTATAGATACTGGTAGTTTTTTTTTGTTTGTTTTTGTTTTTTTTTTGTTTTTTGGTGTATGTATGTGTATGTAATGGTGGGGGGTATGGATGCCAAGTGCTACTGAAACTGCACTTTTAAGATGAAACTAAATTCCTACAGCTACTGGCAGGCAGCTGTTGACAGGGCAAGCAAGACAGAAGTTTGTCCATTTCTGCTGAATGGTGTAGTCTGCATAAGGTGGTAGGCTTCTGCAGCCAAAAAGTGTTGTAGCTCTTAATGTCAAGCTATGCTCTCCAGGGCTGCAACAAACCCCAGCAACTCACTATCCATTTCTTCTTCTTTTCAGGTTATGGTCTTGTGGAATCAAGGAATGAAATCCACATACCAGGATATGTAACTATAACAGTAGGATTTTTCTAAGAACAGGATCAAAACATTTAGAGTGCAAGAAAGGACCTGATAGCAGGTTTTCACTCTCCAAGTGTGCTAGTCCAGCGGTTTATTTAGCACTTGAGTCACTGATGTTGGACCAAACTTATATTAATTAGGGATTGAAAAAGTACCCATGTTATTGGTTCAAACATATGATAAATAGCGTTTTGAAAAGTACTAATGTTATTGGTCAATCTTGAGTCCCAACTTATGTGGGGACAAGTGCATGAGTTACTGCATACATGGCATACATTAAGGGTGTCTGAATGGCAAATCACTCCCCTCATGCTGGGTGCATGAGTGGCAAACCACTTACCCCATATGCACAGCCCTGGACATGAGGACAGTCCCTGTGCTTGTTCCACAGCCTGCTCCTTGATTGGTTGCTGCAAGGACAGTAGCAAGAAACTCAGGCTTAGCTACTGCCTGAGTATATATACATGGCAACTGAGCAATAAAGTAAGACAAGCTTCCTGCTTGGTCTCAGGAGGTCTTGATTAGCAACTCCACAGCCACACTCTCCTCTACTCTTCTGCAGGCCTCCTCGATGAATGAGATAGAGCCCATGCAAACTTCCATTCAGGTCTGCTCCATTTCCTTTTTTTATTCTAGGTTAGGAAGAAGGAAATTGAGCTTCGCTGATGGGGCAACAGTACTGTGTAGAGCACAGTACTGTTAAGGGTAACTGATGTGATACAGCAATCTGTATACGGGGTAATATTGGGAGTTCATAACCCACTTGAATCAAACTGTGAAATATGATGTATTAAGAACTATGTAATGTTTTGAACGACCAACAATAAAAAAAAAAAAAAAGAAGAAGCAGGAGGCTTCAGAAGCAGGCTTCCATATCATGCCCAAGTATGGTGGTGGAAGGATGACAAGTCAGTGGCCCTTGGCTTGCCTGTGTGCTGGCTTTCAGAACCTGGGGCCTACTTGCTTGTATGGTGGGCTCCATATGACCAGGCTCATGCTTGTGACCCACACTCCAACCCAGCCAGCTGCTACTCCTGCTCCATGGCTCCACTGCTGCTTCTCATCAAGAACCAGTGGGCTCACTGCATAGCCATGTCACTATCTAGATATAATATTAATAATATTAGAGTGTGCATTGTAACAAGATTTTTGACTAACATGAAAATTAGAGTATGAAGAGGAATTGTTAAATGGGTTTTGGAACTATAGTTTACCCTGTAATCTATCCTTATGTATGCCTTTTGTTAAATTCTTACTTACTCCTTTCATTTATTTTGCCATAAATGCATGTAAAGTGTATTCAACAATTTTTATAACAAATAAAGAGAAGTTTTTTTTTGTTTGTTCTACATATATGTAGGTGGTGAATATCATTGACTTGTGTTGTTTAACTAATAATAAATTATTGGAATAAACTCAAAATTGTCATAATGTATTATCATTTTGTGTATTTAGCTAATGTTTTAGTTAGATTTTTCATTGCTATGCCCCAAATGCTTGACAAAAATAACAGTAAAGAAGGAATAGTTTAGTCTGGCTCATGGTTTCAGAGGTTCAGTCTGTGGTAGGCCAATTCCAGTTGAAGGGAATGGAGAGGAAGACAGCTCAGAGCATGGCCACCAGGAAGTAGAGAGAGCTCTGCTTACCAGGGGCAAAATATAATCCTCAAAGTCTCACTCCCCTTGACCTGCATCCTCCAACAACTCCCTACCTGTCCATAGTTACAACACACTTAATCCATCAGTACATTGATTCACTGATTAGGTGAATCAATCTCTTTAATCATTTCACTTCTAGAAATTCTTGAATTGTTTCATATATGAGCTTTGGGAGGACACCTCATATCTAAACCATAAAAGCTAGATTCAATAATTACTTCTTAATGATACAGTATTCTTCCTTCTATTATCATTAGATCCCCCTTTTATTTCTTATTTCTAACTTCTACATATGTGAGAAAATATTTGACACTTGATTTTCTTCATCACTACAGAAAGAGGATTGAGGGGACAAAATGTAGGGTGGGTAAAGAGAGGAACAGTGAATTGAAATTGACCAAGTTATATGCATTTTTAAATATATTTTTATTAGTTGTTGATGGACCTTTATTTTATTTATTTATATGTGGTTCTGAGAATAGAACTCAGTGCCTCCATAAATGCTAGGCATGTTGTCTACTCTGAGCCACAACCGCAGCCCAGTTATGTGTATAATCCATCACAATTAATCCCACATTTATGTATGATTATAATGCATAATAAAAAATAAATAAATAAAAGACCAGGAAAATAGAGGAAGAGGATCAAGGAGGAAGAGAAATAGAGAGAAAAGGAAAATATTGGAGAATAAAATGAAGCAAATTATGTTATATTCACTTCAGTGAATCCCACTGTTATGTACACTTATAATGCACCAATAAAATAATTTTTAATAAACAATTTTAGGGAGTATAAGAGGAAAGGAAAGTTTTAAAATTATAAAAACTTAAGTGTATAGTTTTATTTCATTGAAACAGAATATACATTTATAGTATAGGACATGATACTTAAGAATTTGTGTACATTATGGAATGCCTATGTCAAATGAATTAATATACACATTATCTTATCATTTTTGAAAGTGTTTTGAGAACACAAAATCTCCTCTTTTATATAAGTTCAGGCAAAACCTTCCTGATTAGGACATCTAAAACTCAGTATGTAATACCAAGAATTAATAAGTAAAATAACACCAAATTCAAAAGTTTCTGCTCAGCAAAGGAAGAAATAGCATGAGAAGCAAGCCTATATACTGGGAGAAAATCTTTACCAGTTAATTTTCCAGGAGAGGATTAATATCCAGAATTATAAAAAAAACAAAATGTAAACACCAAAAAGACACACAGACAGCTTTATATCAGAGTATTATGATATGAAAATCCTGGAAATTTCAAGAGAAGAGTTAGAGTGATTCCTAAAGGATGTGTGAGTGTCATTAAACTCTAAAAAGAAAATTTTAGGGAAAGGAAGAAAAAATATTCAGAGAGAGAACATGGAAGAAAAGGTGTGAGGGGCAGGTAATGACGAGAAATTTGGTAGTAAAACTTAGAAGTGAAAGTGTGGGCATCACAGGGCTGAGAAATCTGAACCATTAAGGAATATCACTACAACATTGATTTTTCTCTAGGAAAATAACTGATATAATATTAAATTATAAGCATAAGTTGTAATCACTATATATTTTTATTTTTAATTCTCCCATTTAGAAAATAATTATGAATATTTAATAAAAGCTCAGTTGGTAGAGTATAATGGAGGCTTAGTTAGAGTTGAGTTCCAGAAATTGGTATTATTTTGTTGCTTCTTGTGATTTCTTTTTCCCATTCCTTTCATTTTCATGAGTTGTCATGAAAACTAAGCATTCCAATGGTGAAAACACACATCAGTGGTGTGAAATACAATAATCACAGAGAGGTTGTGATATATGTAATATATATTTCTAAGATGCTAGAATAACTTATTAATTCTTATGAAGATTAGTGGTAGACATAATGCTAAAAAGAATTCAGGCAATTAGATGGACAAATACAAAATAATCACATCTTTTGCTTAGGTATTTCATGGTCATTTATAAACTTATTGGTTAAACATATGAATTAGTTTAAGTAGGTCAATTTTAAGCAACATTTATTTATTATTTAAACTTATCATCAAAGTGATCTTGGTTCTGTTTTCTAGATATAAAATGAAGAATGACACTTGCTCATGGAGAGACATTATTGAGGTTATAGGTGAAGAAAAATTAGAAACATTTGAATTATTTCCAGTTACAAAAAATAATACAAAATATTAAACTTTATTCCCTTAGTAAATATTCAAATTTTGAAAGCACAGTATTGCCCAATGAAATCAACAAAGGATCATTGGAGAAATTGTTGTTGTGTGAACTGATTAATGTAATCAATAAGTCATAGACATAGATTATAGATTATAGGAATAATCAAAGATAACACATATAAGCAACAGTAAGAAATAAGTTCATAGATAAGTTCATCAGGAGTAAGCCTAAGTAATAGTAATAAAATAATATAACTGTAAGACATAGGATTTAAAAAGATATGGAACAGTGAAAGGTGATAAGTCAATAGCCAGTATGGTTGTAGATAGATATAGGCTGACAGGTTAATATAGATATAGACAAGATTAAATCAATTTAGTTGTGAACAATTGTATTAGCTTGATCATGTAGGTATAAGGTTTATATATATCAGTAGTAAAATGATGAGTAAATGAGATAACTGCAAGCATCAAATAAGTTACTAGTACTGGGATAGCAGGAATGGAGTCACTGTGGTTATAAAAACAGAAAGTGTGGCCATAGGGACGCCATCTTAGCTGTTCTAGCTGTTCTAGACTCCATCTTAATTTTTCTGTTACTGCTCCTGCAAAGAGGGAACTGCATGACCCATTTCTGAGAAACAGAAATGAAAGCTGTCTTTTTTAAAATAATGTTTTTCTGTACTTTGTACCCCACAGAATATACCCAACTCAGGATATGGTCACAATCATGATGAGCGACATTCTAGGTTTGAGTACATTTATGGGTCTACATGACTTTCAAATAGATTATCACCCCAGCTCACCTGAAACTCAGGATATGACACTTGTTCTGACAGAGATGTGGTTAAGCTAACTGCTTTTGTTAGCTTTCTTAACTTGCTTGCTTGCTAACTGGAAAATTCCAGTCCTGTTTAGGTCTCACTAGTTACTGTTTTAACTTCTGTGATTGGCTTGTTTACATGATACTAAACAACCCACTGAGTTTTGGGTTTTGACCTTATATTCCCAAGACACAGGCCAAGAAGCTGCTGTTCTCCCATAGAGCATCAGTCTCTATGGATGGGTGACAGTGCCTGGCCAGGTAAATAAAGCTCTCTTTTGTTTGAATTCAGTGTTTTCTGAAGTTGGCCCCGCCTGACAAAATACATAATGCTATGTGTCCTAAGAAGGCAAATTTCTATGTATGCAGTTGAGGGGGAGAAATAAAGAATGTCATGCACTTCTGCTCTTTTCAATGCTTTATTCACTTAAAATACTCAATACAATTTTACTCTATAGGTTTTTGATCAAGAAAACAAACATCCTTAATGCTAGGCACTGCAAAAGACATAATCAATTCACAACAAATAATTCTAGATTAATTAATTCACAGCAAACAATTCTAGATTAATTCTAAGCACTAAGAACACACTTAATCATGACAGGCTAATGACAGACACTCCCTCTGCATGCTGAATTCAAAAGTCTTAAGCCTTAGACTTTAGGTCCAGAAGACACACACTCACTCACACCTGGTGATCAGTTCTGGAACCAAGACAGGCTTCCCCTGGTGTGGAGTGATGATCAGTTGAGGAGTGGGTGATAGGGAGAATTTGCAGCTCTCACCAAGGGTCAAATGAGGCAGTAGAGTTTGAGAGCAGTGAGGATTACGTAGAGGATCAGGAAAATGATGATAATTGATGGGATGTCAGCCCAGGTCCTCACCAGGCCTTCCAGCTCAAGTCCATCCTTGTTTTGGCTGGCTAAATCCCTGTTTATTAGCTCTATTATTTATACTAAATTTGGGGGCTTTTGACTCCCCTTTCAATCCTTATAAGCTACCAGGGATTTCTCCATGACATCATTTACCCTGGGGTCAGAAACATCTGGTCTGGTGGTCTCTACCCTGACATTCTGGCCTTCCCTCTTATCAGGCCAGGACAGCTTGCCAGAGGCTTCACTTGGTTTATGAGGATGAGGGGAAGTGACTTGTCTGAGGCCATACTGGAGGGCTCTGTGGGTGTGCCTACTGAGACTGCAGGTTTCAAACTGGAGTTTTTAAAATAGAGTTGCTTAAGGCCATCCTCATACTATGTCTGGGGTAAACAATATACAAAAGAAGACTATTTTAGTTGTTAGGACAAAGGACGATCACATGATGAAGACAGGAGATGGGGAAGCAAAGCTCTGATCAGCAAGCTTTTCTTTTTTCAGTATTTAGTGGTGAAGTCAAATGATGGAACCTGGTGGGGCTCATTTTACAGGCAGAAATGGTGGCAGGCTGAAGCCAGTGTCTGGGTTACATAGGCTTCCTTTATGGTGGAACAAGAATGTGAATAGGGAATTCACTGGGGCTTATTTTATTGAGGTCAGGTGATCCATTAGGGCAGATGGTCAGGGGCCAATTAGGTGGAGTTCCTTTTGTGTTCCTTAGGTCTGGCTGAGGCCTGGGATTTTAAATGTCAAAAGCTTAAGGGAAATGTCCTTGAACTTAATTTCCATATCCTTCTGTAGTTGTACCAGATATGCCAGAAAAACAAATGGATGAGAGCATGTCCAAGGGACAAAGCAGCTGGAACATTTGGGCATCAAAATAAATGGCATGTATTGAATTATAACCTGAATTATAAAACAAATATTCCTGAATCTATATTCATATGAATAAATAATCAAATCAATAAGCAAATTAAGGGAAAGTGAAATTTTCCTTGTAGATAAATAAATGCTCCCCTTCTGAGAGGAAAAACTTAATCTCTCTTCTTCTACAGTGTCTTTGAAGGAATACAGTACTGAGACATAAAAATTGTAAATGTAAGTATATATACTGAGAACAGTACCTTCATCAAATAATTAATTTTTGCACAACTATCAATGAAGCCATCTAGGTACTGTGCACCCACTACAGTGAAGGGATGAGAAGGGCACTTACCCTCTGCTTTCTTCTCCCCCACATCCTTATTCCCTACTCTCATCATTAGGAAGGACACTCAAATAACAACTAAGAACCATTCTACAAAATACCTGGCCAATATTCTCAAATACTCAAGGTGAAACTGATGAAAAATAGAAAATTAGAGGAAGGGGATGTTAGGTCAGCAGGCTTTCCTTCCCCCTCTTCTCTCATGGGGGCTGGCTGTGGGCAAGGACTTTCCAAGTGGCTGAGGATACCCGAAATGGCCAATCAGAAGCTGATATGGCAACTGGACCCCAACCACCATGACTGCCATGGTTCCTGCTGGGGGGAGCAATTGCCCTGTCAATTCAATCAGCCTTGACCAACTCATGGTAGACATGATCTGCCTAAACTCAGCTGGGCCAACTTACCATCAGTAGCTGCAACTTAAATGGCCTTGGCCCTCCTACCTTCAGTTTCCCTTATTAGCATTATTCTTGCCTCCCTCACCCTTTCACGGAGGACTGGTGAACCTCAACTGAGAGCACCCCCTCAATAAACCTTTTGATGCCTCATTCTAGTTCCATGGCTCCTGATCTCACATGCCCCTTTATGCTTTACAGGGTGCACTCTCTAATTGCTGCTCAGCTCAAGATTCAGCAGAAGTATTGCTTCTCAGCAAGGTGGGTACCTAGGGATTTCACTAAAATGCAATATTAGTAAAATAATCACAGAGATACAGAACTTCAAAACTTTAATCATAAGAAATAATACATTAGAGACACATCAGCTTGATTGGTGTTATCATCCTCAGAATCATCAGCCCACAACAGAGGTTAGGGGTAGATAGAAAGAGATGAGTGAATAAAATGGCTTGGAATAAGATGAGGAATAGAGTGGGAGGTTGATCATAACTGACAAAGAGAAGGTGGGATAAGTTGATCATTAAAAATTCATTAGGCCTAGCATGGTGGGGCACGCCTGTAATCCCAGTGGTGTGAGGGGCTGAGGCAGGAGCATCATGAGTTCAAAGCCAGCCTCAGCAATGGTGAGGCACTAAGCAACTCAGTGAGATCCTGTCTCTAAATAAAATATGAAATAGGGCTGTGAATGTGCCTCATAAGTTGAATGTCCCTCAGATCAATCCCCAGAACTAATAATAATAATAATAATAATAATAATATGGTCAGATTGGTGGCAGTGACTTAGGAACAAAGCACCAAGCAGTCTGAATACAGGAAAGAAACACCAGTCAGGCACCCATGGAAATGCCTGTCAATCAGCAGGATCTCCTGGCCACCACCTGTCAATCAAAACAGGGTCTCCTGGCCAATCCTGGAGTTCAGCCAGCTCCCCTGACCAACTCCAGCAGGACAAGGAACTCTTAAAAACACCTTTTCCTGTCCCAAGCCTTTCCTTTCCTGCTGTGAGCCCCATAAATCCAAGTAAGGTCAAGCTCTTCCTCCCCCCCCATCCCCTGGCCCCCGCTGTTTCTCCTCAGACCCTCTTCCTGTCCACTCTGTCAGTCTGATAGAGTTCCACCCAGGAGTAAGTCTCTTGTTCCAAGGTCCTTTTTAAATCTGCCTTTGGTCGCTGCCCACTGCCTGATCTCACAAATAATTGATCAGAATCTCTGGCTGATGAGTGGAGAGTTGCTGTGGCTATCATCTGCAAGTAGCCCCATAGCGGTTTGCAGAGGCAAGAGTTTTGGAGCTCATAAAGGGCATTGCCAGCCTGACCCAGCACTTGTCTTATTTGGGGCCCAGTGTATGCCTGGACCAGTACAACTAAAACAGGTGCAGAGGATTGTGCCCAGGTGTAAGGATGGCCTTAGCCTAAGCAACTCCATTTTAAAATAAAACTGCAGTCCCCACCAGGCAAGCCTACAGAGCCCTTCAATATTGTTATCAGGCATATCCTGATAAATTAAGTCACCTTCCACAACCCTTATAAAACTTAGAGTAAAGTCACTGTCATTTGCCTTCACCATGATAGGAGTCAAAGATGAGAGATTAGGGTGGAAACCACCAAACCATGTTTTTGTTGGGAGCTGCCACTTAGGAGCTGAGTACCCTTAGCCTTGAGCAATGGAATTGTGGATACTGGCTTCTACTGCACCTGTAAGCAGGTGGATCCGATCTCTGCTGAGCATAGGAATGAAGCTATGGAAGTGGGTGTCACCCAATGAGACTGGGATACACCCCCATAAAACCCAATCCCTTGGCTCTTTTGGGTTGAACTTTCTTGAATGTCTTTCTCCCCAATAAATAAAGAATTTTCAAGTGTCTCACTCTTTCTCCAATGGACCCTTAAGGTCAAGAGCCTTCCCTGATTTCTACAAGCAAAGGGTATTTCTGTGTGTCATATACTTCTTTCGCCGTTTTCTTAAGTTATAGGTGCAGCCAGCTCTTGTGAACCCAGCTGAGGTTGCCAGCCTGGCAAGAGCATCTTTTTACTCTAAAGGTATTTTTGTGACAAACTTGTCCATTGTGTTGTGTTACCCTGATTTCTGCAATGTGGCTGTCATTTGGTAGGCTCTGATCAACCTTTTCTTATCTTTTATTTGAAACATCAAAATCTCTGAGTCTTTCAGAGTCACTGACTGTCCAGTATTAAATTACAATGAATTCCCTCAGTCATCCAATTTTTTGAAAAAGAGAATTTCCTCCCATTCAATTCAGATACATGGAGCACCTGGAATGTACTGTCTTCTGTGTTTCACCATCTTATCCCTTCCAGCAGTTATAAATTATTTAATTAATAATACAAAATCACTGAGTACATATTTGCTAAACAAATATAACAATGCTTTTTTTTTCAAGAAGCAAAATCATTCACATAATTGAAGTTGATGAAATTTTAAGATTCAACCATCTCTGACAGAATAGAGTTGATTATGTAAAATACATAGTTTAGCTGGGTTGTCCACATAGGTTTGGAACAACTCACAGAGTGATGAAATGTTTATCAAGTGACATTTCTGGAAAGTCTATGGATGAATGATTATCATTCCATTTTTATGAGGTCTAGATAGAGCTAATGCAATTATATTGAAATTTATAGTTTAGCTTTTTTCTTTTTGCTACTTTACAAAGTCACTATTTCAGTATGAACTAGCCAAATGGAATTATTTTAATGTATTTTCAAGAACGGTGTGACCATACTGGTGCATATTAGCCAAGTATCATTCTTGCCTAATGTGATAATAAATAACATAATGAATATGATATATTTTGCAAAAGGAACCTATAACCTGAAATTTAGGATATGAATGAGATATAAGAGAAACCTTTATAATCCTCCCATTATTATAACTTCATTTTATATCTAAATATGTTTATTTTGAACTGAAAATGCTCCTCACCAGGTTGTTTAATATCTGCTTTACTTCCTTATTCCTCAGGGTGTAGATGAACTGATTGGCTATAGGAGTCATCACTCCAGAGAAGAGGGCCATGAACTTGGGCTGGTACTTTGTAATGGATGAGGGGGGGCTGAAGGTACATGCTGATGGATGGACCATAAAATAAGAGAACCACAACGAGATGAGAGGAACATGTCCTGACGGCCTTTTTCTTTCCTTCAGAAGACTTAATGTTAAGTACAGCATGTGCAATACTAGCATAGGAGGCAAGAATTAAGGAGAGAGGAACAGCTAACATAAAAATGCACACCACATAGAGTGTGAATTCATTAACTTCTTTTTCACCACAGGCAGTCTTTAACAGAACTGGGATCTCACACACCAAGTGATCCAGTTTATTCATGCAGCACAGTGGCAACTGCAGTGTAGTTGTGACCTCTGATATAGCATAGGTGATACCACCCAACCACACAATGGATGCTAATAGAAGGCAAACACGCTGGTTCATGATCAGAGTGTAGTGCAGAGGTCTGCAGATGGCCACATAGCGATCAAAAGACATGAGAGCCAAGAGAAGACATTCTGTACTCCCCATTATGCTGAAGAAATAGAGCTGAACTACACACCCCATATAGCTAATGGTCTTAGAGCTTCTCAGGTTTACCAGCATCTGAGGCACAATGCTTGTGGTTAAACATATGTCTAAAAAGGAGAGGTTGGTGAGGAAGAAATACCTGGGACTGTTGAGACTGGGATCTAACTTGGACACCAGAATGATGGAGATGTTTCCCATGAGGGCCATGGGATATGTTATCAGAAGAATAACAAATAGAGGAAGCTCTATCCAAGGACGGTCAGCAAAGCCTAGTAGAATGAACTCGTCAGGGTGGCTTTCATTAATTAGCCCCATACTCTTCAACTTATTTCACCTATGGTAGAGATGTACCAAAGAATTTAGAATTATGGGAAGAGAAAAACCACAACAATCCATTTGTTTGTACTCATAGATTATAGAACACAGTAATTTAGTTTTGAAATAACACAAAGAATCCAGACCAGGTCATCTAATTTTCCTTCATTAATAAAAAAATTAAAAGTATTTGTCAACAAGTAACCCAAGCATTCTGAAACTAAATTTCCTCTCCTGTGTTACAAGGTTGATAATAGCTACCTTCTTTTTCTCTGGTGAGGTGTGCGTGAAACATAGAAGTGACTGTATTTTAGAAACTTCAAAGTAATGGTTTCAGATTTTACAGAATAAAAATCAATTGAGTAGTTTAATATAAAATTTGTTGTTTCCTATCTTTAGGTGTCTGACAAAAGTAGATAAGTTCAAGTAATTTTATGATTTCATGTTAAGGATCACTGTTGCAGAGCATTAGAAAAATAATAAGAATCACAAAATTATTCAGGTAGCCTGAGTAGAAGATTAAGGAAGAGGAAACCTGGAGATATGTGTATCATCAAGATAGATTAGTCCAGGGTTAGGGACATAGATCTATATTTAGCACTTACCTACTTCTTGCTAGACCTTGGAATAAACCCCTGACTCTCCCTAAAGGGGAAGGAAAGTTTTCCTAATTAGTTGAATAATTATGTCTTCTCTATGGGGAGTGAGAAAAGATTGGATTTAAACAAATGATTCTTAGATATTTGAAATTGAACAGGACATTTAAAAACATTTAACATCAATTTTCTCGTATTTGAAAAACTATCAATGACTGCTTTTATAAATTCAACAAGTTAAGCTAAAAAGACAGGTTTCTTCATACTTTGGGATTTGTTTTTGTACTTACGTGTTTCTTTACAAAACTCATCCAAGTTCTGGGCATTTCATATATCATATTAAATTTTAGTTAATTTATCCATTTTAGTGGGGTTTCTTTATGAATTGAAATTATTATCCTCTTTTAGGAAAAGGATTTTGATAGTTATCAGTGACCCCTTTACTATATATAAATATAGGTACATTTTTTAAGACCAGGTAACTTCTGTAGGAGATATGCCAACTCAGGCCCAGAGACATTCAAATCCTGGAATCATTTTTTTTTTTTCACTTTTAGGACATATTTCTTTGGTTTCCAGCTAAAAGGATCATAGAAACAAAATTAATGCCCTAAGGAAAACATTATTTTGAGATATAAAAATTATTTTTTATACATTTGTTCTTTATTAGTGAAGTATGTTTCATAGAAACCACATCTCATGTAACTTGAGGAACATTCAGATGTCAGCAACTTCACTAGATTTATATGATTGGGGACTTTTTTCATATTAAGTGTATTTTTTTTTGATGACCTCAAAGCTCTTTGATTTTTGCATTTCCCTGGAGATCACTATGACTTAATCTTGCATTATATATAAACTTTATATATAATTATATTTCTCATGCTCACCATATTATTCTCATTACATTTTATTACTGTAAACTCTTAGATTCCATGATATTTGGATTCACCTATTTTCAGTGATTTTGTCATCCTTATTTTACTACATAGTAATATATAGCCATGAATGTTTAAAGTCATGTTAAAAGTTGCCAGGCTGTATTCCTGTTGAAGTCTTTGTATTTTCACTCATACGTTCTTTCTAGCCTATTGAATACATACTTTCTTTTCACACCATATGGTATTTTATTTATAATTTGATCAGGTACAGCTTTGTAGATAGTAAAATATCACTAGAAGAAATAGAAGCAATTTTATATAAGACTTGGCCTCTGGATGAAATAAACAGACAAGTCAATCCATAAAATTGTGACCATATATGTAAAAAATTCACATTACTGCTAAGTCACTTAATACTTTCATCCAGGTATTTAATATTTGTGGAGTGTGTTTTTATTGTAATTTTAATGTCTCTAAGTATGATCCAAGTGAGAAATTAAAAAAGAGATTCCAGAGAGAAGAGTAATTGTTCCTAGAGCCAACAAACTAGGCATTTCTGAAATTTAGAAAACACTCCTTGAAATGAAATGGTCTCTGACTCTTGTATGTATATTTGGTGCTACCACCTATCTACTACTCATTCCAAACTTCCCTAAAATGAATGGCCTCTAAATACATGCATTTTTTACTTACCTTATTTTGTTAAATATTCTTCAATAAAAAGAAATTATTAAGGAATACACTTGAATTTTTCAAGCTTTCAGGAAAGAATGGAGAAATCATAGTATATTAATGAGTATTTAAATATTCTGTTCAGAAGTTAGTTTTTCAGATGATATGGGGTACCAAAGAGAAAAAAGGGTAGGTTAGGAAGGCAATAATAGAAAATATCAAGCATGCATTTTGGGAGTGCTATTTGTATGTTATTCCTGAGACCTCTTGGGCATTATTATCACATAGGCCATTCATTTACCTTTCTCCCAGGTGAGTTAATGAGCAAGTTCCTTGGAGCAAAGTTCTCCATGAAAATGCTTCTGATGTACAATTAGTTACCTCCTGGCTAAGGCTGCTATGCAAACACCAGATCTTATTAATGTTGTCTAAATGCAACTCAATACTTGTTGAGCTCCAGTTCGCTTCATGCTGTTTCAATGACAAGATTTCATTTATTTCTTGTGCCTCAAAAATATTCTATTTTGTGTATGTATGACAATTCTTAATTGACTAATCAGTTGATGACACCTAGACTATTGCTACTTCTAGGCTTTTATGAATGGAACTACATAAAATGTAAGAGTGCAGATATCTTTTACTCATACTGAATTCATTTCTTAAGGATATATATCTATGTCTATCACATTTTTAAACTGCTTTTCTCATGGGATGAACACAGATGCATTCAATACCTGCTTATTATAAACAATGCTGCAATAAATATAAAAATTTTAGGCATTTCTACCATATATTGTCCTAATTCCTATTGATACCAACCTGGAAATAGTGTTGCTAGATCATGTGGTATTTCTTATTATTTATTTTTTGAGGAACCTCCATAATGCTTTACATAACCACCATAGTAAGTTACATAGCCAACAGTAGTGCTAGAGATGTATTAGCAAGTTTTGCATTACTATGACCAAAGTATTTCACAAGAACAATTTAGAAATGCACAAATTTATTTTGGGTTCACTGTTTCAGATGTTCTGTCCATGCACTGTTTCCATTGCCCTAGGCCCTAGGTGAAGCAAAACATCAGGGCTAAAGGGCAGAGCAAAAAAAAAAAAAAAGAAAAGAAAAGAAAAGAAAAACAAAGAAAGAAAAGAAAAGAAAAATAAAGAAAGGCTATTTAGCTCTTGGAAGTCAGAAGTCAGGAAAAAAAGAGTGTGTGGGGAAAGAAAAAAAAATATTAGCCCTCAGGCACACCCTCAGTAACAAATTTCCTCCACTTAATCCTGACCTGCCTAAAAATACCACTCACTTATCCTTTTGAATTATTAATCCATCAAATGGATTAACTAACAGCTCAAGCTATGGCTTTAATAATCTAATCACTTCACTTCCTGCATTAACCAGGAGGTTTTAGAGAACCCCTTATATCCAAAACATAACACCTTTTATTCCTGTCCTTACAGACATTTGTCTTTTGTCTTATTCATTATGGAGATTCTAATGAGGCAAAGAGTGAGGAGTGAGATGACATCTACCAGGCTGGGCCCAGTCCCTGGTACACAGGAAACAGGGACCATGGGCACTGCCAAGCCAGGATGCTGGACCTGCTTGTGCTGGTCTGGAGTCTGGGTCTTTATCAAGAAGCCTGAATATGGGGCCACAGAAGCTGCCTGGTGCTAGGTTTCACTGGAGAGAGGCCAGGCTTAACAAGTCAAGTGCTGACTTTACTCTCCATGCCTTGTGTCAGTGTATCTCTGTGATATGAGGCAGAGGTGTGGAGGGAAGGTGATACAGATGCTGGGAAATTGTCTTCTTACTCTCTTCTAATGTGCCTTTTCTTCTTCATGTGCTCCTCCAGGTACTGTGATCTTTCACACTGATTTTTTTTTTAGCTCTTGTTCAAATTGGTTCATATCCCACCACCACCTTGGAGCTTGCCCGCTTCTCTGGAAAGTCTTTTCTGTCAAGTTGGTCACATCACTCCTCAGTACCTTTTTTGTTTTCAACTTTTTAACATCCTCTTCTCTTGTTTCCCCTTTTTTTGCTTGCAAAACGTATAAATGTTATTTTGAATGTTTACACATGTATCTTCTCTTGGGATCTTTAATCATAGCACATGTGATATTCAATCTTAGCCATATTTGCATAAGCTTTTTAATATGTAAACTAAAGTGAAGAACAGCTTCCAAAACTAGTTGTTTAATTTTTTTTTTGCTTTCTCCAAATACTTTATTTTCGTTTTTTTTTAATTTGTTCTAATTAGTTATATATGACATGAGAAAGCATTTCAATTCATTTTACACAAATGGAGCACAACTTTCATTTCTCTGGTTGTACACAATGTAGAGTCCCTCCATATGTGCAGTCATACATGTACCTAGGGTAATGATGTTTATCTCATTCCACCAGCGGCACACCATCTTTCCTGCCTCCATACCTCATCCTCTTTCCTCCGTCTCCTTTGCCCAATCAAAGTTTCTCCATTCTTCCTAGGCTTCCTCCCCCCAACATGCATCAGCATCCAATTATCAGAGAGAACATTCGGCCTTTGGGTTTTTGGAGTTGGCTTGCTTTTCATAGCACGATATTCTCCAGTCCATCCATTTACCTACAAATGCCATCCATTTATTAAATATTAGCCTCGATAATTTTTTTTCTATTTTTTTTTATAATTTCATACCAGTTACATGAAGATTTTCCAAATTTTATTACAGCTTAGATGTAAGTTTTCTCATATTCTAAATGAGAAAATTGCAAGTAATAGTATGTGGCTTTGCAAAATTTCAACAATTTGTCAATGACAAAATCAGGGTGTGATTATGGATTTTTTGTTCTGGTGACCCATTCTTATAAACAACACCCAAAGCAAAACAAATGCTCTGAAATCCTACAAATGTCAACCTTAACCATGAATATAGATTTCCATTTCACACATGAATTTGTGTCACCAGCAACTTTAATAAAGAACCAATAATAAAATCAACATTTTCCAAGATATGAAGGGAGCCATACTTTGTGGAAGTACAAGCTTCTCCAGCCTGTAAATTTCTCCTCTCATCCAGACAGATGATTCCCAATTTTTGTCTGCTTCATCTTATTCTTAGAGCTGTGCAGTACATTTCTTATGTGCATGCTCAAATATCTTTACCTTTCATAACTCTGCAGGACAGAAATATTGACACAAATGTGCCACCCAGGAAATAACCGAAATCAGTTCTGGCTTCTGGCTCAGGTACACTCAGTTTTATTCCTCATGCAGCCATCTGTACATGTTTTCTAACTCTCTTTTACAAATGTGAATTTGGAAAGGGAACTAGCTATTATGTATTACAATATCAAGTGATTTCAAGAGTATTAAACTTTCAAATACAAATCATCATATACCAATTATAATTCAATAATCACTAACACCTTACAAATGAGTAGTGAAAATTGTATGGTCTTTCCAAAGACATCACCAGGTTGAGCAAATTAACATTTTAGCATGAGTGCTTTACCATTCCCTTTGTACAGTTATACAATATTAAACTCCATTTTTATAGTTATACAATATTAAAATGCATGTTAATTTTTCTAAAATGTATAATGCACTCCTAAAAAATTCTAAGGCTTCTTTAATTTGTAACCTTCCTCAGTATGGCTCTGCTTTTAATGAACTTAATAAAATGGACAATTACAGGCCAGTTATTTTATATAATATGCTTCTCTTTAGATTTCTTTGGTCTTCATGTATGATAAGGTTGAAGTTACTAATTTTTGGTGGGAATACCTCATAGGTGCTATTGTGTCCTCCTCTGCATTCCATTATAGGTATATGGTATTCATTTATTCCACTGGTTATACTAACTCCAATTCTCTCATTAACATGGTGTCTGCTAGGCTTCCGTGCTATAAAGTTATCTTGTCTGCCTTGGTATCTCATGAGTATCATGAGGCAAAATACATTGAGTTGAGATGGAATTCTTTTTTGGACTAATTTCCAGCCACTAGTCTATTTTCAGGAATCCTTTATAATCCTTCTCAGAGATAATTTTTACTGTGGTGTTTTCCAAATGGAAATGTATAGAATCTTATTATTCCTTCTACATATATTATTTGTTGTGGTAAGGTGAAAAATACCTTCTGATCTCTAGAACATCGATTACATGGTCAAAGGGTTTTACAAATGTAATTAAATTGAGGTACTTGGGATAAGAATACTACTCTGAATTTTCTGATTGAGGTATTATAATCAGTAGAATCATTATGAGAGGAAGCTGGAGTATATTAAAGACATGAGATACTATGCTGGTGACTTTAAAAATAGAGGGAGAGGCTATAAGAGAGGAGTGAGATATCTTCTCAAAACAGAAAAATGAAAAGACAGATTTTCTCCTGATAGTGGAAGAAGAAATGTAACATTGTAACTTAATTTAGGTTTCTGATCTCTATAAATATAAGACAAATTTTTATTGTTGGGCACAGTGGCACTTCCTGCAATCCTAGCAAATTGGGAGGCTGAGGCAGGAGGATTGCAAGTTCAAGGCCAGCCTCAGCAACTTAACAAGACCCTGTCTCAAAATAAAAAATAAAAAGGGATGTGGACATAGCTTCAACCTCTGGTTAAAAAAAAAAAAAAAAACATTATATTTTTATTTTAAGATTAAATTTTAGATAATTTGCTATAGAAAACATAGAAAGCTTATATCATTGGCATTCTGTTCAAAGGAATAGTTTTCCTTCTGTATGTCATTATTTTTGAGTTTGCATGTATGTGTGTGTTGTGTTCGTATGCATTTCTCTTTCTATACCTAACTTTGCACTTAACATCATGACCTTCACTCCCACTCATGTTATTATAAATGATGCAATTTCTTTTTCTCTTTTATGGCTGAATAGTATTCCATTTTGGTGTATATATAGCCTTTTCTCTATCCAATCATCCATAGATGGACATTTAGGTTGAATCCATATTTTAACTATGGTGAATAATGCTATAATGAATGTGGGAATGCATACAGAAATTCATTATGCTAATTTAATTTGCTTTGCACATATGTGCTTTGGTGTGATTGCTGAATCTTTTAGTAATTCTATCTTTTTTTTATGGTGCTGGGGATTGAACCCAGTGCCTTGTGCACGTGGGGCAAGCACTCTACTAACTGAGCTATATCCCCAGTGCCTAGTTCCATCATTTTTGATAAGCAATTTATGTATTTATTTTTCCTTGCATGAAATTTCATTCCTTTTGTTATAAGGGCTTATCAATAAAAGCATTCATTGGATTGGACAAAAAAATATATTTGTGATACTGGTTTTCAGTATGCATTATTTTAAGCCTTGATTCAGTAAACTGTAAGAAAAGGATTTGTTGGGTAACAAGTGTTGGGAAATGTTCCTGTCCAGCCTTGGGGAAAGCATACTCTTTTTCCTTTCCAAAGAAAGAATTTAGAACTCAGTGGGGGATGTTGGACATTTTATTATTCAAGCACTTCTTAGAGGTAGAGGTTGAGATACATTGGAGGATATAATGTATTTTAGTCCAGTTCTATTTTATTCAAGTCCACTCCATCTCATTAGTGGGTCAGACTACCCAAAAAGTTCCCTGTGTTGCAATCACAGGGAGTTCTGAGCAGATACAACAGTCAGTCTGGTTGTCATAACATGTAACATCCATTTCCCAGTCCAGAGTTAGGATACTTATTGATAACCTATGGAGAATATGACAAATGTTTAGTCAACACTAATAATACCAAATCAACTCCATTAAGCATAGACTACTGAAAAATCTTGTTTTAATAAAGTAGCCCAAACAGTAAACTTAGATGGGCAAGTGTACCATACCAATCTGTCTCTTTGTATTTCAGAGCATAGAAAGAATAAGACACTTGTGGAATAAGTGCCACAAACTGATAAAATCTGTCTTCTGATTTTAGTCTTTCTCATTGCTGAAGAGGGACCTCAACTCATTTGACAGACCTTCAGGTTGCATCTGTTATTGATGATAGCAACATGGCTTCCAGCCACCAAGCTGTGCAGCCAGCCCACTGTTCCCTGTTAGAAGCAGCAGGGGAGCATTAGAGCCCCAGAGTGGTGGCCTGGGTAGGTTAAAGCACAGGCAACAGGCACAGGCTACTATGCAGAGCTTTCCATGGTGGCACAGGCTGAGGTATGGTGGCGCCAGCATAAAGCCAGGCTAAGCCTACTGCATGCGTACAATCTAGTCCTCAGGTCCAGATGCCCTACAGAGCATTCATAATTCAGTTACTTCAATCTTTAGTTTCCTGACCTGCCATAAGTAAATGGAAGTAAGTCACTATACAAAACCTTAAACTATACTACAGAGCAATAGTAATAAGAAAAGCATGGTATTGGCACCAAAACAGACTGGTAGAACAATTGTACAGAATAGAGGACACAGAAACTAACCCACAAAATTATAATTATCTTATATCAGACAAACGTGCCAAGAACATGCACTAGAGAAAAGATAGCCACTTCAACAAATGGTGCTGGGAAAACTGGAAATCCATATGTGACAAAATGAAATTAAACCCATATCACTTACTATATACAAAATTTAACCCAAACTGAATCAAGGACCTACGAATTACACCAGAGAATCTGTGTCTAATAGAAGAAAAGGTAGGCCCTGATCGTCATCATGTGGGATTAGGCCCCAATTTCCTTAATAAGACTCCTATAGCACAAGACTTAAAACCAAGAATCAATAAATGGGATGGACTCAAACTAAAAAGTTTCTTCTCAGCAAAAGAAATAATCTGTGAGGTGAATAGAGAGCCTACATCCTGGGAGCAAATTTTTATCTCCCTCACACATCAGATAAAGCACTCATCTCTAGAGTATATAAAGAACTCAAAAAGCTAAACACCAAAAAAAAAAAACCCAATCAATAAATGGGCCAAGGACCTGAACACACACTTCTCAGAAGGATATTCAATCAATCAACAAATATATGAAAAAAGTGTTCATCATCGCTAGCAATTAGAGAAATGCAAATCAAAACTACTCTAAGATTTCATTTCACTCCAGTCAGAATGGAAGCTGTTATGAAAATAAACAATAATAAGTGTTGGTGAGGATGTGGGGGGAAAGGCACACTCATCCATTGCTGGTGGGACTGCAAATTGGTGCAGCCAATATGGAAAGCAGTATAAAGATTCCTTGGAAGTATGAAGATCCAGGTATCCCTCTCCTTGGTCTATACCCAAAGAACTTAAAATGAGTATAGTACAGGGACACAGCCACATCAATGTTTATAGCAGCAAAATTCACAATATCTAAACTGTGGAACCAGCCTAGGTGCCCTTCAGTAGATGAATGGATTAAAAACTATGGCATATATACACAATGGAATATTACTCAGCAATAAAAGAGAATAAAATCATAGCATTTGCAAGTAAATGGATGCAGTTGGAGAAGTGCTAACTAAGTGAAGTTAGCCAACTCCCAAAAAATAAATGGTGAATGTTTTCTCTGATATAAGGTGACTGACTCATAGTGAGTTAGGGAGAGGGAACATGGGAGGAATAGACGAACTCCAGATAGGGAGGAGGGGTGGGAGGGAAAGGGAGAGGACGGGGTTATCAATGATGATGGAATGTGATGGACATAATTATCCAAAATACATGTATGAAGACATGAATTGGTGTAAACATACTTTATATACAAATAGAGATGTGAAAAATTGTGTTCCAAGTGTGTAAAAAGAATTGTGATGCATTCTGCTATCATGTATTTTTAAAATAAAAGCAATTTAAAAAATGAAAATGGAAGTAAGGCAGATCTGAATGAGATTGGGGCTAACTAATAGCTTTCCAAACCCTAATTAGCATAAATTTGGAACAATAGCAGTGACTCAAGTGCTAAATAAACTTCTAGACTAGCAGACTCCACAGGAGAAGATCGGAGGTGCCCTCTTGCACTTCAAGAGTGCAGTTCCTATTTCTACTCTTCAATATATCTCACTCTTACACTCATTCATTCTGGTTTATGGATTTCATTATTCAAATTTATGAGACAAGAACTCTGAAAGAAGAACTTGACAGTAAGCTGCTGCCATCTGCTGCAACCTTCTCAGCTGAGAATGGGAATGCCCATTAGGAGCTGCAACACCTCTCAGCTGATGAGACCTGTAGCTTATACAGACCCCTACCTTCCTGCAGAAGCAGTGAGTCAGGTACCATCTCAAAATTCCAGTTTCAGAAGTGCTGACAACAGGCAAAACAGTTCTAGAATGCATTTTATCAGGCATTTTTATGGGCAGTCCCTTGTGTCACCCTGTCTACATAGTCTTTTACCTCCATGCTTTAATGTGTGATGTAGTCAAATGGCAATTTCCTTTGCTGAGAATTTTTTCCATCATCTTGTTTTCATTAGTTGTACAATCTTGAATGGTGCTTCTCTGGTGATGGGCTCCATAGAAAGTATAGCATAAGTGGTGCACGTACATTATATGAGCTATAACATTATTCTTCTCCATTCTATAACTGTGACAAATGTCCAATAGAATTCTTTTAATCTTCTGCCATAAGCCTCATCCCAGAATCTCTGGAATAACATGGATGGTAAGCTCAGTAGGTTTCAATGTGTCTAGTAACCCCAAAACTTGTGCCTGTTTTGCTGTCCATTTGGCCTGATCAAAACCCTCAGAGAAGATGTCAGAGCAGAACTAGGCAGTGACTCCTAACCCTTCCACACAATAGTAAAGAGGTGGTGAAGAAACAGCTAACCAGGGAAATGGGTGACAGAATCAATGCTCTAAGACCCAATACTTGACAGTTTGAGACTTGCAGAAACTTGAATTTTGGTTACTGGAGAAGAAAATAAAAATGAATTTTCTTAACCCCAAACATGGATGAGGGAGAAATGGGGAGGGACAACAAAAAGAAAAGTAGGGAGAAGAAAAGCACATACCCTTACTTCTTAACAAAATCTGTAAATAAAAGCAGAACCGCCCCCCACCACCACCACCACCTCCTCAGACAAGTAGAGATGTGGAGCTGACCCCAAAGATGATCACTCCCAGGAAGTGCAGGCCTAACCCATTGCTCTACACAGTCAGAGATGGGGGTGATACCACAATTCACAGCATGGGAAGTAAGAGCCCAGGCATGGAAAGTCAGTGAAATAAATCTGACAGAGAGCTGTCTCTGTCCTGGCAGTAGAGGAACATATTACCCACAGCTACAGCTAGTGGAATCTTAGAAATAGGCAGAATGGCTGCCTCTGCCCTAGATAGTGGAAAAGAATGACACTCATGGTTCACAGCCTTGGACAATGGGAATTTGAAACCAGATGGACTATCTCTTTTCTAGTTTCAGGGATGGTGCCCTGGCAATCTATATCAGTTGGGCAAGGGGGTGGTGCTTTTGCACCACAGACCACCCACAGAAGACCCACAACCATAGGTCCTGTGCTTAAAGAAAGTCACCAGGCTCTATGCCACTTTGAAGAGATCCCTGTGGAGGGGAGTGTGTGCACAGTGACCCACTACATTTGGAGTCATGATCTTGAGCCTTGTATCCTATGCTTCGGTGTGCAATTGAAACAACCAGCAGACACAGCATAGCACCCTTTCAGCATCCAATTTCTGACCCCTGGGCTGATAAATAGAATTGGCTGATGAGAAGTCCATAACAACAAACTTTTTCTCCTCAGTACCTCAGGGGTGGTCCAAAGTGGAACACTGGCAGAAAACTTCAAATGCTTCCAAATCCTGATGAAATTTGAACAAAGAAAACTCAATAAGAATATTCTTCATCTTGGTATGATTTGCACCAAATTGTTTAATGTCAACTTTCATTATATATATATATATATATACACACACACACACACACACACACATGTATATATGTGTGTGTATATATATATATATCTTCATTTTGATTTGATAGTCGTTACAGTATTATTTGACATTGTTCCCTCAACCCATTTTATTGAATTTCTTCTTCTTTTTTTTTTAAATTTTATTGATTCTTTTCAGTTGTACATGACAGTAGCATCCATTTTGACAGAATTATAAAAGCATGGAATGCATTTTGTTCTAATTCAGGCCCAAGCACCTCTCCTTCCACTTCCCTCCCCACAACCCCAGTTCCCTTCCATTTACTGATCTTTCCACTATTTAACCATAGTTATATTTTTTAAATTAATTTATTATAGAGGTACATGATGGGGAGATTCACTGTAGTATATTAATAAGTGTAATAGAAAAGTTATGTCAGATTCATTTCACTGGCTTTCCTTTTCCAATCCCCCCTCCCTTCCTTTCATTTCCCTTTGTCTAGTCCCCTGAACTTTTCTATGCTCTCATTTATTTTTCCTCCTTTATTGTGGGTTAGCTTTCACATATCAGAGAAAACATCTCACATTTGTTTTTGAAGATTTTTTTGTGGAGTGGGGATTGGCTTATTTCACTTAGCATGATAGTGTCCAGATCCATACATTTACCAGAAAATGGCATTATTCTTTATGGCTGTATATGTATTATGATACATATACTCCATTGTGTATATGTATATCATTTTCTTTATTCATTCATCTTTTGAAGGGTACCTAGGTTGGCTCCAAAGCTTTGATATTGTGAATTGTGCTTCTATAAACATTAATATGGCTTTGTCACTGTAGTATGCTGATTTTAAGTCCTTTGGGCATAAACTGAAGAGTGATATACTGAAGTCAAATGATGGTTCCATTTTTGTTATTTTGAGTAATCTCCATACTGCTTTCTAGAATGGTTGCATTAATTTGCAATCCCACCAAGAATATATGAGTATACCTTTTCCCTCACATCCTCGCCAAAATTTATTGTTACTTTCTGATTAGAGTGAGGTGAAATCTCAGTGTATTTTTAATTTCCATTTCTCTAATCACTAGAGATATTGAATATTTTTCATATATATGTTGACCATTTGTATTTCTTCATTAGAGAAGTGTCTGTTTAGTTCTTTTGTTCATTTATTGATTGGGTTATTTGTTTTTTGGTTGTTGAGTTTTTTGAGTGTTTTGTCTATTCCTGATATTAACACCCTCTCTGAGGTGCAGGTGGCAAAGATTTTGTCCCATTCTGAAGTCTCTGTCTTTATGTTCTTGATTGTTTCCTTTGCTGTGAAGAAGGTTTCTAATTTCATGCCTTTCTACTTATTAATTTTTTTATTTTGCTTCTTGTGCTTTAGATGTCTTGCTAAGAAAGTTAGGCCCTGAGCCAATATGTTGGAGTGTTGGGCCTACATTTTTTTCTAGTAGGTTCAGGGTTTCTGGTCCAATTCCTAGGTCTTTGATCTATTTTGAGTTGAGTTTTGTACAGGTTGAGAGATAGGGGTTAAATTTCACTTTGCTACATGTGGATTTCTAGTTTTCCAGCACCATTTGTTGAAGAGGGTGTCTTTTCTCCACTCTGTGTTTTTTGCACCATTGTCAAATATACAATAACTGTATATGTGTGTTTGTCTCTGTCTTCTAGTCTAGTATACCTTCTAATGTTTTGCAATATTAACAGGAATCATTTTATCTTTGTTTCCCTAGCTCAGATTTACAGTTCTTCTTTTATCCATTTTCCCCCTCTTACACGACCTACTATTGCTTCAAATGTTCCCCATACATCTTTTTACAATTTTTAAATTTCTTTGCTATTTTCCCCACCTTTTATTTTCTTTCTTTTTTTCCAAATTTTTCTTTTCACCTCTTTTTAATCACTATATAATATTATAGCAGTTTTATAATCTTTAATAACTAATTTTCACCCTATTTCAGAACATTACTACAAGTTCAAACGTGAATTAGCAGGACTATGAAGAACACTATGAACATGTTTGGAGTTTCCTAAGGTTGATTGTATGTGGCTTTGTTCTGAAGTGATTGTAGTAAATGAAGCTTTATATTTTCTCTCAAAGCTTTATATTTTCTTCTATTCTATTGGGAATAGAAGAGGTACACATTGAGTGAAAGTATCAATACCTGAGTATTCTCCCAGCCTGGGGCCCTTAAAAAAGAGAAGCACATTAAATAGCTCACTAAATAGTTCTTATAAAATAAGAAAGATCAAGTGATTTCTCTCATAAGAAGAAGCTAGGATAAGAGAAGGATAGGATAACACAAAGCACCAGTCAAATTAATGGATGAGCAAAAAGAAGTCAAGGATAGTAGAGGAAGGAAAATGCATGAGGGAAGGGAAGACAAGAGGGAAAAGGGTAATGAGAAAGGGGAAATCATGAACTAAAATTGATTTTTATGCATAGATATGAGTTTGTTGAGATGAACTCAACTAGTATGAACAAGTGTACATCTCTAAAAAAGAAAAGAAGAAGCATTATTAGTCCCATTATTTATTCATGCACTATAAAATAGCAAGGGAAAAATTTAACCTAAACAGTACATAACACTTCAACAATCAATCCCATTGACTCCATAAAAGAGAAAACATCAGGGCTGGGGATGTGGCTCAAGCGGTAGCGTGCTCACCTGGCCCGGGTTTGATCCTTAGCACCACATTCAAACAAAGATGTTGTGTCCGCCAAAAACTGAAAAATAAATATTGAAATTCTCTCTCTCTCTCTCTCTCTCTCTCTCTCTCTTAAAAAAGAAAATGCCTTAATTTTTAAAAAAGAGAGAAAATATCAGAGAAAGAATTCAGAAATTTCATAGTTCAATGAGAAGAAATGAACTTAGAAAATATAGGAAACAAAATATAATTTAAATAAAGAGGTAAAGACTCTGAAAAAGAACCAAATAGAAATCCTGTGAATTAAATACTTGATAAATCAAAATAAAAATTCAATGGAAAGCATCACAATAGATTAGACCACTTTGAAGATAGATTCTCAGGCCTTAATGACAAACTGTACAATCTTGAAAATAAACCAAAAAAATAAAGAAAACATGTTGAGAAACCATGAACAGAATGTTTTTAAAATCTGGGATAACATCATATACCAAATTTAAGAATAATTGGGGTAGAAGAAAAATATAAAATACAAACTAAAGAAATAACAATTTTTTAAATGAAATAATATCAGAAAGTTTTCCAGATCTTAGGAAAAAGACAGAAATACCAATACAAGAGTTACTTAAAGCCTCAATAGGCAAGATCAAAAAAACCTTAGCCAAGTCACATTATAATGAAAATAATAAATATACAGAAAAATGATAGAATTTTATATGTCATAAGAGAAAAATGACAGGTGACATATAGAGGTAAGCCAATTCTAGTTTTGACTGGTTTCTCTACTCAGGCCTCAAAAACCAAGAGGGTTTGGAACAAGATATACCGAACCCTGAAAGGACATAGGAGAAACCAAGATACAGCAAAACTATCCTTCAGAATTGTCCAACATTTTACTTCCCATTATAAGTTCGTCTAAAGATTATATTATATGACATAGAAAAGTATTACTTGTATATATTCTTTTTCAAGATAAATGAATTATTGGATTTTTTAAAATAGCCACCAAAACAAGAAATAAGAAATAATAGTAAAGGTTCACATTTATCATTTAAAAGGTAAAACTCTCATTTTATTTTTATTTTATTTTTAAATTAAGCTTATTTTTAATTGTTACATAAAGTCCCAAATGGATAATATGTGAGGTTTTGACACATGTACCCATTGTGTAATGTTTAAATCAAGTTAAAAGAATGGGGGATGGAGAATGAGGTGAGCACTTGATTTTGTTGGGCATCACAGTACCCATCTGTCCTCAAGATAAACCCAGAATAAGGCCTGTCCTGGTGTCCCTAAGACTTAGCTGATTCTTCAAAGACCCTGCCTTCTAGTTCATCATACACAGACCCAGGCTCCAAGCTCCAAATGACTCCCTAAAGAATGAGATTCCAGCCCTGCTCCAACACAAGGCTGGGTTTAGGCCCCAGACTATTCATTGTATCCCCAGTTTCCAGTGCATGCAGAGTCCAGGCTTATACCCATCAGTTATTACCTCATACCCAATATAGTATCTATTATGAAAAAAGACAAAAAGAAAGTTTTGGCATGGATGTGGAGAAAAGAGAACATTATACATTAGGGTAGGGAATACAATTATTAGAGCCAATATGGAAAACACCATGAAACTTCCTCAAAAATTTAAAAATAAATCTACCAAATTATTCTACAATCACATATGATTGCACACACACACACACACACACACACACACACACACATTTTTTAAAGAAGGAAATCCTTATACCTGCAACAACATGGGTGAACTGTAGAACACTACAGTTTCAGTAAGTGAAATAGACTATGCAGACAATGACAATATTCTTTATTAATACATATATGAATCTAAATTATTTTAACTTACAAAAGTGCAGACAAGTAAAATACTGGTTGTCAAAGGGTCTGGAGGGTCAGAGGAAAACAGGGAAAGAGAAAATGGAACTTTTTTCAAAAGATACAAAGTTTCAGAGAGGAGACCTATTGAGATGTATTACATAATAAGATGTCTAGAATTAATGCTACTATATTCTTTTTTTATTGATTTTGTAAACTAAAATAAAATAAATGACAGCAAAATGCATTACAATTCTTATTACACATATATACCCCAATTTTTCATATCTCTGTATATAAAGTATTTTGACAGCCAATTTGTCTCTTCATACATGTACTTTGGATAATGATGTCTATCATATTCCACTGTCCTTGCTAATCCCCTGCCCCCTCCCTTTCCCTCCCACCCCTCTTCCCTATCTAGACTTCATCTATAACGCTAAGTGAAGTTAGCAAATCCCCCCCAAAAAATGCCAAATGTTTTATCTGATATAAGGAGGCTAACTCATAGAAGGGTAGGGAAGGGGAGCATAGGAGAAATAGATGAATGGTACTGTATTCTATACCTGAAATTTTCTAAGAGTGTAGATTTTCTTCTTTCATTTCTTTTTCCTTTCTTCTCCTCCTCCTCCTCCTCCTCCTCCTCCTCCTCCTCCTCCTCCTCCTCCTCTTCCTCCTCCTCCTCTCCTCCTTCTTTTTTTGTACAGGAATTAAAGCCAGGGGCACTGAGTCATATTCCTAGCCCTTTAATTTTTTTAAATTTTATTTTGAGACAGGCTTGTTAAGTTGATTCAGGCCACAGTAAATTGCTGAGGCTGGCTTTGAACTTGTGATTCTCCTACCTCAGTATCCAGAGCCACTTGGATTACAGGAATGTGCTACTGTGCCAGGCAGGAGAGTAGATCTTAAACATTTTCACCATACACAATAATATTAACCTACTTGGTGTGATATGTATGTTAATGGATATAAATACATAACTTAATAATATTTGAATACATCAAAACATCACATTGTAAAAATATACACAGCAATTTTTCTTAATTTATACCTTTAAAAAGCTGAAGGAGAAAATTTAGATTGTGGACGATGAGAATGCCACATGTTATCCTGAACTATAAGATTTCCACAATGCAAGATTGTACAAATATTTCACATTTCATATATTTCCAAATAATCTGTATTCATATGCATTTTCACTGTATGTAGAGTTTATTATTACAGAAGTTTTTTTTATTTATACAATTTTTGCTTCCTTATTTTATAGGTGGTAGGTTTAAAGACAAAGAAACTTAACCTATACTATTATTCTTGTTAGGGTGATAAAAACATCACAGACAGAACAAGGACAGAATGAACAGAGTCAATGTAATTGCAAACCACACAGGAAATAGACTGGAAGTTTTGGGTGTAGTTTTATTTTACAATGTAAGACAAAGTTTCTGAAATACTTGCAGCAAAGTCTTTATAAAGCCTTCAAAGTTTGTATCTAACAATCAACATACAGACAAAATTCAAGCATTGCTAAGTGGTCACTTTAGATTATTTTATTTCAGTTAGCATTCCATTCTTATTGATGATTGACAGTTAAGTGGGCGATTATGTAGTTCACTTATTTCAGATAAGGCTGGTTGATAATAGTACAAAAAATATTCCATAAAAATCTATTTATTTGGAAAATAAATACATTGACCTTCCTAATGTACTTACTAACCACAAATGCTAACATTAAATCAAGATTAAAAACAAACAAAAAAACATTTTCCATTGAACAACCTTTATCAGAAACGGTTTTCCAATATATTTTAAAGTAATGATTTCAAAAACTCATTAGCTTCAAGCCATTTTTGTATCCTATATTTCTAATTTCCTTGAATATTCTTTATATAGCATTTTAGGCAACACAGGTGCTTCACCCATATACTTTATCAAATTATATTCAGCCATGATGGCTAGTATGGACAGGACATTTAACAGAAAATCTGTTATATCCACTTAGAAGTATATGATATACTTCTAACTGCCATGCAAACAGTTATGTAAGACGCTTACTTCTGCTACATAATTACACATGTGTTTGCTACAATTCATACATTTATTTTCTTATGACATGGAAAGGCATATGAAAAAATGTTCAACAAATAATAGAAGTTCAAGTATTTCACTTTGTCTGTAAAATAATGTGTATGTGTGTGTGTGTGTGTGTGTGTGTGTGTTTACCCAAATATATATAGTTCTGCCTAGAGGAAAGAAATTTAAAAGACACATTATAGAAATTTTAAAATGTAATGTCATCTTTCCACAGGAATTAAAAACTACTATTATTAATATTTATGACAAATCTCACACCTCATTCTCAGATAAGGAAAGACTTTGGATTCATTAGAATTGTGATGCAGGAAATTATCACTGCATTGGTCTTAATTTACATGGCTGTGTTCTCTACAAGAGAATGTTATTTAGGTAGGCTTCATTTTACTTATACCTGTTAGTAAGAATTCTGTGAACTTGTAAAATTATTTGGTCATTATTTCAGGTATAATGAGTAAAAACGTAATGCATGGATGGATGGATGGACCTATGAACCACTGGTGAAAAGTTGTATGCACCATTACACTGTTAATGCCGCACACAAGTTTTATTCTCTCTCCATTAGTCTCCTAACTGCCCCTCTCACATCTTTGTTTCTGAGGGTGTAGATGAGAGGGTTGAGGCTAGGGGTGACAACAGTATAAAACAGGGCAATGAACTTCCCTTGCTCTTGAGAATTTTCTGTTGATGGTTGGAGATATATGAAAAGGGCTGGAATAAAAAACAGAGAAACTACCATAAGATGGGATCCACATGTACCAAAGACTTTCTGAAGCCTGGTAATTGACTGCATCTTCAGTGCAGCCCGAGCAATCGCACCATAAGATGTTAGAATGAGGAAGAGAGGTATGAGAGCAAAAATAGAGCTTGTGAACATGAGAGTCAGCTCATTAATATGAGTATCAACACAAGACAATTTCAGGAGTGCTGGAACTTCACAGAAAAAGTGATCAACTTGGTAATGTCCACACAGGGGCACCCATAAGATAAAGAGGGAATGGAGTGCTGAGTTGGTAAAACCACTTACCCAAGAAACCAAAGCTAAGGATTGACAGAGTCCAGGGTGCATGAGGACAGTGTAATGCAAGGGTTTACACACAGCTGCATAACGGTCATAGGACATCACCATCAATAGGACACACTCTGTAGTTCCCAGTGCAAGAACAAAGTAGAGTTGAACAATGCAACCAGCATAAGAAATGGTCTTCTCTGGGCCCCAGAGGTTTACCAGCAATTGGGGAATGGAGCTGGTGGTGTAGCAGAGATCCAGAAAAGAGAGGTTTGAGAGGAAGAAGTACATGGGAGTGTGGAGACAGGAATCCAGGCATGATAGCATGATGATGAACAAATTACCTATCAGTGTCATCAAGTAGAATATCAAGATAACCACAAAGAGAATGACTTCCAGCTGAGGCCATTTAGAAAACCCCAGTAGAATGAAGTAGCCTTCAGAACTAGCATTGAGTTTTTCCATCATTTTTGCTTTCTGTTACCTGAAAGGGGGAAAAAATTACATAAGCTCAAAAAACAATATGGAAATGTGATAAATTTTTAAAAGCCTGCCACTGTGAGATTCTAGGACAATTAGGACAATTGAGGGAATATTACAATTAACCACATAAAAATTCTCAAGTTCATACTGATATAAATATAGCAAAATACATCAATGATGTACACTGAGCTAGAATCAGAATTAATAAATACAAAAGTGTGATCCTTTTAGGAATACATAAGTGGATACAAAATTGGTAAATAATAATTTGATGAGAAGCATGTTATTTACATAACCTGAAACATCTCTCTACCAATTACTTGATAATTACAAAGTGAAAGACAATAAATTTTGCCATTGCAGAACATCGTGGACACCTCCATAACCATGTGATAAAAGTCAACATCAACAGTGTTGAGACAAATCAACATTATGTGGCTGCTGATGTGATACTCTCAAATGGACACAATATCACTTCAATCATGTTCCCAACAAGAATACATAGCCTAATATGAATAATGAAGGAACTTGGCACAACTCAAAGTGAAACAAAATAGCTTACTTGTAATACTCAAAATGTCAACATCAATTAAGGCAATGAAGATTGAGGGAGTGGACCATGATAAAGGAGACTGATGAATTAAAGTATCTAAATTTATGATTCTGTACTTGAAAATAATTGCTATTAACAAAATTAGTGAAACAACTGAAGAAATCTAAATGCAAACTATAGATTTAACAATATCATCTCCCTTTTAAATTTGCTATTTTTTTTTTGCTAAGTATAGAGATGTAAGCTACTGTTCTTGTTCTTAGAATATAAATACCAAAAGAGATAGTGCTTATGAAAAATAGTATCACCAATTAAATCTCAAATTCTCCAAAGAAGCAATGGAGGATAGAAAGTATCAATTTATGGATAGATAGATGATAGACAGTAGGGGAATGTTAGTTCTTTGCACTACTTTTTGTAATTATTTTGTAAATTTGAAGTTTTACCATAATAAAATTTGGGGTAACTTTTATTTACCAAAATAAATTACAAAATGATTTTATATTCCATGCATATATTTGCCTTCTTATATAAAAAAGTAACATCATAATTGTCATGTTCTTCTCACTCATCCTACAGGGGATGGTAATTTGTAAGTAAATGGTAGTGAAGGAAATTTCTAATTTATCTAAGGAAGACAATTTCATAAAAACCAACAATCTTTGTTACCATATGAATTCAGTTTTCTTTTCAACATTTTTTGTTTACTTCCATTTATGTGATGATAGATACCATAATAAATGCAATTCCAATAATTATATATATGGGTGAGAAGAGAGAAAGAAAAATATCTACTTCTGTAGTGAGTTTGAATTGTTTATATTGGGTGAAGGATATTTAGACTAAATTAGATATTCTTTTAAAAAATTTTTTAGTTGCAGTTGGACAAAATACCTTTATTTTATTCATTTATTTTTATGTATTGCTGAGGATTGAACCCAGTTCCTTGCGAGTGCTTGGCGAGACACAACCCCAGCCCCATCAACTAGATATTCTTATAGAAATAATTTTATTGTCTGATTTGGTTTATTGAACTCAAAGCTTGTTTTTAACTTGGAAAATAAAACATAAATAAATATACTAACAAAGACACATAGGCACATGCACATTAATTTAGGAGTACTAATAATGTAAAAAATGTGGAAATATCAAGAAAAGGATATTAAAGTTACCTTAAAGAATCAGTGAAGCTAAATTTGAAGGAGAACTTTTTAAGGAAAAGAAGATCAAAATTCAGTGGGCAGGGGAAGGACAGGTACTGGGGTCTGAATTAGAATAAGATATATTCCATGCTTGTATATCAAATTGGCTCTACTGTCATGTATAACTAAAAGGAACAAATAAAATTAAATTTTAAAAACATTCAGTGACTCAGCACTGAAATATTAAATATCTGAGGGGCAGACAATGGAGAGGAACCTCACAATAACACCTAGAGTTGGAAGTGTGCATATCAGAGGGCTGAGAATTCTGAACCACAGGGCCTGAGGCAGGTTTCCATGTGTTGTCCTTTTCTCTAGGTTAATAACTGATAAAATATTTAAATTGTAACCATAAGTTCTAATTACTACATGTTTTTATTTTTAATTCTCTAGTCTACAGAACAATGAATTATTTTAAATTTATTATGCAATATAATGAAAACATTAAACCAATTTGGTCATTTAATATATTTCTGCTAGTGAGAAATTTTGTTAAGAAAAACTATAACTATATGATTCTTAGGCTATTCTTTTCCTCCTGCAGTATTTTGATCTTTCTTCAGAAACATTAACACTTCCATTTAACATATACTTACTGGGACAATGCACAATCGACCATTTAAATGTCCACTTTTCCTCTGAATTCTTGGTCTCCTCCAACTTTGCCAAATCCTTCTCCTCTTCCACTGCTTTCATGGTCAACACATTCTTTCATATTTTCTAATAAGCTACAATAGGAAAAGAAAGAAGTCACAGTAGAGCACCTGTGCTCTCCTTCTTCGGAGTTCTCTTAGTGGCTCATGTTTTACAAATTCAAGTCTTGTAAAAGATTGGTTGGTTTTCATCAGGAAAATTAGTATCAGTTTGGTCCCAAGGCTTTATGATGGATTTGTAACTTTTTGGTATTGGTGAATTAGATAATTATTTATCAGCTGTTACACAATGCAGACTAGTTTCTACAACTCAGAAAGCCTGTGAGATAATCAGCCAGTATAATTTTTTAAAATTTTCTTTAAAGCTATAGCTGAAGCAAAAAACAGCAATAGTAAAATAGAAATTATGAATGTTCCTTTACAATATCACACTATTTGAGAGATGATGGAAATTTTCCAAGACATTGTTTTAAATTTCCTTAGAAGTGAAAATGATATATAGAAGAAGGACTCACATGTCGTAGTTATTTCCTCTCATAAAGATGTAATTTTCCTCTTTCTTATACAGTTACCTCCATGACTTAGTACATTAGCTAAAACAAAGTGACTGATATGCAATCTTGATTTATTCTACAAACCATCAGTATTCTTACAAAGAAAGATTGGAAAGGGATTAGAGATGGTAAATATATGCATATGCCAGACACAAAAAAGTAAAGGTAGGAATTTTATGGTTTAGTTTTTTTCTTATTGGAGGGGAAGAAAACAAAGTTCTTCTCCAAAGTTGCTTTTTAAGAGCTAAGGATAGATTTTCCACTCGAGGTTTGAAAGTCAGCACTGTACAAGGAAAAGTGGTCAGTTTTCCCCATCTGTTTATTATTGGCCAACATTTTTTTTATTCTAGTCTTTTTCTTCTTTCATATTCTTACCTAGTGCTTACGTTTTACTTGAATAATTATTTTTACTTCTGTCCTTTCTGTGTCTGTCCATATTCCCTGTATATCATCTTCCCTATCTGCTTATATGTGGATGACCTCATCCCAGGTGTTGGTCTCCTTACAATCACCAGCATAAATTTATGCCTACATGTTAGGTTATATTCTACTAAATCAAGTCAGCAAATAAGTCTTAAAGTATCTCTGTTTTACCAATTAACTCTGTTTTGCTAAATCTGATTGTCATTGATATAGAAAAGTAAATCCTGTTCCTAAAAAATATTTTTAGTCTAAAGAAAAATTCATTAGGGCAATCAGTGTGTCAGGGGATTGACCCTTATCTTAGACCCTCTGGGTACAAACAAAGACTGTGACTTGGTTTCTTTGACTGGACCATTGGGATGGTAAATCCCAGTGTGTATATTAAAGGCTTTCAAGGACTTGTCCTGGTTAGAAACTAACAACAACAAAAAAAAAGCCATAAACATGAGAGGATTAATATGATCATAATGAATCCATAGTTTGATCATCACTGAGGAAAAATGCATTGATCTGTGTTTTCCAGAAAAGGAACTGTTTGTCTTGAATTACTTAAATTTTTTCCGCAGATTTTCATCCTGCTTTAGACTAAAATTTGAGAAATAATTTGTCAAGTAATCTAATTGGGGGATTAAAGAAGGGATTAAATAGTCAAACAAACAATGTGTCTTTGCCTGAATAATTTGCTTCTTTTTACCTTTTGGAAAAAATTGGTTCTTTTTAGTTATACATGACATAGAATCCATTTTGATATAAAAGCATTGAACATATCCTATTCTAATTCAGTTACCAGTACTTTCTTTTCCCTCTCCTTGCCCTACTTTCTGCTCCCTTCCTTCTACTCTATGGATCTTTCTACAATTTACTCATATTTATTTAATTTAATTAATTTCTTTTATTGACCTACACAATGGTGAGATTCATATATACCCATAGAAATGTTACTTCATATTCATTCCACTGTGTTTTTTTATTCCTTCCCTCCTCCCTTCCTTTATCTACTTCACTGAACTTTTATTCTTTCACTCTCTGCTCCCTTATTGTGGATTATCTTCCACACATCAGAGAAACCATTTGACCTTTGGTCTTTGTGGAGTGGTTTAGAATGATAGTCTCCAGATCCATTCATATACTGTCAAATGTCATAAAGTCATTTTTCTTTATGGCTAATACTCCATTGTGCATATATATCACATTTTCTTTATCCATTCATCTGTTGAAGGACACCAAGTTTGGCTCCACAGCTTAGCTATCATGAATTGTGCTTATATATACATTGTATCACTATAGTATGCTGATTTTAAAATCTTTGCAAATATACTAAGGAATTGAATTGCTAATTTGAGTTCTTTATTTGTTTCTACCTGGTATGCCTAAAATCCAAGGGCTCAGCCCTGCAAAAACATTGAAACTTGTCCATGAACCAATTCACACTTTTTCAGAATGTTACTACCACATACAAACAAGTTTATAGAAAACTACAACACATTTTAGAGCATTTTAACTATATATATATATATATATATATATATATATATATATATATATATATATTTTTTTTTTTTTTTTCTGTCTAACTTGTCAAAATATATAAACAACTGAAAAAAATAATTGATTGTTAATCCAATAATTCAATAATCCTTTGGTTGACATAGAAATTGGAATCCAGGAGTTTATAAATTTATTATCATTATTTTGTTGTAGTGCTGGCGATCAAGCATAGGTCTTCTTGCATGGTAGGCAAATGCTCTACAATAGAGCAAACCTACCCCCCAGTTGATAAATTTATAAATTAGTAAAAGTTTTAATTGTTATAACACAATACAAAAAAGTTATATTTAAAAAAAAATTTTTTCTAAGAAAATGTTCTGGTATGCTATTTTTTATTTAATAAAACTAATAAAAATGGTCTTTAGTTTTAGTAGTATGGATTAGAGTAATACCTCAATATGTCAATATTTTTTAGCTTTCAAATATGAAAAAGAATGTGTGTTGTTTCCCTGATTACCAGAGATTGAGAAGAGTGGAAATATAGGTGGGTAAAAGGAGATCAGTGCATACTATACACAAATATGAATGTGTGAAAATATCACTTTGTACCCCATTAACATGTACAGTTAACACAGATCAATAAAAAAAATAATATTTTTAAAAGCTAGGAAAATGTGAAAACTTTCTTCATAATAAATAAGACAAAATCATTTAAGGCATATAAGCTGCTATTAGCATTATAATGAATTTTAATTATAACTGATATATTTAAAAGTTCTGCCTCATTTCTTTGATATTCTTTTAGATACTAAAATATTAAAAACAAACATCTTAGTTCCAATGATTCAAAATCTTCAACTGTAACTATTATCATGTTTTATCCAGCATTTTAGAACACAAAATGTCACAAAGTCCTTCAAGTACCTCTCGTTGGTTAAATACATTATCCTGAGAGAATCACTCTCATGACCTTGATATGCATCATTCCTGTTTATTTTAATATGTATTTTTTAAATAAGAAAAGTTCAAATTAAATATTAATATGATTAAAGAGTTATCTATTTATATGCTTATATTTCTCCATTTTATTGGAAAGAAATTTAACCAGTTACACTAGAATCTATGAAAACCAGTAGAATTCACTTAGTTATCAAAATCTGGAAGATGTCTGTCATTCTGGGTAATAGCAGATAGTAGCAACAGCCATTATCCTCCATGATATTCTTGCTAAACTTGTGTTATGCTCGAATTTGGGATCCCCAAAATAAACACCAGTGACCAAGATCGATGTAAGCAGCAAAGAGGTGTTTATTTCAAGCTAGCTAAGTCTTCCTCGAGCACAGAGCAACTGGTGACGCTGAGAGGCCCTGAGCCCAGGGTTTGCAGTAGTTTTATACACTCTTTGGGGAAGGCAGGAACTTCACATACATCATATCATCTCTTAGCAAATCATCACACACCAAGGGAAAATTATAAAACAACTCTAAAACATGATTAGCACATTCACATGTGGGAACAAGTTGGGTAAGGGTGATTGGTTAGTACAAGAGGGGGATTCATTTGAACTGATTGGTTTAAGCCAAGAGGGGAGTACATGCTGAACTGCATGGTTTCCCAACATATTATCAACCACCATAAACTACTGGGAGGGTCATCTGGCATCTAAGGTATTTTCCCTGTCTCATGCTGATTGATGGTTGCTAGGGGGTTGCTATGGGTCCTCATCTAGCCTGACAGAGTCAGGGACACCTGGTGCCTCAGATCTCTACTGTTATTTGTAGATAAATAACTCAGCAGGGTGGGTATGTGCCTAGGAGTGCTCTGTGGGTCTTTCCAAGGAGAAGGGTCACGCACCCTTCCTTGGGCAGCCTTTGCTCTGAGGTAGAGGCTGGTTTCTCACTTGGAAACCAATTTTTAGCCATTGTCAAATCAAACATTTTAAAATACATGTGAAGATATCAAATCAACTAGAATCCTATTATTTTGACATCTGGTTTTTATCACTATTTTGAGATAGTACCCATCATTCTCTCTTTAGTCTATGAGTAATTCACAAAGCAGATTTTAAAAATTCAATATTAGAAGCATAAAGCTAATATGTAAAGTGTCAAACTCAAAAAGAAATAGAAAATCCAAATACTGTGCTAATTTTGTAGGAGAAACATTTTATTTTATTATGTTGTTATAGAAACAGTTTTTTTTAACTTAATACCCAAATGCCTACCTGTGGGGAAAAAAACCCATATATTTAGTATACATAAATACAAAATAAAACTAATTTTAAAAGATTCCAATTTGTTATTTAAGAATTTATTCTACATAAAACTAAAGTTTAAAAATCTCTATTTTTATTAAAGTAGACATCATTCAACAATGTTTGTACCCCTTCTGGATATATCAGTTTTTCCCTATTGATCTTGATGTCTTGGTATCTTGAAACAGACTGAAATTTAATTGTTTTACATACACTAAATAGCTACTAATATTTCACACAGAAGGAAATTAAATCCTTTGTATGAAAGGATCTCTAAATCTGCTTCCCATAACTGTTCTTTCTCAAACATCACATGGTACATCAACTCTCCTACCAACCACAGTATGGACTGAAATACTTCTAAACATTTAACTAATACTTTTTAAACTTTCTAACCTTTTCTGTATACACTTTTTAATTTCAATATTTAATAATGCCACCTTAATAAAGTATAATGAGAATATGCTTCTGTAACAGAAAAAAGTCCAATCAAATACTCAGAAATGAGGAATTAAAGACATTTACCAGGAAAAGAATAAAAAAGTTGTAATGCTTTGTAGGGATATAGATGAATATAGCCCTGGTTGAGGGAAGAGCCATAATCAAAACTTATAAAAAGAAAACTCACAAGTATTCAAAATCTGCCATGAGTTAGTGAATGTTTAAAACACCTTTTATTTCCAATCTTATTATTTGAGGAACCTTTCAAGGCAGGTCTTCTTCATATTCAGTAGATAAAGACACAAAACATTTGGTCTTTTGGCCTGTGAGGTTCTATTGTATTTCCAACCTGGAATTTGAATATCTTTAATTTAAAAAGAAATCCATATTTTTCTGCCTTATGAGAAGCTGATTTCAAATATGTTGAAAAAGATTATACATTCAAAGTGTTTCAAGCTGATGATTGCAGGGGTTTTATGTAAGATTTAAAGGAGGAATATATTGGACCATAACTGAGGACCAAAAGTATTAGTAATATTATAGAATATGCATCTGTAGAAGTCATATAAGTTTAAAAGATTTTAAAATCTGAAATTATATAAGCTTTCTATCTTATGATTATATTTTGAACAGTATAATATAGTTTGGAAGTATAAAATCACTGGAAATTAGTTAATTAAGGTTATGGAATTCCTCTGTGCAGATGAAAATGAAGTTCTCAGGATAAGAATGATAAAGATTTAAAAGATAGGAAAAGAGTAAGAGATTGATACTGGAGTTAGATATGGAAGTTTTGTTAACTTTGGGTCCTCTAGGGAAGAGATGAGTCAAATATAAAGATGTTTCTAAAGTAAAGAATACTGAACAAAAGGTAGAGATTTTTATCAAGAATTTAATAACATGAGAAGCAGTTTGGAAGAACACCATACGACTGAAGAACACCATACAACTTGAAGAATCATTCCAAGGAAGATTCCACTAATTATCTATAGAAAAAAAAAAATGGACTTCAATTGTTAAAAGGGAGAATAGATTTTCATCAAAGAGGATCTGACTTATAAAGAATGAATATAAAAAACATTGTTTTGTTTCTCATTTTGGAAATATCAAAGAAATTTAAAAGTACTTTCATTTGTAAAAGAATGACTCATAATTTTCAATAATATTTCTTTTTACTTTCAAAAATGTCCTAGTTTAGTTGCTAATTTATATGGTCACCCAGATTATTCCTTAAAGATCCAAGACACACAAAGTAGAAATGGGGAAAAAAATTGAAAGTTATATGAAGCCTCTGGAAATCATTTGAGGTAGAATTACAGCTAATACTAACATCCATTCTCTACTTGAAACGGAGCATCTATCTTTCTATTAACCTCTGGTCAAACTGGAAACCTAATCATAGGCCACTAAGTACAATCTGAGTTGCCTATTGTGAAATGAGTGTTATCTGATTAACCAAATCATAAAGTAGGGCATATAATGCAACATTATGTTATTAAATATAAATGTCATACATAGATAAGAGTAAGTAGGACATAAGGTAACATATGACACATTGTAGTGTGATGTTCCTACTTGTTCATTAGACACAAGTAAATAATATGTGCTAGTAACTCAGGATGCTGTGTATCTACTTTCAGTATTAATCACCACTCATTAAAGTCACACATATAACTCATAGGAAGTTTTCTGTGACAACTTAGCACAGGAATAAAAAGTCCAAATTTTGCTAAAGTTAAGTCTGCACAGAAGTGGGCTGTTACTAAGTCTGAGGTTTGATTTTGCCACTATGTTTCTTTTTGAAAAACTATTATTTAATACTTGATATTCAAATATGTTTATTAAGTGAAATAAAATAAACACCTACCATCTATTCAGCTTAGGAAATAAGAATGATATGGGCTGGGGATGTGGCTCAAGCGGTAGCGCGCTCGCCTGGCATGCGTGCGGCCCGGGTTCGATCCTCAGCACCACATACCAACAAAGATGTTGTGTCCGCTGAGAACTAGAAAATAAATATTAAAATCTCTCTCTCTCTCTCTCTCTCTCTCTCTCTCTCTCTCTCTCTCCTCTCTCACTCTCTCTTTAAAAAAAAAAAAAGAATGATATTATCAATACAGTAAAATAACCATGTTCACTTCTGACTACTGGCATCTCCTTTTCCCCAAGGTGACTGCTATGATGAATTTTGCATCTTTAAAATCTTTATATTTGATATTTATTAGTGCATGTCTACATGACATAAAATAATCTTTTAAAAGTATTTAAACTTAAAATAAAAGGCATTATGTTAAATGGTTTGTCTTTTCATGCCCCTGTTAAATGTAATTATATGATATGATAGATAATAGAATAATGATAAATATCACCATTTTTATTAATAATTTCTGGGGGTTGGGGTTGTGGCCCAGTGGTAGAGTACTTGCCTAGCACATGTGAGACATTGGGTTCAATTCTCAGCACCATATTAAATAAATAAAAAATAAATATATTATATCCATGTACAACTAAAATAATAATAATAATAATAATAATAATAATAATAATAATAATAATGTTATTATGTGCCACAACAAAATGCTCCTTTAAATCCTCTTTCTCACAGAGGCTCCTACCAAATATGTCATGTGCTTACCATTCTGAAAGGGTGAAATGATCATATTGGTTATATTGAAAAAGTTTGAAGACTGAAGATGAAAACAAGATTCAGTGTTGGCCTAGTACTGCATTGTAACTCTGAGTAGTGTCTACAAAGAAAGAGTTCATGGATTAAAATATCTGACTTGCACAATAAACTTAGCTTCCTCAATAAACTGTTCCTAATTTTCTCTTTCTCTCCACAAAGATATAACTCTAGAGATTAATACACTATGAGAACTAAGATGAAACATTGGAAATTTTTAAATAGATGCATTGAAATATCCCCATTGCAGCAGGATTTACTTCTTATCTTGCAGGTGATATGCTATGCAGACCCGAGGACTCTAAAGTTTGAAGCAAACCACTATTAATCCTTCTGAAATTCTCCCTAAATTATTCATAAATGTGTCATAGTATCTTCACAACTAATATTAAAACGTTTTGCCATTTGTTCTTCAGGAAGATTTTCTCAGGAAAATGAGAAAAGTATTTGATCATATTCCATGATAAGGCAAACTCAATATTGCTTAAAATTCAGTGGATTAGAAAAGGGGAATGAAGGGAAGGGTGGGTAGGAAGACAGTAGAATGAATTGGACATAACTTTCCTATGTTCATATATGAATACTCCACCTGCGAATCTCAACATTATGTACAACCACAAGAATGGGATTGTAATTAGAATAGGTCATATTCCATGTGTGTATAATATATCAAAATACATTCTACTACCATGTATATCTAAATAAAAAGTAAAGCATATTTTCAACTTCAAATATAAAAAGTGCCTTTTCTTCAACAGAACTTCAAAAAAGTTTATGTATTCTTTATGTGTGGGAGGCCATCCTCCCACGTGATTTGAGTAACCTCCCTGGCTGGGTGAGAGGCGCTTAGATACAGCTATGTTAGAGTTTTCCCCACCCTTCTCCAGGTCCCAGGGCTTGTCCATGCAGAGGCATGTCTGGCCACTGCCCTGAAGACCCAATCGTTGCCCCTCACCTTGGGATGCTGCCCCCCTTAACTTTCATTGGATGAGATTTTCCCTGGAATTTTTTGTTCCCCAATAAAAGCCCACTCCCTGGCATGTTCTCCCTCTCTCGCTAGTCTCTTCTGTAAACCTTGCCACTGCATTAGGTGGCTGGAGGCGGGAGCTAGGAGAAGCCCTCTGGGAGCTGGTATTAAGGTAATAAGAGTCTTGTCTCTTTAATTTAAAACTCCCTAGCATTTACTCATGAGTCGAACCTTCTTTCATGAAGCCAGCGCTGGTTGCATGGCAGATTTATGCTAGAATACACTGAACACACATACCCATGAAATGCTGAATCAGTCTAGTACAAATAAAACATATTTGCATATTTTCCCTTCACTTCTCCCAATATTCTTTATCCTTATCTGAATCTTTATTTAGATTTTGTGTAGAATTCTTACTAGTCCTCATTTTTCACAGAGTTCAGACATCACTTATATTTCTGGAAAGAGTTCTATGGTCCTTAAAAGTTCATATGCACAATAACAAGCCCATGAAGAAGGATAACTGAAGAAGTGTATTAGTTATACAACAGGTATAACTAATCTCTATAGCTAAATTTCAGACACATGTATCTCAGAGTTTTACTTTAGAACTAAAAAATATATTTTTTTCTACACATAAGAACAAGTTAAACAATGAATACTTTAAGTAGTTAATATGCTCAAAACTATTATTTGACATTGTTGAAATTTTAATTTTTTTTAAAGAGAGAGTGAGAGAGGGAGAGAGAGAAAGAGAGAGAGAGAATTTTAATATTTATTTTTTAGTTATCGGCGGACAACGACATCTTTGTATGCGGTGCTGAGGATCGAACCGGGCGGTACTCATGCCAGGCAAGCGCGCTACCGCTTGAGCCACATCCCCAGCCCCTTAATTTTTAATTTATGTGTACACATTTGTGTAAAATTTGAAAATATTTTCTCAGTCAGATATCTGCCAATTTTTAAAGTAACTTAGATTTTTTTTCAAACCAAATATGTTAAACACCATTAATCTCAAAATCTGGATCAGCATCAGCTGAATTAGATGATCTGTTACTTTCAGAATATATCTTGTTTACATATTTTGTGGGGGTACTACTTGGGATTGAGCCTGGGGACACTTTATCACTGGCTATATCCCCAGTATTTTATTTATTTTATTTTGAGAAAGGGTCCCTCTAAGTTTCCCAGGCTGGCTTCAAACTTGTGATCCTCCTACCTTGGAGTCCTGAGTCCCTGAGATAATTATTAAGTGTATGTACCATACCTGACTGAAACTGATTCTTGCGTGAAATAACATGACACTTTCTTTTCAATTATTTGCTTAGGTATTTATCATACCAGAAGACGTGACAGAAAAGTTTGAATGATCTTTTTTTTTTCTTATAATTGTTTATTTCTTTATTACACATCATGTTGAATTCTCATCATATTCATTCAACAGCACATAAATGTAAAATACATTAATTTGTTCTCACAAACTGTAATAATAAGTTTTATGGAAAAAATTTAATCTTCAGGTTTGAATCCTAGAACTGTTTTAGCACTTTCATTTTCCAGTTATACAGATTTGAACACTTTTACATTCACAATATACATCAATACAAAAATATTCATATTATTTGCTGATGTTATCAAACTGCATTACTGTTTAGAACACAAATTAGTATTTTTTCATACTGATTTTTTTCACACATTTAAATGGAATTCCTTCCTGTTACCTGAGTTAGATAAAATTGCAGTGTAGTTTTGATTATCATTTTCCTGATTGCTAAAAGATGTTAAAATTTTTTTTCATATATTTCTTGGCCATTTGTATTTATTTTGAAAAATGTCTGTTCAGTTCATTCGCCTATTTATTGATTGTTTACTTGGTTTTTTGATGTCTTACAGTCTAGATAGTAATCCTTTGTTGGGAGAATCGCTAAAAGGTTTTCTTTCATTCAGTAGGTTTTCTCTTCAAATGCCAAATTGTTTCCTTTGCTGTGCAGAAGCATTTTAAGTTGATCCCATTCCATTTATAAATCCTCAAACTTATTTTCTGATCTTTAAGGGTCCTATTGATAGGGAATAGACATGAGTGATTGGAATATGAGGTTAAAGAAATCATTATATTAAATGGGCCTACTGTGCTACCTCAATGTGATTTTATTTTTAAAAAGGAATTTACCTGCAGTACTTTTTGGCTGATGTTCACAGAATATGTTATATTCCTCAGCAAACTACCTGTTATCTGCAGGAGAAATGGAAGCCTCAAAATTTTAATAAGAAAAACACAGGTTACACTGAAGGGGGATGACTTTTGTGACCCTTCACAGACCAGATCCCTGAACTCTGGGAGATAAGCATAATTTCACCTAATAATAAAATCTGTAAAAATTGATTTAAATTAGAACTGATTAGCTTAGGCCAAAGTGACCTAGAGTTGTCATGACAGCAGAGACTTGAGAGTCTGATGCCATCTGTTGTCAGTCAAAAGTCAAGAGGCAGACCTGAGTATGACTTTTTAAAAACTTCCCTGGGACCCCCAATAAAACTGGTAAAAAATCATGCCATCCCTCTCCTCTCTGAAAGGATCCTCTTTTGAGGATTCCTTTGTTTCCACTTTTCCGTTTTTCTAAAAAGCTCATGTTGTTACTTTGAACAACATGGCTGAAATCTTTCTGACTTAATTGCAAGAAATGAAATGAAGGGGGATCTCTGTGTTGCTTCAGTTTCCCAGCAGACCACAGACATTGTAACAGTATTGATGAAGTCATTGCCTGTCCCTATATTGTTACTGAGTACTCTAGTACTGCCAAGGAGGAAGAGGCTAGGCTTCAATGCTCACTGCTTTTGAAATACTCAGGTCAAATTAATAGTAAGATAGGCTTTATTCAAAGCTAGCTTTGAAAGTAAGATATAAGAAACTTAATTGCTTGAAAAATTCCATCTTCAAAATCTATGAAGGTGCTGAGTGTGGTAGCACACAACTCTAATCCTAGTGACTTGGGAGGCTGAGGCAGGATCACAAGTTCAAAGCCAGACTCAGCAACTTAGGCCCTAACCAACTTAGAGAGGCCCTGTCTCAAAATAAAATATAAAAAGAGTTGGGCTATGGATCAGTGATAAAGCAGCCATGGGTTCAATCCCCAGTATAATAAAAACAGAACAAACAACAACAACAAAACAAACAAGCAAACCAAAAAAACAAACTGAAGGTGAGCAAAAATTTTAAAGAAGAGACAATGACAAGGAAGTGAGACAAAAGGCAGTAAATGTAAATGTACATATATGCCAATTTAATTAGTGGGACAGGCAGTGGTAGTCTGTGCTATCTGCCACTTTGGCACCTCTCAGGGTAAGGTGTTGCAGCTCTTCTGCTTTCACTCTCAGTAGGAGGAAGTTGTTTCCAATTTAGAGATGATACCTCCAAATTTGATTTGTTTCAATTTGTTGGAATCTTCCCCCCCCTTTTTTTTTGCTATCCATTTCAAAATTTCCCAGTTCTTTGATTCACTTTGTGTTGACTTTTTGCAGGATGAGAGAAAAGAATCTTTTTTCATTCTTCTACATATGAATATCCAGTTTTCCAAGCCCCATTTATTTAGCAAGTTGTCTCTTTCCCAGTGTATGTTTTTAGTGTCTTTGTCAAAGATGAAATGACTGGGGCTGGGGCTGTAGCTAGGTGACAGAGCGATTGCCTAGCATGAGTGAGGCACTGGGTTCAATCCTCAGCACAATATAAAAATAAACAAATTAAAAAAAAAGGCATTCTGCCCATCTACAACTAAAACAAAATTTACACACACACACACAAAAGGATGAATTGACTGTATCTGTGTGTTTGTCTCTGTATCTTCTATTGTATTTCATTGGTCCCCATGTGGGTTTTTATGCCAGAGCCATGTACTGCAGCTTTGTAAATTACTTACAATTCAGTATTAGAATGTTAATATAAATTATATGTAATTATATCAGTTCAGGCTTATCATCAGAAAAATAGCATGGTAACCACTTATCAATGGGCTTCCTATCTGTGTCACTTGAGAAACATTTCATCTTTCTCTAGGAGTTGTCTCAAGTCTGTGTGGGAAGACTATCTACACTGTGCATTCTCAAGAAGCACCCTATGCTTTCAAACATCTCATCAACTTCAATTTATGTTTAATCTTTGTAATGCTTATCCTTTCATTTTTTATGTTTTTCCCTGTTTATCTCATTATATTTCATTACTTTTCCCTCTTGCACTGCTGGCTTTTAGATCCTCTCTTCCAGTGATTTTTCTATCCTAATTTCACAGTCTAATTGAAAAGTTGACAGATTATAATCCTGTTTTTTTTTTTTTTTGGTACATGCACTCACATTTTTTCTTTCTAGTATATCTTATTCATATTTCATTTTCCACACATGCAGTATTTTATGCATTTATTTATTTATTTTGGGAGGTACCAGGGATTGAACTCAGGGGTATTTCACCACTGAGCCACATCCCTAGCCCTATTTTGTATTTTTTTCAGAGTCAGGGTCTCACTGAGTTGCTTAGTACCTTGCTTTTGCTGAGGATGGCTTTGAACTTGCGATCCTCCTGCCTCAGAAGTCCCGCTCCAGCCACTAGGATTACAGGTGTGGGCTACTGTGGCTGGTGGTAGTATTTTATTTATAATCATAGAACTTACACCTTTTCAAATAGTAAAAGTTTATGAGAAGAAATAAAAGTGATATTATCCAAAAATATAACATCAACATGAAATACACAAGTCAAACCATTAAATTGTGACCATATATATAAATCTTTTACTTGACTGATAGAAGTGTTCATACTTTATTCAAGTATTTAATATCTCTGAAATATAGTGTTTATTGAAATTTAATTGCCTTTAGGTTTGATCTAAGAGAGACTAAGAAAGAGATTAATCACAAAGAGAATTCTAATTGTTCCTCTAGGCAGGCATTTCCAAATTTAGAAGTTTCTTTGAAGTGAAATGCACTCTTATTTATATTAGGCACTATATTCTATATACACACAATCCAGTCTTCTCTAAAACTCATGGCCTTTAAATACATGAAATATTTTACTAACCTTATTTTGATAACTATATATCAATAAAAAGAAAGTATGAAGAAATACACTTGAATTTTTCAAGCTATCAGAGAAGGATGGAGAAACCATAGTACACAGATAAGTATTAATAATTAGGTTCAGAAGTTAGTTTTTTTAGATGATATGGATACCAGACAGAAAAAGCCTAGATTAGGAAAGCAATAATAGGAAATATCAAGCATGCATTGTAGGAGTGCTGTTTATATGCTATTCTTGAGGTCTCCTGGGCATTTTTACCATATCAGCCATTCATTTATCCTTCTCCCAAGTGAGTTAGCAGAGCAAGTTTCTCAGAACAGAGTTCTTTATGGAAATATTTCTTGTGTACAGTTAGTTACCAATTAGTTGGGAGTCAATCTCTGTTATTAGATTTGTTTAATAAGAAGTCATTCCATTTCCCAATAATGAAAACTAATTTTAAATAGAATACAACTAACAATAATGTGATCATAAATAAATCTGATTATGGTAGAACTAGTTTGAATGAATGATTCTGAAGAATTTATATAAGAATACCTTGAATTCTCTGATTTCACTAATTATTAGTTAGAACTGTTTGTCTAGATCTAATAATCTCCAGTCATAACAATAAAGGGGCACAAATAAGTTTGAAAGAAAAAGAAAAAAAATGATTTTTCCAAAAAGAAAAACTCAAGTGGTATTTTTAAAAGGAAACTTTTTTTAAAATGAGAGAGAAAATTTTTTTAATATTTATTTTTTAGTTATCAGCAGATGCAACAACTTTGTTTTTGTGTGGTGCTGAGGCTTGAACCTGGCCCCACACATGCCAGACGAGCATGCTACCACTTGAGCCACATCCCCAGACCCAGGAAACTTTATTTTAAAAAGAAAATCCATATTTAATGCTTGTATAAGAAAAATATTAGATGATGATCTACCTCTCTGACTCTCCACTGTCTCTATTTTTGTCCACATAATATTAAAACACAGACAGTATTAAATTTTTTTCAAATTACATATATTATCTTAAACTACATTATTTTGTAAACCAAAATCAAATACATTGAATAGGAGGCACACACAAAAAGGTTTCTCTTTGACAAGTCTTTCCCATGGCATGTACTTTCTGTTCTTTCACTAACGGTAACAACTAGCATTTATATAAGTATGTATAGTTTTACACATTATGCATATGATGGATGGTATTTGTTCTTCCCTTGGTTAACTCCACTCTTTATCTCAATGTATATATGTCACATCAGAAAAAAAAAAGTTTACTTAAATATATAATTGACTTTTATTCATGATTCATGAACCTGGGCAGCTTCCATTCTCCAAAATGGGAAAGAGCTCCTCCTCCTGGAAAATGGAACAACAGAGAGCTTTGTAAGATGGGGACAAGAAAATAACACTAGAAAAAATTGATGGGAAAGTGTACCATATACACCCAAAAGAACTGAACAATTTGCTAATCTGAAGAGTATGCATAGAAATGGGCAATGAGAATGCTGAACCAGGGAAGAAGGAATATAATGTTGGGTGAATTGGTTTTCTCTCTGGCAAGTCAGAGATTTCTCAGGAAACTCAAATGATACTTAATATTTGCTTATTAAGTTGCCTGAACCTGGACTCAGTTGTGGCCTACGCTAAGTGAATCAGAAATGTCAGCATAAAATTGAGGATGGAGTTTAAAGACTTAGTGAGGTACTAATTCTAAGTTTATTATATGTCACCTACTCACCCAATCTTTATATTCCTTAGGAGGGATCAGGTGACAGTCCTTTCAGTAAGTCTTAGAGAAATATATTGATGAGCAGGAACATTCAAATGATCAAAAGCTCTATAGTAAATGTATTCTGTATGCTAGAATTGACAGAAAAATTTACATTGTAATGGGCTCCTTAAATTGAATGGGAGTAATCTGATCTCAGAATGTTCATAGGCCAAATTATGTAATTTGATTTTGGTTTACAAAATAATGTAGTTTAAGATAATATATGCAATTTTTAAAAAAATTAATACTGTGTTTATAACTAATATTATGTGGACAAAGATAGACAGTAGAGAAACATAATTGCCAGAAAGAAAAAAAAAAGCATGGGTGATTACTATTTTGGGTTGAAGGACAATAGTAATCAGTACACAGAAATCTTTGGTGATGATTACAAGATTTTTACATTTCTAGAATGAAAAAAATCTGCTCATAAGTAAATTTATATAAGAAAAGAATGTTTGATAAAGGCATCTAACCAAAATTTGTTATTTCCATTCTATTTTATAAGCTTTTGGTAATAATACTGTGGTATATTAAGCCTTCATATGTGGTAGGAAATTTTTACCTTATTTTTTAAAAGATTATCCCATTTTGCAGAATGACCTTCCATGTTCATCTATGCTATTGAAAAAGGCAGAATTTTCTCTTTTTTTGAAGGCTACTAGTATCTCACTGTGATGTACATCCACATGTGCAATGTTTTTCTCCACATCATTGCCAGACACCTGGATTGTTATTATACTGCAATGAACTTGAGAGTGCAGATAACTTTTCAAGATTTTCAGTTTCACTCTCACAGCTTTATGTATCATCCTGTCAGAGGCTGCCTGCAGGGATTCTGATCCTGCCATACATTGCCTGTTTGTCTGGCTTCCCAGGCATTCTTTTGAAATTTCAGTTGAAGCCTCCATGACCCCACAACTCTTATATTCTTTGTGTCTGCAAAACAAGCACCACATGGCCCTCTTCTCAAAACAAAAATTTTTAAATTTTTTACACCCTCAATCCTGAAATTGATAGGCTCTACAATTCTTGAAATGCCCTGAAGACATCTTTTCTATTTTTCCAGAACAAAATATTTGGTGTCTTTTCAGGATCATCATTATCTTAAGCAACCATACCCTGCTTTGTCCCAATTGTGAAGTGGTTTCTTTTATGGCCAAACTGAGAGCTTTAAAAATATTTCTGCTCTTCTTCTGGCTCTAAATTTGGTTGAAGCCACCAAGAAATCCCCATGCCACTGCCTAAATGCTTGCAGCCTTGAAATTTCCTCTGCAAGACTAATTATTCCATCACTTTTAAACTCAACTCTGACACAAAATCTCAGGGTGTAAACAAAATGTAGAGAAGTTCTTTGCCAGAATGTAATCCAAATGTCCTCAATTTCAATTCCCAATAGAGTACTCATTACCATGTGAACATAATCATGAAATCCACAAATAGACTTTTATTTGCATCTCTATAGCCATTATGATTTTAAGTACTTTTTCTGCTTTATTGTACTGATGGGTATAACCAGGATAATTCTTAGTGGAAGAACTGGAAGTAGAAATCCTTGTCTTACTCTCCATTTTAGGAGAAAGTGTTCAGTCTTTTAATAATTAATATGAATTTGGCATTTTAAAAAGATATGTTCTTTTTCAGGTATTACAATATTGACTGTATTCTTGTTCTACTAGGAGTGTTTATCTTGAAAGGGAGTACAATTTTGTCCGATATTTTCATGCCTGTCATGAAAGCATCTTATGCCCCCCCTTTTAACATAGTAAATTTCACTGACTCATTTCTACACATTAAAACATTATTTCATGGGGGAGGGGAAACTTAATTCCACAATGATATAGTATTTTAAAAATTTTGTTGTATTTACTTGTTAACATTTTGTCAAGAATTTATGAATATGTATGAATAAGTATGTATGTACATACATATATATACATTATATTATATATGTATATGTGTATATATATATATATATATATATATATTTTTTTTTCCCCTTAGTTTGGAATAGTTTCCACATACCAGAGCACACATTCCACATTTGACTTTCTAGGTATGGCTTATTTCACTTACATGATAGTGTTCAGTTGTATCCATTTACCACTAAATGCCATCATTTCATTCTTCTTTATAACTGTGTAAAGAAAAGAAAAGGAGAAGAAAGAAAGAAAAGAAAAAAAAGAAAAGAAAGGAATGGGGGATTCCATAAAAATACAAAAAAGATCAGTGAAGTACAGGAAAAGAATTGAGGGGAGTGTAGGAGGAAAGGAATAAGGAAAGAACAGCAAAGTGAATCTTACCTAACTTTCCTATGCTCATATATGAATTTACCACAGTGAATCTCACCAACATGTATAGCCACAAGGCACTGATAAAAAATAAAAACTATATATAAATAGCAGAAAGATCAGTAGAGTGGAGGTAAGGGAACATGAGAAGGTGGAATGTAGGGAAAAGGAAGTAATGGGAATTGAATTAGAGCAAATTATATTCCATGTTTCTACAATTATGTCAAAATGAATCCTAATGTTATGTATAACTAACAAGAACCAATACAAATAAAATAAAATTTAAAAAGAATTTGAGTGTAAAATTGTAGATGCTGCTATGCAGCATTTTTATTTTCTTGTGGTCCCTTTTAATAGTATGTGTACCAATCTAATGCAAGTATCATTGCATGATTCAGGAAATGTTCTCTCTCGTCTATGTATAAATAATTACTTTAGGATTGATATTATTTATTCTTAAGTGAGAAAAAAAATTAATAAGTGTAGGCAATTAGGAATATTTTAAATTAAATATTCCATTATTTTTTATTAGTGTGCAATTTTATATTTTATTTCTTTTCATATCTATTTTGATTATTTATATCTTTCAAATAATTTGTTGTTTTCATCGAAGTTGTCAAATTTGGTTTGCATAATATACTTTTATTATCTCTTTAATAATTGTAGGAAATATAGCAATTATTTTTCTTATTTCTGGTTTGGTAATTTTCATTTCTTCCTGTTTTCAGCTAAATATTTTCAATTTTACTCATTTTTCCAAGGGAACAAATTTTGGATTCATATATTGTTTTTAATTATTTTGTCCTGTGTTTCAAATTTTTTGCTTTTATATATATTCTTTATTTCTTCTCCTGAGGCTTTAATTTATCTTTATTTCTAGCCTCTTATGGAACAAACTGAAATCATTTATATTAGATATTTCCAGGTTTTTCCAAATATTTAAACCCACAAATTTTTCTGTCAGCACTAATTTAGCTACATCTTTTTTTTTTTTTTATTGGTTGTTCAAAACATTACAAAGCTCTTGACATATCGTATTTCATACATTAGATTCAAGTTGGTTATGAACTCCCAATTTTACCCCAAATACAGATTGCAGAATCACATTGGTTACACATCCACATTTTTACATAATGCCATATTAGTAACTGTTGTATTCTGCTACCTTTCCTATCCTCTACTATCACCCCTCCCCTCCCCTCCCATCTTCTCTCTCTACCCCATCTACTGTAATTCATTTCTCTCCTTGTTTATTTTCCCGTTCCCCTCACAACCTCTTATGTGTAATTTTGTATAACAATGAGGGTCTCCCTCCATTACCATGCAATTTCCCTTTTCTCTCCCTTTCCCTCCCACCTAATGTATCTGTTTAATATTTACAGATTTGGATAATTGGCATTTTCATTTTAATTGGCTAGTATTTGAAAGTTTTATAATTTCCTGTGCAATTTCCTCACTCATGAAAGAGAGCACAGTGGGTGCTACCATACATGAAAATATAATAAAAAAAAAAACAGAGTTGAAAGAATAAAGTTCCAACTGAGCTGATAACTTCACTAGATCTAGAAATAGTTGATTATTACAATCACATCACTACTATCTCCTTTGTAGTTTTCTATACAATTCACATAAATGTAAAAAACATGGCTTGAAGCAGAGCAAAAACAAAAATCTAGTATCCACAGGAAAAATTAGTCCTTCACAAGGGAGGTCATCCCAGTCAAACAAACTAGAATCTCCTTTTCATCCATGACTGATGCAGAATTACTGGAGATAAGTATGAGTAACAATCAACTTAGGAATACTTCATTATCCTTTAATAGATAAACATCACATTACTCAACTCATTAAGCACTTCTTTCATCTGCAAGTCCCAAGAGCTTATATTTATAATGCCAAATCTAGCAGCATATATAGTGCATAGGCTAAAAGACGGCTAACAAAACAGACATTTACCACTTAATATTTGTCTTCATAGACACCTTTACATCCTTTTACATCCTTGATCTTCCATGTATTTATTCATGAGAATACTAACACAGAATACGAATTACATGGAAAAAAAGTAGTTATCCTAGTTTTGCCAATAAAGTTTTTTTTAAAGAGAGAGAAAGCTATAGTTATGGTTTACAGCTATGTCTATTTTTCTATCTGCTTATCATCTCTCTTGTGGTAGCATAGAAAAAACTCATGGAAGGGAAATACAAATATTGAAGTTTGTCTTTCCTCCAGACATGAAAGCATTGCCAAATATGTGGGCATGTGATGCCAGCCAAGGCAGTGTTTGCAGATTGCAGCACATTTGCCATGTATCTTGTCAGCTAGGAGGATACATTTGACACTTCCCAGTGCCAGGGAAGTGTTGCTGGCAAATCTAGATAGAGATCAGTTATGGTCTTCTCTACCGCAAGTAAGACAGTATAACATTGGAAGCACATATTTAGTAATGAAAACATGATGACAGCCTGAAAAGAAAAAAAAAGTGGTATGAAAATCTGGAAATCTAAGCTGAAAGTAAAGAAAATGTTCATCTCTCTCTGGAGAGAGAGCAAATATAATGAAAGGGAAATCACAAAGAGAATCAGATCTAGATAGGCACAGTCAGAGCAACCTGCCAGAATGCAACTTTGCAAAGATGTTACTGTTCTATTCTGTTTGCCATAGTTTTGTTTTATCTGTTGAGAAAATATGCCTCTGTGAAAAGGACACAATTAATAACAACTCCAAATTGCAAAGACCATGGGGAGAAAAGTTCATTTGATAAGAAGGCTGAACAAAGAGGACATTAAACAATTATGACATTGCAAATGAATAGCTTTTGGGGGATTGTTTTGGTTATTAATAATTATTAATATTTTATGTCTTTAAATGTCCTTCAAAATATGAATACCTGGGCCTGGGGCTGGGGCTCAGTGGTATAGCACTTGTCTCACATTTGTGAGGCCCTGGGTTTGATCCTCAGCACCACATAAATAAAATAAAAAGGAAGTGTGTCCACCTACAACTAAAAAAATATTTTTTAAAAAAATATGAATACTTACCAGGGGAAAAAAATTAAAAATTCTCCATATTCACTTTTGTAATTAACATAATATAGAGACACCAGCATAACCATGTTTATTATAGCATAATTCTCAAAACCAAATTATGAAATCAGTCTAAGTGCCATTGACAGATAAATGGATAAAGAAAATATGACATAGAAGCATAACATAATAAGAACAGATTTAAATTTCTCATTTTTTCACTCAGATGTAACACAAATGTTGTCTCCCTACTGACCATTTTTAATCTGGCCAAGACAGAACTTTAATGTTAATGGTAAATTGAATATATAGTTATTGTAAACCTGACCTTATTGAATCTAGTCTGTATGTGCACCCAATAAGGTTACTTCAGGCAATAACTTAGAAGGCAGAAGATGGGATTCATTTTTATATATCCTTATGATTTTCTCTTTTCTTTTTAGTAGTATGTCTAACATTTATCTTGAAAACATGAGAATGAACACTTCTTCCAGCATTTCAGTAATGCTCTCCCCTGTCCTACCACAACCTCAGTCATAACCTTGTATTTTGCATGACTGGTGTGAGTTCTCACTCATGGAGTGTGCAGTTTTTCTGAAAGCTAATGAAAAGGGAAGGAATGGGTAAAGGAAAACATATCAAGCAACAAATAAACACCAATATCTAGTATTTAACTCCAACTGAGTCTCCATCCATAAATAGCTTCTCATTTTCTCTAATTCATAGACAAAACACTCAATTTACCAGAAGCCTATATATGGGGAAGCTGCTAGCACCTCACCTGGGGGTCCTTTTTCCTGCCCAGGAGGGTACAAGCCACTGGAGAAAATAAGTCAGAAATAATTAGTGAAGAATAAAAGAGTCAGAATTATAGTTTTGAAGCGGAGTGCCTAATAGGTCCAGCCCACACAGAAGCTGGGGCTGAACTAGTTAGAAAAGAGCTCCTGTGGTTTATTTAAGAGGTACATCAAAGGCAGGGATAAGGTTTCAGGGATACAGTCTTATTCATGATGTCTTGCAGTCAGCATGTTAATTGGCATCTTGGCAGGTCACCCAACCTCCATTGCTGTGTTGGACCAGGCAGAGCTGAATAGGGCTCAAAATGTGTTTGGGCGGTCTTGGCCAGAGGAAATTTCCACTGGAGGTTCCCAGACACCAGATTCTCCTGTTAATGGCTGAGATGGTGGTGTAGTCCACACAAAGCCCACAGATGGCTCTCGACACCTACAGAGATCATTTTATGCCATTCATTCTTTATGTTTCTTTAAAAGTGATTTTCTACCTACTGTTTATTATCTTACACTTAAAATATATTGCACTGGTTTTATATCTTGAGGCTGAATGTTGATTATGAAATTTACCAAAGTCAGAGTCCTTAAAAGTCACATACTTATAATGTATCATACTCCCCAAGTATGTTGGTGAAAAATAATGTATGTCTACTGCTTTAGAAATATCTTACTATAAGTAAATTATGTTATAAGCTCATGTTTTACCAACAAGTTTATAATGTTGCACATAAAAACTTTAACATTATCTGACATCCAATAGAGTGGCAAAGAATAACAATTTCCAATACTAGTGAGCACAACATAAAGAATGTTGGAGATGAGTACATTCTGCTATGGCCTAAGTGTTTTAGACTACTCTCAGACTTTAATAACTGAATGAGTTCTGCTAGTATTTGCAGGTTCTAGTATGTGGTTAAATTTAACCTAAATAAAATAGAGGGACTTAATGATATGAATACATAATTAGTTAGTCATATTAATAATTAAATTTTTGCATCTTTCAGTTATAACGTATGTTAAAGTGAACTGGAATGATGCATAGCAAGATCATGGTAGTGGTCTCTCTGACTTAGGTATCAGGTTAGAAAGTGATGGCTGAAGATAACATGACATTTTTCTGTGACATTTTGTATGCAAAACATTGTGGAAAGAAATGTGACAAAAAAGTTAGGCTGATGTTTTGAATAGTGGGAACAATGGTGTTTATTTTTAATATTTCTTATTTAAATAAAGAAGAAATAATGTATCTGTTCCTATTAAAATTTTTATAATGACCAAGTAACATGTTTTGAATGATTATGCCTTAGGCACTTTGAACAGTGCTTACATATTTTTTTATAATCAGTTTTAAAATACTCTATTTTATTTTTGTTCAACATGTATTCATTGTAAATATTAATGTGATTCATTGTGATGCTATAACACATGCATATAATTTGCACTAATTAAAAATGTAACCTCTCTTTATCCACTCACTCTCCTACCCTTCCCAACCACTACTCTGTATTTAGGGAAATATCACATGTTCTTCACATGTGTGCAAACTAAAAATCATTGACCTTAAGAGTTCACAAAAACCAAGAATTTTTAACCAAAAACCATTTTCCATTTCTTCCATTAAATATGAAGAAAAATAACATATCACTTAAAATTAATTGTAAATGCAATCATATAATGTGATATGATTTTCATACCAATATTTTCTTTGGCAAAATTGGAGCTATTAATTGAAACAATGTAATAATTTTAAAATATTCATGCAATTATATACTCATGGTATCATTTAAAAAAATAATGAAACAATTATTGATGTGGACTAATAAATACAACTAATATACTTTATATATTTTGACAAGATCAAGAAAAATTGTATATACAAATATTTTGGAAATATGAAATAGTTTTATTCATTTTTTGAGTTTTGGCAGTGACACCCTGTTTAATGCTATAAATGACTTTTTAAAGATTTTTTTCAACACATTTGTAGTGCTGTACCTGGACTTGGATTTTAGACATATCAAGTAGACCCAAAGAACTCAAAATTAATCAGACAAAGATAAATCAGTTAGTTTTAATTATATTACTTCAGAAATTATAACTCACATTTTATTTCATAGAGGAAGAAGATTGGGTAAAAAAAAATGAGCTTACTTAACACAACACATTCTCTTTCTGGTGAGTGTACCTCAAAGGATTTTTCCCCCGTTATGGTCAGAGTATACATTTATTATCATCTTAGGACACAGTGTGGCATCATGCTAATGGATTTCCTGGGAAAGTTTTCTGACCAGGACAATTCCTGCAAGGGCCTTAATTGACACTTTAGGATTTATCATCCAATGGCCCATGGAAATCAAGTCACATTGTCTTTTATTTCTACAAAGACTCCATTTGCTCTTAGAATAAAGGTCCATCCTTATTCTAATGAGTTTCTCCTTTTGATAACATATACATTTTTTTATTATAACATATACATATTTTCTGTTCTGTAGCAATAATAATCACAGTTATTTTAGAACTCTGCCTTTCTAAATTGAAATACTAGGTGAAAATCTGTACAGGCACCCACTTATGCTGGTGACTTCAAGAAGACCAGCATCAGCAATCAGATCATCCACATGTGTTGAGGGATAGTAGGAAAGACAACATACAGGGAATATGGATAGACACAGGAAGAATGGAAGTGAAACAAATTGTTCAAGTACTCCTTAAGTACTAGGTGAAAGTATGAGAGAAATAAAATGATCAGGATGCACCAATGTTGGTCAATAATAAAGGGATGAGAAAAATGACCAAGTTTACCTCTAAAATGCTGACTTCCAAACCTAGTGGATAATTTATACCCAGGCCATTAAAGTAAGTTTTGGTAAGTTCTTTATTTCTTCCCCTCCAACTAAAAGAAAATGAAACCGGACTTACTACCCTTTCTTCCTTGTATTTTTTTGTTCCTTGTTTCATATTTCTTTCTAAGCACTCTTTATAAGAATGCTAAAGAAAGTCTATGCAATAATAGACAAAGATACCTGCAACTTTGTTTTAGTTAATTAACTAAGGCATGGAGGCAACTATATAAGAGGAAGAAAATTACATCTTTATGAGGGGAATTAACTACAACATTTGGGTACACACTTTTCATGATATAGTGTTTCCTCTTTTGAGGAAATTAAAAAAAAATCTCTAGGAAAATTATTATATTACCTGAAATAACAATGACCTTTAAGTGAAGGACTATTCATGATATGCTATTTGAATATTGCTGTCTTTTGAATCAACTATAGTATTTTCAAAGCATTATTTTTAATGTTCTGACTAACTATTCTAGATATTTACTGAGTTATAGAAAGAATTAATGTAACAACTGGTTAGTGATTCATCTGTATGATCAACTCACTATGGATTATAAGGTCTGAATCAGTCTTAAAGCCTTGGGGTAAAGCTGAATAGTTCTCATTTTCCTGTTGGAATTGAACCAATTCTCTACTCCTGATGTCTTTTATCAGAGCTTCACTTATAAAAACATGAACTCTAGGAGAGGAAAACACAAGTGGCTCTACATGATTTCTTTTCCTTTTTAATATTTTTTTATTAATTGTTGATAAAATTATTTATTTATTTATTTATTTGTATGTGATGCTGAGAAGCGAACCCAGTACCTCATACATGCTAGTCAAATGCTTTACCACTAGCCACAGTCCTAGCCCCACTACTGTGATTTATTTATTTGTGTATAGCTTATTAGACAGCAGTGACCATGAAGGAGTAACAATGGACTTGGGAATGTTGAAGGAGACAAAGAATTCCAAGGAAAGGTAAATATTTACTAAGTATTGTAACAATAACTATGAAACAAAAGAGACTATTTATCTTTCCAACAAATGCTTAAGAACACACAAAAGGAAAAAATCATCTAAGAGTCATAACTATTTATGAAAATAATTTTTTATTCAACAAAAGCATAATACTTCCAAGGTCCAATATTTTGAATGAAAAAATCCATTTAATATGTTTACAATTCTTATATTCACAATTATTCCTTAAATTGGAAAATTCAAACTAAAGTTTTAATTATTAAGTTTAATTGTGATTAGCAATTTGTTATTAATGCTGTTTTAATGAAAAAGTTTTCTCCTTAAGCTTGGTCTATTTTGAATATATGTAATTAATATTATAAAATCCCACTTCTATGTTTTACCAGTAATGAAATGTGTTTTACATAAGAAATATTTTTGTTTATATTATCATTCACCTCCATCTAAAATAACTGAAGTATGAATGTCAGCCTTTTAATTTTTAGTCATATAAATTGGAATGGACAATTGAGTAAAAAAGAATTAAAGATAAAGTAGCATCTTGGCAATCCTTGAATTTTTTTTCTGTAAGTCAGTTATTAGCTATAATATTTAAGGCCATTAAAATTTAGCAATAATTAATTCAAATACTATTTCCTACATTATGCAATGAAACTACACTTGACAATTCCCCTCAGTTTCCTATGTGGCTTGTAATTACACTGATTCTGTTCAGTGGCTCTTTTATTGTTTATGTGACTCTACCTTTATTACCAGGTTGACATGAACAATAGCAGGAATGTATGCTCCTTTGTCTTAAACTACTACCCATAAAATTAAGAAGCAGTAATTGTGTATTTAAAGGGATCCCCAGAAATAATAAAGAGTATATACAGTGAAATAGCACATGAGTAAAATTTGCTTCAATGTACATATAGAGTATTCTTGTCTTTTTTTCTTTTATTAGTGCTTTATTATGTTATACATAACAGGTTCATTTTAGCAAAGTTATACATGCATGGAATTTAATTTACTCCATTTCATTTCCTGGTTATCCCCTTTCCCCTCAGCTTCTCCCCAAATTCCTCTTCATCTACTCTATTGGTCTGTCTTCCACTTATCTATTTATTTATTTTTAACTGATACTTTGTATATTCACATAAAGGCATAATTCACGGTGGTATATTAATACATGCACATACTGTAATTTTGTCAAATTCGTTCTACATTTTCTCTCCTTCTCTCTCACCTTCAATCTCCTTGTTCTAGTCGACTGATCTTCCCTATATCTTTATGATATCCAGTCCTCATGCTCCACCTCCAAGGACTTTGATGTAGCTTCTGCATATAAGAGAAAACACTTAACCTTTGATTTTTTTTTTTTTGAGTCTGGCTTATTTCACTTAGTATTATATTCTCCATTAACTGCTGACAAACACCATAATTTCATTCATCTTTATGGCTGAGTAGAACTCATATACATATACAAATACATATTGTTACATATATATCATATTGGTGTATATATCACATTTTCTTACTCCATCCATTTACTGATGGGCATCTCGTCTGATTCCATATCTCAGCTATTGTGAGTTGTGCCACTGGAAACATTGATGTAGCTGAATCTGTATAGTATGCTGATTTTAATTCTTTTGGATAAATACTGGAGTGGGGGTGGGATAATTGAGTCACCTTTTGGCTTTGTTTCTAGTTTTTTGAGAAATCTCTATTCTCTTTCCCAGTGTAGTTGCAATAATTTGTTCTTCCACCAACAATGAATGAGTGTACTCCCCCCCCATATCTTTCCCAATACTTAATATATATATTTGTATTCTTGATAATTGCCATTACAACTGGAGTGAGATGAAATCTCAATGTAATTTTCATTTGTATTTCCCTGATTGTTACAAATGTTGAACATTTTTCTTTCATGTATTTGATGGTCATTTGAAATTTTTGTTTTGAGAAATATCTCTTTTAGATCTTTTGCCCATTTTTTCTTGATTAGATTCTTTATTTATTTCCTTCTTTCTTTATTTTGTTTTTTATATATTCTGGATAATAGTCCCCTGTCAGAGGAGTAGCTGGCAAAGATTTTCTTCAATTCTTGGTTCTCTCTTCATGTTCTTCATTGTTTCCTTTGATGTGTAATAGCTTTCTAATTTGATGACATCCCACCTATCAATTCTTGATTTTATTTCTTGTACTTTTGGGGGTCTCGTTCAGGCAGTCAGAGCCTGTGCCAATATGTTGAAGTGTTGGCCCTTATTTTCTTCTAGAAGTTGCAAGGTTTCTGTGTTTGATTCACTTTGACTTGACTTTTGTGTAGGATTTTATGCATATCCAGTTTCCCCAATACCATTTGTGGAAAAGCCTATCTTTTCTCCAGCACATAATTTGGGGACATTTTCAAGGCTCACATGACTGTAACTATATGCATTTGTTTCTGTCTTTTGTTCTACTCCATTGGTCTTCATGTCTGCTTTTATGACAATACCATACTGTTTTTGTTACTAGAGCTTTGTGTCCAGCTTCACTCTTCTTTCTCAAAATGGCTTTGGTTATTTTAGCTTTGTGTTCTTCCAAATAAATTTTAGTACTTATTTTTCTAGTTCTGTGAAGAATACCACTGAGATTTTGAAGGGGATTACATGAAATCTGTATGATATTTTTGGTAATATGACCATTTTCATAATATTAATTCTGTGTACCCAAGAACATGGGAGGTCTTTCCATCTTCTAAGTTCCTTTTAAATTTCTGTCTTTGTTTTTTTGTAGTTTTCAATTTAGCAGTCTTTTATCTCCTTGGTAATATTATTTTATAAATATTTTATTTTAGTTTAGCTATTGTGAATGGGATACTTTCCCTGATTTATTTCTTAGCAGAATTACTATTGAAGTACATGAAAGAATTTGACTTATGAATGTTTATCTTGTGTCTGGCTAACTTGCTGAATTTATTTAAATTTTTAAATAAAATTTTTCTGGTGGAGTTTATTTTTGAGGTGGGGAGTCTACATATAGGATCATGTCATCAGCAAACAAATAATTTGACTTATTTTTCTATTTGTATTCCTTTAATTTCTTTCTCTTGCCTGAGTACTCTAGATGGAGTTTCAAAGGTTATACTGATTAGAAGTGGTAAGAGTGGACTTCTTTGTCTTGTTCTTTAGAGGAAATCATTAAGAGTTTTTCTCTGTTCAGTATGATAATGCCTTGGGTTTGTCACATATAGCCTTTTACATGCTTAGGTAAATATATTTTCCCCTAGTTTATCCAGTGTTTTAAAAATGAATGGGCGCTGGATTTTTTTCAAAAGAATTTTCTGCATCTATTGAGATGAACATATGATTATTCCTTCATTCTACATATGTGCTGAATTATTTTTTATGAATTTTTACATGTTGAACCAACCTTTTTCTCTGGAATGAAGCCCACGTGATCATGGAGTACTATATTCCTGATGTAAGTTTGAATGTGGTTTACTAGTATTTTATTAAAGATTTTTGTATCTATGTTCATCAGGGATATTGGTGGACAGTTTTATTTTCTCAGTGTATCTTTGGTTTTTGTGTTAGTGTCATACTGACTTCATATGTTCCCCTCCTTTCAATTTCATGGAATTATTTTTTAGAAAGACTAGTTTTAAATCTTCTTTAAAGGTTTGGTAGAACTCAGATAAGAATCTATCTGGTCCTGGACTTTTCTTTGTTGGGAGGTTTTAAATTGCTGTTTCAATTTCATTACTTGATATTGGTCTGTTTAGATTTTCTGTCTTTCTGGTTCAATCTGGGCAGGTCTTATGTGTCTAGAAATTTGTCAATGTCTTTTAGATTTCCCAGTTTATTGGAATATAAATTTTTAAAATAGTCTCTAATGATCCTCTGGATTTCAGGAGTGTCTTTAGTGATATATATTTTTTTTCATCTTGAATTTTGTAATTTTGGTCTTTTCTCTCTTTCATTTGGTGAGTTTAGCTGTGGATTTATCAATCTTGTTTATCTTTCAAAGAATCAATTCTTTGTTGTATTGATCCAGTGAATTCATTTTTTTTATTCTCAATTTCATTAATTTTGGCTTTTATCTAATAGTTTCCTGTATTCTACTGCTATTTGAATTGGTTTATTATTTCTTTTCTAATGCCTTGAGGGGTAGCATGAATGTATTTATTTGCTATCTGGATATTCTTTTCTTTTTTAATATAGGCACTCAGTGCTATAAACTTTCCTCTTGGAACTGCCTTTGTATTGTCCCAGAGACTTTGTAATGTTTTATCTCTGTTCTTTTTTGTTTCTTAAGAATTTCTTTTTTAACTTCTCTAATTTCTTCTATGATCTATTCTTCATTTTTAAGAGGAATATGGTTCAATTGCTATGTTTTATGTGGTTTTTATAATTTTCCTTATTCCATTTTCTGATTTTTTCCATTATTATCTGATAGGCTGCATGGGATTATTTCAGTGTTTCAGTATTTGCTAAGACATTGTGGCCTGGAATATTGTGTGTTTTGGAAAACATTTCATAAACTGCTGAAAAGAAATTGAATTTGGCTCTTTGGGATAAAATAGTCTGTAAAATATGTATTAGGTCTATTTTATTTATAGTGTTATTTAAGTCAGAAATACCTTTTTTATTTTATGTTTGGTGACCTGTCTATTGATGATAGGGGTTTCTTGAAATCCCCCGGCATTATTGTATTGAGGTCTATCAGGATTAGTGTCACTAGTGGGATTTTTAAAATGTAATTAGGTGCATTGACATTTGGGGCATAAGTAATTATTATAGTTATATTTCTTGTTGTATTTTTCCCTTTACAAGTATATAGTCATCTTCTTGAAATCAAAATTTCAGGTGAACAATGTAGTGGCATTAATTATAGTCACCATGTTGTAGACATCAACTCAATATATTTCCTGTCAAACTGAAACTTTTCTCCTTTGATCAAGATTTTCTCATTTCTCATTTTCTTCTGAATCTCCAGACCAATTGATAAGTAGCATTCTACTTGTCAGTTCTTTTATGAATTCAACATTTTAGATTCAAATATAAGTGAGAACTTGCAGTATATTTTATTGTGATTCATTAATCATTATGAAATCAGGATTTCTTTCTTTTTTAAGGTATTCTAATGTGTATGATTACACACACACATCCATATATACATTAATTTATTCATTCATTTTTCAGTGGATGATAGGATTTTTCCATATTTTGGCTTTTATGAATAATGTTGTAATTGACATGGATATAGAGAAGACATCTCTTTGACATGGGGATTTCAGTTGTTTTAGAGACATACTCAAAAGTGACATTTTAAAAATCATATTGCAGATAAGACACTTCTTGAGGAATTTTCATAGTGTTTTCCATATGGAATGATTTATATTCCCTTCAACAGTGAGGAAATTTCCCTTTTCTTTACATCCTTGCCAACATTTGTTATTTTTGATCATTTTCATAATAAATACTCTATCAGGTGTGAAGCATGAGATAATAACAACCAGCAACAGTTGAAGTCATAAGAATGAGCCTGAAGCCTGGACCTGATCTGGTGTTGGAGTCTGATTTGTACATATAGATCCTTGGTTTCCAACCTACAGATTGGTCTGCAGGTGCTGGTCTATGGCCAACGGTTTTTTAGGACTAGAGTGCATCCTAGAATCAAAGGATCTGCCCTGGTACTAGGTTTTTCTTGAGAAATGATGGGTTAAATATAACTGCTCACTTCATTATTCATCCCCCATTTTGAGTGGTATTCTCTTTTTGATACTTTGCCTCTCAGGTCTTGGGAAATAAATGATGCTGATAATGTGATACTCTCCATCTTCTCAATGTCTTTTCTTATTTCTCTGGTACACTAGGTACTATAATTTCTTATTTCAACTACTTAACTGTTGTAAAAGCTCTTTTTTGTAGGTGTGTATGAATATGCATTGTAAATAATGATTCTTGGTGGGGGAGAAGAGAATAAAAAGTCATATTTTGGCACCTGTCATTCATTTCTCTCTACTTGATTTTTTTTCCAATTTTAAAATTCCCTGTCCTCTATTCTCCCTTTTTGGCTTATAAAACATTGAATTCTCTTTTATACATTTAAACATCTTTTCCATTAGAATGTTGTGATTATAACACATGTAGTATTAAATCCTAACCATATTTGCATGATAGTCTGCTTAATTTATAGTCTAAAACAGAAATCAGCTAACAAAACTTCCTCAAAAGATTTATACAGATTTTTTAAATATTTTGCATATTTCAATTTATTTATATGTAATGTATGCAATTTTAATTTAAGCAAGATTATACAAATCTACTCATTTTTCAAAAGGGAAACTGATGGGAGGAGAAGCAGTAACCTAACCTTACACAACCATCTGTGACAAAATCAGAATATCACAATAAATTTTTAGCTCTCCTGAGCATTCTCATGGTCAACAACACACAAAATAAGCTAGAAGATCTTAAATCCTCCCATTGCCTACCCTTACCATTAAGTCATAGTTTGTGAAATGATATCTACATAGAACTCATGAATTTGTTATACAACTTCATGAAAAATCAAGAGTAAAGTCAATCTAGTCTTATATAGTAATGGAGCCTATGTGGAAGTACCAGCTTCTTTAGCCTGTGAAATTCTCCTCTCTATACATACCGATGACTCCAAATTTTTGTCTACTTCTTCTTATGCTTATCCTTGTGCAGTAAATTCTTAATGTAGATGCTCAGTTATCTCTTCCTTTTGTAACTCTGAAGGAAATGATTACTAGCACAAATGTATCTTCCAGGAAGTCAAAGACGATAGCTCTGTGTTATTCTTCTGTGTGACCTCATTTTTATGTCAAGGTCATGAAAAAAGGAAACCAAGATTGAGGAGGCTGAAAAACATGACAGCTAAAGGCAACACAGAATCCTGGATTAGGTCCTGGAAAAAATTCTGGCGGTTGGGGGATATGGGGGACTGAAAACAGACTTCAGTTAAGTCATGGGATCCAAAAGCATATTTGGGCAAAATCATCAAATCATCAGCATGTTCTGTTTTCAGATCTTTTTATTGCTTATTACATGAATAACAATGAATAATTTAGTATAAACTTCATATTGAATGCACAGATATTTACATCTAATATGTTATAGGGAGTTTCTTAGATAATAAACGATATATCATCCTTTTATTGTAGTTATTTTAAAAGAATGTATCTCATTATTTTTATATAGTCATACAATTTTTAGTGGTTTTAAATGAGATATTTGTGAAAGTATTTTGTTTTCCCTCAGTTATTTGAAAATTAAGTGAATTTCTCTGATACTTCTCTCAAATCAAAAATACCTGGTCACACCACATCAATTACCAATTTGAAGACGTAATCCTACATGCTTATCATATTACATTATGTTTATAACAAGAATCATGCTTATACAAGTGGAATATATTAATCAGAATATAGTTAACAAAACGAATGTATTTGTTATCTTTTTAAAAGACATGAAAAGTACATACTAACAGAGCTATTAATATGCATAGATAAGCAGAAACATATAATTATTAATCATTCCATTATGGTCACCCATCAGATATGTCCTTTTGCCTAAAAGTTAGTAAATTCAGTTAGATTCAGTCATTAGTTATACAGTCTTTGAGAATAATTTGTATAGTCTAGGGAGAGATACTTAAAGGATTTTTTGCATTTAAGAAGTTGCGATCTGAGAAAATCAGTCTCCTGAGAATAGAAGAACGGAAGGGTTCCATGATGTGATGACTCTATTGCTTGCACCATGGAAAGAATTTTGTTTATAGCAAGAAATAAATTTCATCATAATATTTTAAAACAGTTTCACTACTAAAACATTTCAATATCCACCTATTCTCCATTTAACCCTTCATTGAGCTTCACTGTTTCACATTATATAAATACAAAGATCCTGAAATCTGAAACTTAGTAGTGTATAAGTACTATATATTCACTGTCAAGAATTATTCTGAGGGAAAGAATTACAAACTTTCAAGATGTAGAATGATCCAAAGAAACTACTGATGTTCAACTTTCCATTTCCCAGTATTTTTTTCGTGAAAATATTTATTACATAACACATCACACTATTGTCTGCATAAATAGTTTACCAAATATATTTCATTCATGATAAAGATAGAATTTCTTTAATGTTTCCAAAAGGAGAAACAACAAATTTTTCATTATTCCTCAGTTATAAGTCAGATCCTCTTTAACAAAATCTGTTCTCCCTTTTTATAATTGAAGTACATTCCTTCTTACAGATAATTAATAACATCTTCCTTGAAATTTGACATCAGTTTTTAAAGTCATTTTAAACTTCTGCTCCTAAAAATGCTTTCATGATATTAAAGTTCACAACAAAACTACCGCCATCTATTCAGTTCTCTAGGCTTTAAAATGTCACCATTACCATTGACTCATCTCATTCCCAAATAAAATTTTAATGAAATTTCTACATCAATATCCAATATTGATCTCTTGCATTTTTCCTATATTTTACATTTTTAGACATCTTATCCTGATCAAGAATCCATTTATTTGGGCTAGGGCTGTGGCTCAGTGGCAGAGTACTTGCCTAGCTTGTGTGAGGCACTGGGTTTCATCCTTAGCACCACATAAAAATGAAACAACTACAATTCCATCTTCAACTACAAAACTTTTTTTTTAAAGAATTCAATTATATATTGCAAAGAAGGTTGCAGTAACATTGACATATTTATTCCAAGTGTTCTCATACTCCAGAATACCTTTCACTATCCCTAATGTAATCACAGGGATTACATTATTACTCTAATATTGCTCTTGTGTCTACTCGTCAGTTCTAGTTCAATACATATCCCCCTTCTAATCTTACATATTGCTCCAAGTAACATATTGAATGATTCAACATTTAAATACATATTCTTACATTTTCATCCTCTTTGGAAATATCTTCTCTTAAGGCAGAAACTGTATGGATTTTTCATAACAGAAACACAGTCAAATTCCAGTCTGACATGTTGTACAACCTCAAGCATCAATAAAACACATGTCTTTTATCTATCAAATTTGGGTATTGAATATTTCTTGAACTATTAAATAAGATTACAAATACAAGGTGTACTAAACATTCATTACTCCTGTCTTTAAATACTTGTGAGTTTTCCATTTATATATCTTCTTCACTGTGGTATTCCTGCATAAATATTTTACCAAATTGTTGTATTTACTTGATTGTGGTATTTCCAGTGTTGATTCATATGTATTTCTACTAAAGATTAAAATGTTTCCATATGTTCCTAAAATATCTTTTTATTGGTGCATATGAGTTGTACAGAATGGGTGGTTTACTTGTGGCATAGTTGTGTGTACATAAAAATATTTCACCCTCAATTCAACACAAACTGCCCTCCTCCCTCCCTTGACTCACTTCCTCTAATCTCCTGGTATCCCTTCTGATTTCATGAAGTCTCTTTTTTTCCTGTATTCTTTATTCCTATTTTGGGGGGTGGGGGTACCAGAGATTGAACTTGGGGACACTAGACCGCTGTGCCACATCCCCATCCCTATTTTGTATTTCATTTAGATACAGGGTCTCACTGAGTTGCTTAGCACCTCTCTTTTTGCTGAGGCTGGCTTTGAACCCATGGTCCTCTTGCCTCAGCCTCTCGAGCCCCTGGAATTATGGGTGTACACCACCATGCCCAGCTTCTTTTTTCTTTTAGCCTCCATATATGAGAAAAAATGAAGCTTTGTCTATGAATCTCATTTATTTTACTCAAAATGATGGTCCAGAGTATCATCTGTTTTCCTGCAAAAGACATACTATCTTTATTATGATTGAATGAAACTTCTTTCTTTGTATGTACCATATTTAGTATACCACATATTGCATAACATATGCTATTTTTTTCTTTTCAATAAATATTAGGAAGTGGCATAGCTGGGTTTCACTGAAAATCTATTTTTTGTTTTTGAAACTCAATGCTCATATTCACTGTGATTATACTAGTTGCACTAATTTACATTCCCACCAAAAATGTATAAGAGTTCCTTCCCTACATCCTCACAAGCTTCTATTGTCATTGCATTCATTTAAAAAAATCTTTTAATTTGTTCTTTTTAGATATACATGACAGTAGAGTGTATTTTGTCATATTATATATATACATGGAGAATAACTTTATTAGAATCACATTCTTGTGATTGTACAAAATGTGGAGTTACACTGATTGTGTACTAATATATGAACATAGGAAAGTTATACCCAACTCACTTTACTGTCTTTCCTATTCCCATTCCCTCTCCCTTCCCTTCATTTCCCTTTGTCTAATATGCTGAACTTCTATTCTCTCCCCTCCTCCCCCCAATGGCCTCAGAAAGAAGACTACAAGTGGATCACTTCTTCTGTGAAGTACCAGCACTCCTGCAATTATCCTGTTTTGATACTCATGCTAATGAGATGAACATCATGGTCACAACCTCTATTGTTGTTATCATACTTCTTGTCCTCATTCTGACATCCTGTGGTGTCATTGCTCGGGCAGTACTGAGGATGCAGTCAACTCCTGGACTTCAGAAAGTCTTCAGGACATGTGGAGCCCATCTTATGGTGGTTTCCCTCTTTTTCATTCCAGTCATGTGCATGTATCTCCAGCCACCAACAGAAAATTCTCAAAACCGAGGCAAGTTCATTGCTCTGTTTTATACTGTTGTCACACCTAGCCTCAACCCACTCATCTATACCCTCCGAAACAAAGATGTAAGAGGGGCAGTTAAGAGACTAATGGGATGAAAATAACCTGTATGACTCTGATATTCATAGTGTAATGGTGCATCTCTTCATCAATGGTTCATCCACCCATCCATTCATCCACCTTAGTCACTTAACACTTACTCTTAGCAGGCCACAGAGTTCTTCTAAATGTACATGAATAAAGCATAATCTACCTAAATAGCATTCAATTCTAGGGAACCCAGCCATGTAAAATCAAGATCAAATATAAACAGTGATTTTTTCCATATTGCAATCCAAATGAATTCAAAGCCTTTTTAAATTGAAAATGATTCAGAAATTTCTTGTAACTATTGGTATAATAGCAGTTTATAATTTTATTGCAAAGTCAATGTGCTCAATTGAAATCATCTTTATAATATGTCTTCTTGCTTTTTAGGCAGAATGCTTTGTCTTTTGTATTTAGTTTAGGTATACACATAGCAAAATACCTTAACTATTTATCTCCATTACTGTTCTTTATTGCATATAGCTATGATTTGAATATGATTTCAGTGTATCACTATAGGATCATGTGCTGGATATGCAGTTTTCTTAGCATAGTAGTGTGGACTGGTGATGGTACTTTTAAGGAGTGGCAACTACTGGAGGGTTATGAGATTATCATGGTTTCTGCCTTTGGAAGGGATTACCATACTTCTTATAGAACTCTGATTATCCACTCCCATGAAAATGGTTAGAAAAAAATGAAGCCTTCCCCCAAATTTTTATGCCTTTCTGTCTTATCATGTAATATTTCCCCATCTCATATGCTGGGCTATTGCAGAGCCCCTATCAATGAGGCCTCATATAAACTGATCTATGCATTGCCAGGTTTGTGAGCCTCCAAAACTTTAAAATAAGTTTCTTTTTGTTTATAAGTCACCAACCTCAGATATTTTGTTAGAGCAATAAGACATCATAAAAATGTAACTATTATGAAGATATTTGGTCCAGATTCTTTCATATGTTTTATGAATAATAAGATAATAAGTTTCATGAGTTGTAACAATATGAATCTGAGGTAATATAGCCAAAGGAATTATCTATTATTCTTTTTTTTCTGCAAGAAGTTGGGCTTGAGTGATAGATGGATACAATTTAGGTACTCTGATATATAACTGGTCAAGTAATGGTCACTACAGACTAGGTTGAGTTAGGCAAAGGAATTTCTCGGAGCACCTGCCTGTCCTAAGGTTTTATAGAGAATATGTGGGACAGTTGGAGAACTGGACTCAGGAATTTACTTGAAGCCAATGGATATTTCAAAGAATTGCATGAAAATCTGAAGATAAAGCCATTGCATAGAAAGTTTATTTTTTTTAAGCTTGATCTAATTTGAATATTTGTGTCTAAGAAGCACAGTATGAAAGTTACCTTTGTATTTTCCAAATAAAGAAATGTATTTTAATAACAGAAATTCTTTTTTTTAAAGAGAGGGAGAGAGAGAATTCTTTTTTAATGAGAGAGAGAGAGATCTTTTTTTTTTTTTGAGAGAGAGAGAGAGAGAGAGAGAATTTTAATATTTTATTTTATTTTTTTTTTAGTTCTCGGCGGACACAACATCTTTGTTGGTATGTGGTGCTGAGGATCCAACCCCGGCCGCACACATGCCAGGCAAGCGTTCTACTGCTTGAGCCACATCCCCAGCCCTAACAGAAATTCTTGAAATATGTATTATTATCAACCATATCTAACTTAAAATATGGTGTATCTAACTTAAAATAAATGTCACCTTTTCAGATGTCATATTAACTGGAGTGGAAAAATAAGTAAATGACAATTTGATATAAAGTAACATCTTGACAATGGTTAGATTCTATCTGAAATCAATGTCAGCTTTAGTTTTAAGTGCTGTTAAGGTTTAACTGTTATTGATTTAGGGATTGTCTCCTAAATAACAAAATGAAAGCATATCTTAAACTGTCCCCTCAATTCCTGTGTGTGGCTGTACTACATTCTGCTTTGTCTTTTTCTGAATTGGTGACTCTTTAACCCCAGATATAAATGAATGGTATTATGGCCTCTGTGTTAAAACAGTTACCCAAGAAATACACAATCAATAATTGCATATATAAAGTACAAAATAATTTAATCAATAATTGAGAACCCATGGAGGGAAACATTATATAACAATAAACACTTAAAAATTTAAACACATCATTTCTTACCATTCTTTTCTGTTTAAATCTTATGGTTTGCAATATCCCATGTATCCTCCTGATTGCTCACCATCTTAATTCTCCCTTTTAATAAAAATTAAAGCACAATAGCCAAATATTATTTTTATTTCTAGTGTAAAATGTGATGCTTTGATATATTCATATATAATAAAAATATGTGTTCAGGCCAATTAACATTTCATATTGAATTTAGAAAAAATTCTTAAGTATTTTTATTTCATATAAAAGAATGAAATAAAAAGAAGTGACAGGAATCCAAACAATTCAACATAGGAAACAATACCAGTGAAATATAAAACACATAAGAAAAAGGCTAAAAGTTCTTCATATTGAGGTCTTTAATATGTAGATAACCTTTTCAGGTACTTTTAGGCTTTTTCAGGCCTGGAGGTAGTGTATCAGTATTGTGTACTGCTTTGGGAGGAGGGATGTATGTATGTGTGTGTATACACACAAACATGTGTGTGTTATATTCTTTAAGGTTATGTGGAGCTCTATTATTGTAGTCTATACATCTAGTCTCCATACCATCCTCCTATTTATTTCAAGCACAAACCTGGACTGATGTGGGTAGTTGGCTGTTTGCCTTTAAGCCAGCAGGCCACCTGGATACTGTGAGCCATTCCCATCTTTGTAGCCTAATCCTTACCTGGCATCAGTCAGGTTTTTTGTTTTCTTGGTTCATGGGGAGAAGCACCATGCTGCAGTCCAGCTGGGCACAAATCACAAGCCACTGAAGCAGGAACAAACTTTATTTCTGAACTCCACCAGCACACTCCAAACAAGGTCCACGGGAATTCTCCCGAATGCCACCTGGCTCCTCCAGGAACCAACAACCAGAAATCCCTCCTCCGGCACTTCCCCAACCAATGCGAACTCTTCAGGAATCCCTGTGAGAGCTCAACCAGAACTTAATGGGAACTCTTCGAGAACTCAAAAGTAGCGCAGCTGAGGCGGACAGTAATGGCTCGCCTCTCAACCAATACTGTTGGCAAAATGCCAGGGGACATTCCGACTTGGCTGTGGCTCTCAGCAGCACCAGGGGTTGCCTTCCTCCTGTGCAGAACTAGGTGGCTCCAAAGATTCCACAACTCACCTGAAAACCTGTAGTTCTTGTCATATTGCAGAGGGTCTGGCACCTATGTATCCCTGTCCAGCAAACTGAACCCTTGTCAGATATGAACAGGATACTTTGTGTAAACCTTGGAATCTTCAGTGTTGGGGGAGAAACACTGTGCATCTGAGCAGTGCAGGTAACCCTGCTCTTTTCCTTCTGTTAGACAGTGAGTTTCACTGGCTTTAGGAGCATAGCACTCTAACTGTATAAATCATTCAGTCAGCTTGCAACCAGGTCATTTCTCCATGATACTATTTATTGTCATATATAGGGGAGATTGAGATGTAGGGGATTATGTTTCCCTAAAATGCAGGCTTAGAGGCCAAGATAAGGGAGCCTCAACATGACTGTCTGCCATAATTACTGCTTATAAATTGAGAAATGCAGAAAACATCTAAATGTGGCTGCCCATTGTGCATGTCCCGATTCAGCTAACTTTAGATTGATTTTCCTCTCTGACACTGTTTCTATTATAATTTTGTCAGGTATGTTTTTCTTTCTCCCACTTTGTGTAACTCCATCTCATTACCAATCTGCACTGGTATTGACATTAGATATAAATTTAGAATTGAGTAAATCCCTTCAATCATCCAAGTAGCTAGAGTTTCTGACTATTCAGTATTTTACCTCAATAATACTCTCAGTCACCCACTTCACTGAGTAGGTGTTCTCTAATTCTTTTGATTCCGAACTGCAAAGGAGCTGGAACATGAAGCCTGATTCTCTGTTTACATTTTTCCAGACCAAATATCTTTAATTCTTATCATTCTTTGTGTTCTGAATAAGTATTTAGGCAGTCCATTTCTTGTCCCAGAAGAATATTATTGAATATTGGTTGGTATTCTTTTTACAGCATTGCTTTTTCATGTTTTTAACTAATGTCCTCTCTTCCAACACAGTTGTGCATAGGTATCCTCACTCCCAAATATATAACTCTTTTCCATCCTAACTTGTTTCCCACTGGCTTATGGTACTCTCCAAAGTATTGTAATTCTGAATTTCTCAGTTTGAAAAGACAATGGACTTATATTATTTACAAAAGTATTTGTTGAACTGGAACCCTGACACATATTTATTTTAATCATCCTCCTAAGAGCAGCATGCATTCCTTGCTTTATTTATTATGCTGTGCAGATCTGAGGATATCTTAAGTGTGGAACAAAATCATTACTAAATTATCTTGAATTGCTTCTTAAAGATTTCATCACAGACATCTTTATTATCTTTACAGCCAGCGTTAAAATATGTGGCTTTCCCCAGTTCTTCAGGAAAGAATTTCTTGCATGGGAAAATAAAAGTTTAGATCACTCTCTTTAAAAGGGTAATTTTAGGATGCTCACTCTTTACATGTAAGGTAGAGCACACCTTCACTTTCAAATTTAATACATACATTCCCTTGAATGGAGGTTTTTAAAAAAATTAACTAAACTAAACTCCCTATGAGAATATATTGAATATATACACTCAGGGAATATCAAGAATTCTAGCAGAAATAAACATTGTTATGGCTTTTCTACTTCACTACTTTCAGCATTTTTTCCTGAGATTTTTATATAAAAAATTAGTAAATCCCAATTTTTCACAGAATCTGGATATTACATACACTTCTGAAAATAACTAATCTTTCCAGGCCTAAAAATGGTATACTTGCATCTTGGTATCCACTAGGAATTGGTTCTAGGACCACCAGAGATGTTATACTCCTGGGTGCTCCTGTCCCCTATATGAAGTGGTATAATATTTGTAGAGAAACTATGTACATTCTCCTGGGTTTTTAAAACCATCTCTTTAATATCTAGTGCAACGTAAGTACATCTTAGACTGTATTGTATGGGAAAGATGACAAGAAGAAAATGTCTGTTCATGTTCAGTAGAGACACATTTTTCCCCAAATTTTGACCCTGGTTGGTTGAATCCATAGAAAAGTAAATTACAGATACAGTGGGTAGACTGGACAATCATTAAAAACCCAGAATAGAGGATAATTTCAGAAAGAACTTAGAAAACTGAAATCAATTTCTATCACAGTGCTTTTGACACAAATCTTTCTGAGTTTCTTCTCCCAAAAGTAAAAATTTCTACATTGCTCTGTATGTAAGACTAAGTTACATAATGAATGTCTTAACTGATAAAAATGATCGAAGATATTATTTAATATCAGGGAATGTATAGGTGTGTGTGTGTGTGTGTGTGTGTGTGTGTATGTGTCTGTGTGTGTGTGTGTTTATAGAAATATAATATTATGTCTGGCGATCAGTCTAAAATTTGCCAATTCTTAAAGTTATTTATATTTTTACAAACCAAATGTGCAAAATATCCAGTGATTTTAAGAACCACAACAGATTCCAATGATATGTTGTTTTTTAGAATAAATATGGATTAATGTTTATTAACTTATCTATTTTTGTAATAGATTGAAAAATTTCCTTTCAAATATTTTTTTAAGCTTTTGACCATTCAATAAATTAAGCCAGAAAAGTCTCAAAGGCCTTTCCTTTGTCTTCAAAGTTTATTTTTTAGTATTTATCGTCTTGGATTCTCAAAATATTTATTCAACAAGTCCCATGAAGTCCACTAATTTATTTTCATAAATTGTAATTAATTTCATAATATGTTTTTAACTTTTTAGGTGTGATTACCACAAGTAAACTTTAGAAGATTCATTTTTTTCTTTAGCTATAAACCACACCATGATCCACCCAGATGTATTCACAAAAGCATGAAACAAAACCCATTCCAATTTAGTCCCTGCCATTACCACCACACCACCCCACTAACCTCCCTGTTCATTCCATTGAGAATTTATTTATTTATTTAATGGATGGGGAAGTTCTGGAGTTTTAACCCAGAGGCTCTTTACCACTGAGCTACATCCTAAGCCCCTTTTATTTTATTTTATTTTGAGGAGGCTAGCAGTGCCTCACCAAGGTGTTCTTCTTCCTGCCCAGGAGGCTGGAAGCCTCCAGAGAAAATCAGTCAGAAATAATGAGTGAAGAACAAAAGACACAGTCAGAAAAATAGTTTTAAAAGTAGAGCATTTGATAGGTCCAGTTTATTTAAGGGAGTACATCAAAGGCAGAGATAAGGTTTCAAGGGTGGAGTCTTACTGCATGTTGTCTTGAAGTCAGTAGATTGACAGCATCTTGGCAGGTCACTTTGTCTCTGGGAGGCTGTGTAGCTACAGCAGGTAACCCAATCTCCCATGGTATATGGAACAGGCAGAGCTGAATAGGGTTCACAATGTGTTTGGATGGTCTTGGCCAGATGAAATTACACAGGAAGTTCCCAGACTCCATATTCTCCACTTCACTGGCTGCAATACCAGTGTAGTCCACAAATAGCCCACAATGCTTCTGGACATTTAATTTAATTTTATTTTTTCATTTTGAGACAGGTTCTCACTAAGTTGCTTAGGGCTTTGCTAAGTTGCTGATGTTGATTTGAACTTATCATTCTTCTGTCTTAACTTCCCCAGTGGCTATGATTACAGGTGTGTACCACCATGCCACACAGTTTCTTTTTAATTTGTATCCTATGGGTACACACAATGCCCTACCCACTGTGCTACATCCATGTATGCATATACAAAAGTTCAATCTCTGATTCATTCCACTGTTTTTCCCATTCACATCTCTTTCCTCCTCCTTAACTTCTACTTTACTCATCTTTCCTTTATTTTGATGAAATTCCCTTTTTTCCTTCTCTTTTTTTCTTCCTTTTTTTTAACCACTCCCGTTTCACTCCTTATTTTTTTTTTAGCTTCCACAAATAAAAAAGAACATTTAGCCTTTGACTTTGGGGTACTGGATTATTTAATTTAGCATGATAATGTCCACTTCCACCCATTTACTATCAAATACCATTATTTTATTCTTCTTTATAGCTGAATAATAGTTTATAGTGTATATGTATCACATTTTCTTTATCCACTCATCTGTGGACACACTTAGACTGGTTCCATAGATTGGCTGTTATGAATTGTACTGCTATACACATTGATGTGGTTGCATCCTGATGGTGCACTGATTTGGAGTCTTTGGATGTACTTAGTTTTTTGAGGAATCTCCATACTGCTTTCCAGAGAAATTGCACTCATTTCCATTCTCCCCAACAAGGTATGAGTGTATCTTTTTCCACATTCTTACCAAGATTTATTGTTACTTGTATTCCTGATAATTGCCAATCTGGTTGAAGTGAAATAAAATCTCAGAGTTGTTTTAATTTGCATTTTTAAAATTATTTGTATGTCTTGAAAATTAATGCCCTCTCTGAGGTTCACATGGCAAAGATTTTCTCCAATTCTGTAGGCTCTCTTTTCATATTCTTGATTGCTTTATTTGCTGTAAAGAAGCTTGTTAGTTTGATGCCATCCCATTTAATGATTTTTTTTTATATTACTTGCACTTTAGGAGTCATTAGGGAAGTCAGTTCCTGAATCAAAATATTTGTGTAGGGCCTACATTTTCTTCTAAGAAAGCTATTTGTTAAAAAGGGTCTTTACTCCAGTGTATGTTTTTGGCACCTTTGTCTATCATCAGAAAACTGAATGTATGTGGTTTTGTCTCTGTGTCTTTTTTCTAATGCATTGATCTTCGTGTCTATTTTGGTGCCAATACTGTGCTGATTTTGTTACTCTACCTCTGTAGTATAATTTGAAGTCTGATATTGTGATGTCTTCTGCTTTCCATTTATCACCAAGGATTACTTTGACTATCCTGGGTCTCTTACTTCTCCAAATAAATTTTATAACTTCTTTTCCTAATTCTGTGAATAATGTTATTGGAATTGGTGGTTGTGTTGGATCTGCATTATGCTTTTAATACTGTGGCCATTTTGACAATATTATTTCTGCCTATCTAAGAACATGGGGGGGGGTCTTTTCTTATTTTAAGTTCTTTCTAAATTTCTTTATTTAGTTTCCTATAGTTTTCATTGTAAAGGTCTCTTACCTCTTTTGTTCGGTTGGTTCCCATGTATTATTTTGAGGCTATTGTGAATGGCATACTTATCATAATTATTATTTTTTTTGCCAGATTTGTTATTAGAGTTTAGGTAAGTGATTGATTTACTGCTTTTGATCTTGTATCATGCTACTTTGCAGAATTAATTTATGAGCTCTAGAAGTCTTCTGGTGTAGTTTTTGGGTCTTCGAATTATATGATCATGTCATCAGCAAACAGATAATTCACTCTCATTTCTATTTGTATCATTTTAATTTTCTTCTCTTGCCTGATTATTCTGGCTAGAGTTTCAAGAACTATGTTAAAAGGATTTGAAAACTGACATCCTTATCTTGTTCCTGTATTTAGAGGAAATGCTTTCAGTTTTTCTTCATTCAGTAAAAATATTGGCCTTGGGTTTGTCATATATAGCCTTCACAATGTTAAGTTCCTTCTACCTCTAGTTTTTCCAGTGTTTTAAACATGAATCTGTCCATATTTGTCAATTGCTTCTTCTGTATCTATTGAGATAATTATGTTATTGTTGACCTTGACTATATTTATGTGGTGAATTACATTTACTGATTTCTGTACCCACTTGATCATGGTGTACTGTCTTTTTAATGTGTTGTGTGCAGTGTGTCAATATTTTATTTAAAAAATTATGCAGGGCTTGGGTTGTAGCTCAGTGGTAGATTGTTTTCCTAGCATGTTTGGGGCAATGGTTTGATTTTCAGCACCACATATAAATAAAATAAATAAAATAAAGGTCTATTGACTATATATATAATTTATGCACATGTTTATCAAGAATTTAGTCTGAAGTTTTCTTTGTTTATGAGTCTTTGTTTTCAGTATCAAGGTGTGAGCTTCAGGAGGTCCCTCCTTTTCTATTTCATGGAATAATTTGAAGAGTGTTGTTATTGTTTCTTCTTTTAAGGTCTGGTGGAATTCAACTGATAATCCAGTTCTATGCTTTTCTTTGTTGGAAAGCTTTTGGTTACTGCTTCAATTTCATTACTTGATATTGATCTGTTTAAGTTTTCTATATCCTATGGTTCCATTTAAGTAAGGAATTTGTCAATATTTTCAAGCTTTTCTAGCTTATTGGAATATAAATTTTCAAAATGGTCTCTGATAATCCACTGTATTTTAGTAGTGTCTGTGGTGATATTTCCTTTTTCAGTTTGGATTTTATTAATTTGGGTTTTTCTCTTTATTTTGGTGAGTTTAGCCAACAGTTTAACAATTTTTCTTTCTCCTCTCAAAAAACCAACACTTCATTTTGTTTTTTACATCTCAATTTAATTGATTTTGTCTGATTTATATTATTTTCTTTCTTCTACTGATTTTGGTGTGGTATTTTTTTTTCAGCTTTTTCTAGAGCCTTTAGATGTAATGAGATTATTTGTTTGGTATCTTTCTATTCTTTTGGTATATAAATTCAATGGTATAAGCTTTCCTCTTAGAACTACATTCATATTGTCCGAAAGATTTTGATATTTTGTATCACTATTCCCATATACTTCTAAGATTATTTCTCCCCTTATTTCTTATACTATCCATTTGTTATGGTTTGCATGTGAGGTATCCTCTAAAAGCTCATACGTGAGACAATGCAAGAAAGTGTAGTGGTGAAAGGATTGATGGAGCCCTGAAAGCCTTGATCCAATCAGTAACTTTATTCTGCAATAGGATTAACTGGATGGGGCTGCAGGTGGGTAGGGTGTGGCTGGAAGAGGTGAGTCATTGGATGGCATGGCTTTGGGGTATATATTTTGTATCTAGTGAAGTCTCTGCTTACTGATCATCATGTGAGCTGCTTACCTCTGCCATGCTCTTCTACTGCCGCAGTCTGGCTGCAGCAAAATAACGGGGTGGGGGGGACGACCAACTTGTGTACGTTGATACAGCAGGAGTAGGAGCCGTTTATTGTAGGACAACAGAAGTATTTATACATTTCACACAGCTTATCTTAATTAGCATAAACTAGATACATCAGTCAACCAATAAGGAATCTCCACACTTAATGGCTCGCTTTTGTTATTTCTCAAACCACTCCCTCTGGCATTTTGCCAGGCACCATGCAGACTTGTTTACGAATTCTAACATTCCCCTGGCAAAATGCCAGGTGTTATTTTGACTTGTTTACAGACTCTAACATTCTACTATGATGTTCTGCCTCCCTTTCAGCCCCAAGGAATGGAGCCACTATCTATGGATTGAGGCCTCTGAAACCCTGAATAGCCAAATAAAATTTTCCTTCCTTAAAATCGTTCTTGTTGGGTCTTTAAGTCACAGCAGTGAAAAAGCTAACTAAAACTCCATTCATCATTCAAAAGGTTATTATTTAAGTTTCAGGTTTTAGAATGGACTCTGTTTTTTATCTTATTGTTGACTTCTAACTTTGTTCCCGTATCTGTTAGAATGCAATGTATTATCTCTATTGTTTTGTATTTGCTATAATTAATTTTGTGACATAAATTATGGTCTATCTAGAAAATTTTCTATATGCTGCTGAGCAAAAACTGAATTTAGACATTGATGGATGAAATATTCTATAGATGTCTGGTAGGTGAATATTATTAATTGTATTTTTTTGTTTTGTAGAATCTTTAGTTAGTTTGAGTCTCAGTGATCTATCCAGTGGTAAGAGAGATGTGTTAAAGCCACCCAGTATTATTTTTTGTGGTCTATTTGATTCTTAATGTTGAGAAGGATTTGATTGATATGCATAGGTAATCTTTTATTTGGGGCATAAATATTTATGGTTATTATATCTTGTTGACTTATTATTTCCTTAAGTAGTATGAATTGACCATCTTTGTCTCTTCTGATTAATTTTGGATCAAGGTCAAATTTATCTGAAATATGAATAGCTACCTCTGCTTGGTTATGAGTACCATTTGCATGATACGTCTTTTTCTATTTGTTCACCTTCAGTTTACCAATGAGGTAAATTTCTTGCAGACAGCATATTGCTAGGTCTTGTTTTTTAATCCAATCTTCCAGCCTATGTCTTTTGATTGAAGAGTTTAGACCATTTATAGTCAGTGTTATTATTGAGAGATGATTTTTATTTCCTACCATTTTGATTTATTTGTAATGTTTAAATTGGACTTGATTCTACATTAATTATCTATTATATTAGTGTAATTCCTCTCTATTCTGGTTTTCATTTTTATTTCTTATTTTTTCTTCATAAAATATTTTATTGGGTATGACTTGTAGTGCAGGTTTCTTGTTATGAATGTTTTTAACTTATGGTTATCATGAAAGACTTAATATCATCTACAATTCTGCAGCTTAATGTTGCTGAATGTAGTATTCTTTGCTGGCATCCATTTTCTTTCAAGCTTGGTATATATTATTTCAAGCCCTTTGGGCTTTTAGGGTCTTTGGAGAAATCAGTTGAGATCTGGAATGGTTTACCTCTAAATGTGACCAGCCATTTTTTTCCTTGCAGCCTTTAAAATTGTATCAAAACTATCCTTATTCTGTATGTTAAGCATTTTCATTATAATGTGTCCTAGAGTGAATCTATTATGATTAGTTGGAGGACCATATGCTTCTAGTATTTAGATTTTCATCTCATTCTTAAGGTTTGGTAACTTTGCTGATATTTCATTGAAAAAATTGTGCATCCCTTTAGCTTGTACTTCAGAGCCTTCACCTAGCTCAGTGATTTTTAAATTTGGCTTCTTGATGTAATCCCAGAATTCTTGAAGTTTCTTATAATGGTCTCTTAACATATTTTCTTTATGGTCAACTTTCTTTTCAGAATTATGTACTTTGTCTTCAAGGCCTTGAAAAATCTATGTTTAAAGTAGTCTAAAATATTAGAGGTGATTTCCACAGGATTTTTTTTTTTTTTTTAGTAATTAGGCTTTGAACCCAGGGGTGCTTAACAACATCCTCAGGCCTTTGTATCTTTTTATTTTAAGACAGGATCTTGTTAGTTACCTAGGGCTTCACTATGTTGTACAAGGTGTCTTTGAACTGCAAATTCTTCTGCCTCAGTCTTTCATGCCACTGGAATTAGAGGCATGTGTCACTGTGTCCAGCTGGATTTTTAGTTTGGTTTATTCAGTTTTTAATTTCCAGGATTTCATTTTGGTTCTTTTACAGAATTTCTCTCCCTTTTTTGTGACTTTTGTATTTTTTTTTTTTGTATTTTCTTTCTAATTTTACTCCTTGCATTTTTTTTTTTTATTTAGCTCATGGTACATTTTAAATATGCACTTTCTAAATTCTTTCTCCAATGTTTCATCCACTTTGGTGTTAAGGTAGTTGGCTGTAGAAGCATTACAGATTTGGGGGAAATTTTTCCCCTTGTTTTTTCATATTGTTTATATTTCTACCGATATAATGGGGTAGTTATCACTTTTTATTTTAAGCAAAGTCTACTTTGTGAGCTTCTTTCTCTTAAGAGCTCTGGGTTGGGTGAATATCCAGATATCAATACTTTAAGTCAATATGTGACCTCTGCTGATTCCAATATCAGTATCTATTTAAGACATGTCACTGAACCCTATTTACTGTAATCGTTTCAGAGCCAAGTGTCATACTATTCAACCCTATGAGTATCAAAAATCTTGGTATTGTTCTCCACAGTTTCTCAAATCCAGGTTTAAGCTTGTAGTAAATGTCTGTAATACATCAAAAATTAATTTATTAAATTTAGTGAACCTGCTAGAACATTAAAAAAGGGATGATGGGGGGAAGAAGAAGAATAGTGCAAAAAGGAGTGAGAAAGAGAGAGAATAAAAAGAATAATTCACAATAAGATAGGAGACATGGATGGTGGTTATTTGAGGCAATAGCAGATAGTGCTAGAGGATGAATAGTGGCAAGAGGAGTTAGTATAAACTAGTTCTAGGAAAGTAAACATAGAAAGATTGATTCCAATTAATGTTATAAACTATTAGATTAAATACATGTACATTTGTTGAAAGTACAATGTTGACTATTGAGGTAAGAGCTATAGTTTATATTTATTTATTTTTTTTGAGTTATCAGACATATATTTTTAAATAACTATGATTGATACTTTTTTTTTATTTATTGTTGGTCGTTCAAAACATTACATAGTTCTTAATACATCATATTTCACAGTTTGATTCAGGTGGGTTATGAACTCCCAATTTTACCCCGTATACAGATTGCTGTATCACATCAGTTACCCTTCCATTGATTGACATATTGCCTTTCTCGTGTCTGATGTATTCTGCTGTCTGTCCTATTCTCTACTATCCTCCCTCCCCTCCCCTCCCCTCCGCTTTTCTCTCTCTACCCCTTCTACTGTAAATCATTTCTTCCCTTTGTATTATCTTGTCTTACCCCTCCTTTCCTCTTATATGTCATTTTGTATAACCCTGAGGATCGCCTTCCATTTCCATGCGATTTCCCTTCTCACTCCCTTTCCCACCCACCTCTCATCCCTGTTTAATGTACATCTTCTTCTCAAGCTCTTTGTCCCTACCCTGTCCTTGTTTACTCCCCTTATATCAAAGGAGTCATTTGGTATTTGTTTTTTAAAGATTGACTGGCTTCACTTAGCATAATCTGCTCTAATGCCATCCATTTCCCTCCAAATTCTATGATTTTGTCATTTTTTACTGCAGAATAATACTCCATTGTGTATAAATGCCACATTTTTTTATCCACTCATCTATTGAAGGGCATCTAGGCTGATTCCACAATCTTGCTATGGTGAATTGTGCTGCTATGAACATCGATGTAGCAGTGTCCCTGTAGCATGCTCTTTTTAGGTCTTTTGGGAATAGACCGAGAAGGGGAATAGCTGGGTCAAATGGTGGTTCCATTCCCAGCTTTCCAAGAAATCTCCATACTGCTTTCCAAATTGGCTGCACAAATTTGCAGTCCCACCAGCAATGAACAAGAGTGCCCTTTTCCCCGCATCCTCTCCAGCACTTATTGTTGTCTGACTTCCTAATGGCTGCCAATCTTACTGGAGTGAGATGGTATCTTAGGGTAGTTTTGATTTGCATTTCTCTGACTGCTAGTGATGGTGAGCATTTTTTCATGTACTTATTGATTGATTGTATGTCCACCTCTGAGAAGTGTCTGTTCAGTTCCTTGGCCCATTTATTGATTGGGTTATTTGTTATCTTATTGTCTAATTTTTTGAGTTCTTTGTATATTCTGGTTATTAGGGCTCTATCTGAAGTGTGTGGAGTAAAGATTTGTTCCCAGGATGTAGGCTCCCTGTTTATCTCTCTTATTGTTTCTTTTGCTGAGAAAAAACTTTTTAGTTTGAGTAAGTCCCATTTGTTGATTCTAGTTGTTAACTCTTGCGCTATGGGTGTCCTATTGAGGAATTTGGAGCCTGATCCCACAGTATGTAGATCATAACCAACTTTTTCTTCTATCAGATGCCGTGTCTCTGATTTAATATCAAGCTCCTTGATCCATTTTGAGTTAACTTTTGTGGATGGCGAGAGATAGGGATTCAGATTCATTTTGATGCAAATGGATTTCCAGTTTTCCCAGCACCATTTGTTGAAGATGCTATCCTTCCTCCATTGCATGCTTTTAGCCCCTTTATCAAATATAAGATAGTTGTAGTTTTGTGGATTGGTTACTGTATCCTCTATTCTGTACCATTGGTCCACCCACCTGTTTTGGTACCAGTACCATGCTGTTTTTGTTACTATTGCTCTGTAGTATAGTTTGAAGTCTGGTATCGCTATACCGCCTGATTCACACTTCCTGCTTAGCATTGTTTTTGCTATTCTGGGTCTTTTATTATTCCATATGAATTTCATGATTCTCTTTTCTATTTCTGCAAGAAATGCTGTTGGGATTTTGATTGGCATTGCATTGAACTTATAGAGAACTTTTGGTAATATTGCCATTTTGATGATGTTAGTTCTGCCTATCCATGAGCAGGGTATATTTTTCCATCTTCTAAGGTCTTCTTCTATATCTTTCTTTAGGGTTCTGTAATTTTCATTGTTTAAATCTTTCACCTCTTTTGTTAGGTTGATTCCCAAGTATTTTATTTTTGGGGGGGATATTGTGAATGGAGTAGTTGTCCTCATTTCCGTTTCAGAGGATTTGTCGCTGATATACAGGAATGCCTTTGATTTATGCGTGTTGATCTTATATCCTGCCACTTTGCTGAATTCATTTATTAGCTCTAATAGCTTCTTTGTAGACCCTTTTGGGTCTGCTAGGTATAGAATCATATCATCTGCAAACAGTGATAATTTAAGTTCTTCTTTTCCTATTTTTATGCCTTTAATTTCTTTCGTCTGTCTAATTGCTCTGGCCAGTGTTTCGAGGACTATGTTGAACAGAAGTGGTGAGAGAGGGCATCCCTGTCTTGTACCCGATCTTAGTGGGAATGCCTTCAATTTTTCTCCATTCAGAGTGATGCTGGCCTGTGGCTTATCATAGATGGCTTTTACAATGTTGAGGTATGATCCAGTTATCCCTAATTTTTCTAGAGTTTTGAACATAAAGGGATGCTGTACTTTGTCGAATGCTTTTTCTGCATCTATTGAGATGATCATATGGTTCTTATTTTTAAGTCTATTGATGTGGTGAATAACATTTATTGATTTCCGTATATTGAACCAGCCTTGCCTCCCAGGGATGAATCCTACTTGATCATGGTGTATAATTTTTTTGATATGTATTTGAATCCGATTCACCAGAATTTTGTTGAGGATTATTGTGTCAAGGTTCATTAGAGATATTGGTCTGTAGTTTTCTTTCTTTGAAGTGTCTTTGTCTGGTTTCGGAATTAGGGTGATGTTGGCCTCGTAGAACGAATTTGGAAGTTCTCCCTCTTTTTCTATTTCCTGAAATAGCTTGAAAAGTATTGGTGTTAGTTCCTCTTTAAAGGTTTTGTAAATCTCTGCTGTATACCCATCCAGTCCTGGGCTTTTCTTAGTTGGTAATCTTTTGATGGTTTCTTCTATTTCCTCTATTGTTATTGGTCTGTTTAGGTTGTCTATATCCTCCTGACTCAATCTGGGCAGATCATAAGACTTAAGGAATTTATCTATGCCTTCACTATCTTCTATTTTATTGGAGTATAAGGATTCAAAATAATTTCTGATTATCATCTGTATTTCTGAAGTGTCTGTTGTGATATTGCCTTTTTCATCCCGTATGCTAGTAATTTGGGTTCTCTCTCTTCTTCTCTTCGTTAGCATGGCTAAGGGTCTGTCAATTTTATTTATTTTTTCAAAAAACCAACTTTTAGTTTTGTCGATTTTTTCAATTGTTTCTTTTGTTTCAATTTCATTAATTTCAGCTCTGATTTTAATTATTTCTTGCCTTCTACTTCTTTTGCTGTTGTTTTGCTCTTCTTTTTCTAGGATTTTGAGATGAAGTATGAGATCATTTATTTGTTGGTTTTTTCTTTTTTTGAGGAATGAACTCCAAGCAATGAATTTTCCTCTTAGAACTGCTTTCAATGTGTCCCATAGATTCCGATATGTTGTGTCTGTGTTTTCATTTGACTCTAGGAAGTTTTTAATTTCCTCCTTAATGTCTTCTAGAACCCATTGATTATTAAGCAACCTATTGTTCATTCTCCAGGTGATGCTTGATTTTTCCTTCCTTCTTTTATCATTGATTTTCAGTTTCATTCCATTATGATCAGATAAGATGCATGGTATTATCTCTACCCCTTTATATTCTCTAAGAGATGCCCTGTGACATAATATATGGTCTATTTTTGAGAAGGTTCCATGTGCTGCTGAGAAAAAAGTGTAATTACTTGATGTTGGGTGGTATAGTCTATATATGTCAATTAAGTCTAGGTTATTAATTATGTTATTGAGTTCTATAGTTTCCTTATTTAACTTTTGTTTGGAAGATCTGTCCAGTGGTGAGAGAGGTGTGTTGAAGTCTCCCATGATTATTGTATGGTGGTCTATTAGACTCTTGAACTTGAGAAGAGTTTGCTTGATGAACACAGCTGCACCATTATTTGGGGCATATATATTTATGATTGTTATGTCTTGTTGGTGTATGGTTCCCTTGAGCAGTATGAAGTGTCCTTCTTTATCCCTTTTGATTAACTTTGGCTTGAAATCTATTTTATTAGATATGAGTATGGACACTCCTGCTTGTTTCCGCAGTCCATATGAGTGGTATGATTTTTCCCACCCTTTCACCTTCAGTCTATGAATATCTTTTCCTATCAGATGCGTCTCCTGTAGGCAGCATATTGTTGGGTCTTGTTTTGTGATCCATTCTACTAGCCTGTGTCTCTTAATTGGTGAGTTTAAGCCATTAACATTTAAGGTTATTATTGAGATATGATTTGTTCTTCCACCCATATTTGTTTATTGATGTTACTAAACCTGATTTGTTATCCTCTTTGACTACTTTCCCCCCTTTACTGTCCTACCACCCATTGTTGGTTTTCAATGTTATTTTCCATTTCCTCTTCCTGTAATGTTTTGCCAAGGATTTTTTGAAGAGATGGTTTTCTAGCTGCAAATTCTTTTAACTTTTGTTTATCATGGAAGGTTTTAATTTCATCTTCTATCCTGAAGCTTAATTTCGCTGGATACACGATTCTTGGTTGGAACCCATTTTCTTTCAGTGTTTGAAATATGTTATTCCAGGATCTTCTAGCTTTTAGAGTCTGTGTTGAGAGATCAGCTGTTATCCTGATTGGTTTACCCCTAAATGTAATCTGCTTTCTTTCTCTTGCAGCTTTTAAAATTCTCTCCTTATTCTGTATGTTGGACATCTTCATTATAATGTGTCTAGGTGTGGATCTCTTATGATTTTGCACAATCGGCGTCCTGTAGGCTTCTAGGATTTGGGATTCTGTCTCATTCTTCAAGTCTGGGAAGTTTTCTTGTATTATTTCACTGAATAGATTGCTTAATCCTTTGGTTTGGAGCTCTGTGCCTTCCTGTATCCCAATGACTCTTAAGTTTGGTCTTTTGCTATTATCCCATAGCTCTTGAATGTTCTGCTCATGGTTTCTTAGTAGACTTGCTGAGCTATCTATGTTCTTTTCAAGTTGAAATACTCTGTCTTCATTGTCTGATGTTCTATCTTCTAAGTGATCCACTCTTCTGGTAGTATTCTCAATTGAGTTTTTAAGTTGGTTTATTGTTTCCTGAATTTCTAGTATTTCTATTTGTTTGTTTTTTATTACCTCTATCTCCCTGTGAAATTGATCTTTTACTTCCTGGATTTGTTTGTCAATGTGATCTTTCATTGTCTGATTTTGCTGTCTCATGTCTTCCTTGAGACTCCAGATCATCTGAAGCATATATATCCTGAACTCTTTATCTGATATTCCATCTGTTGCAGCTATTACCTCTTCTAAAGTTGAGTTGACCTGCATTGCTTGTGGTCCTTTCTTTCCTTGTCTTTTCATACTGCAGGCGCTTCTTTCTGCTTGGAGCAACTGTTGTGTTTTTGAAATTTACCAGCCTGAAATCACCTGTTAAGTAGCTGAATGAGCTGAGATCAGTAGAAGAAGGGGATGGTTACATCATCTCTCCGAAATGGCGGCTGCTGTCCTCCTCTGTGGTCCGACCAGTGTCTGGAACCAAACTGGACCGCTTCTGTCCTCTGTCTCAAAGCTGAAACTCAGCCCTAAGTGCTGCCAAAGTCCTAGCGCCAAACCGCTAGAGGCAGTTCACAGACTCAGGCCTGCGGGGCCCAGTCCAGCTGCCTCCGTGGCTGGCGGGATTGTGTCCCTGCTCCGCGTTGCTCCAGACCGGCTGGAGGGGGGTGGGGTGGTAGGAGTGTGGATCCTAGCGCTGAACAGCCAGAGGCAGTTCGCAGACTCAGCCCTGCAGGGCCCAGATCAGCCGCCGCCGTGACCGGCGGGATTGTGTCCCTGCTCCGCGTTGCTCCGAACTGGCTGGAGGGAGGTGGAGTGGTAGGAGTGTGGATCCTAGCGCTGAACCGCACGAGGCAGTTCGCAGACTCAGCCCTGCAGGGCCCAGATCAGCCGCCGCCGTGACCGGCGGGATTGTGTCCCTGCTCCGCGTTGCTCCGAACCGGCTGGAGGGGGGTGGGGTGGTAGGAGTGTGGATCCTAGTGCTGAACCGCCAGAGGCCGTTCTATAGTTTATATTTAAAAAGAGTTACTTTTAGAATCAAAGTTGACATTAGAGTTATTTATAGTAAACCATGCCAATTTTTTTTTTAAAATTCTTGTTGAATCTTGGTTTGTATTTCATTAGGGTCTGGACATTTAGCTGATGTCCATCATTCTTTGGCTGTCGCTCTCTCCAGAGTTTCTGGGACACATGAGCCAATTCTTTAGTTGTTATGAACCTCCCACCAATGGATTCAGATCAGATTGTTAAGCAGTCACAGTGAAAGGGGCTTCTGTTACTGACACTGTTGTTCTTGTCACACTTTAAATTTTTGTCTGCCTTTTCAAATGGTTTTAAATGGATGAACTGAGGAGATTTTCCCTGCTGGCCCTTCCTCCATTTCCCATCGTGTTTCAATTTTGGGGTAAGGAACCACTGTGCTTATTTTCTACTCTGATAACTGAACTTCAAGTCTCTCCAGGTCTCAGACTTTTCCATGTCAAGACTTGGAGCATTTATTTTGTCACCTACTTCTCAACTCTGTTTTTCCTTCATTGCCTCCTTTCTCTGTTCTGAGGAGTTTCTGGAATCACTGCCTAGCTCATTTCCTCCATCATCATTCCTCAGAACATTAAATTTTTTTAATGATAAATAATTAGAATACCATTTGGATCTAGAGTTATATCAACAAAAGATATTTATATTTATATTGCTGTCCCTTAGCCTGATGAGGAAGTGGGAAAGAAATTTCTGGTGATTCAAGACAATGCATTTGCTTCCTGGTAAAAACAGATTAAATCATTGTTCTGAGTAATGTTTGGGTTACAGGTTCATGATTGGTGATCATAATTATACCCTGGTGGATAAAAGATTGCAGTAATCACACCAAAATCATTCCTGAGAAATGGGCCTAGCAAGTATAATCCCTTCAAGAGCATTAATTGACACTTTGGGACTTAAAATCCCAATGGCCCCAATGGAGGAAAACATGTCACTTTTCTCATTTGTTTGTAAGGCCCCTATTGCTCTAAGGTAAGTGTCCATCCCCTGATACACTGATGATTCTAATGAATTTCTCCTTATGGACACAAAAAATATGTTTAGTAAAGTCAGGCCTCCCCTCTGTAGCAGTAATAATCACAATTGTTATAAGATTCTGCTTTATTAAATTGGTATATCAGATTAGAACTTAAGGTCTAGGTACTCATTTATGCTGCTGATTTCAAGAACAATCCTAGTACCCAGGTCCTTCACACTTGATGAGGGATAGATAGGGAAGACAACATCAGGGAATGTGGACAGACACAAGGAGGATGGAATTAAAAGGTGTTGCTCAGGTATCACTTAAGTACTAGGTAAGACTATGAAAGAATAATATGATCATGATTAAAATGTCAGCCAATGATAAAGGGATTGGGAAAAGCAAACAATTTCCCTTTGACAGTGCTGACTCCTATACATAGAATTTATCCTCAGCTCACAAAACTAACTTTTGATAAGGTCTTCATTTCATATTTTCTACCAAGGAGAAAATGAAATCATAAAATTTGTGCCTTTTCACTGCTTGCAGCTGTTTTACTTCATATCCCTTTCTTTAACATGCTATAAAGTTAACTCATAGCTCCCACTTAGTTCTTGTTAATCCATTAGGTCATGGAAACAACTGCAGAAAAAAAACAGGAGAAAATTACAACTCCATCACAGGAAGTATAAGGTTTGAGAAAATATCTCTTTTAAATATCTTCAAAAATTTTTATCATTCCTCAACTGGCAGTGACCTCCAAGTGAAGGAATCTTCACGGTTTACTCTTTGGTGTTGTTGTTTTTTATTAAGCTATAGGTTTTAAGAAAAGTTATTTTTAAAATGGCATGACTGGCTATCCTGATAGGGTGAAAGGTTTAGAATAACAACCTGTTAGTGATTCTTTACCTTAACAATATCATTAAGAACTATGAGGTCTGAATTGGTCTTGCAGTTTTGGTACCAAATAGTTCCTGATTTTACTATTTATATTCAATCCAGTAGGTGGTCCTGACATCTTTTATAAGAGTTGAATTTTAAAATATGAGCATCTAAGAGAACCCCAAACCAGGAAATCAGGAGTGGCTCTACTGTGATTTCTTTCTTTTCCTGTCATAGTTACTTGGGAAGTGTGAGAGAAAAAAAATTGTCCATGTGAGGAGAACTGAAGAATGTGGCAAAATTGGATAAGGGGAAGGATTCAGGGAGCAAAAGGGATATTTAAACTCTGGGTTAGTATGAATTGTCACAGTAACTATATAACAAAAAACTGTACTAATCTTTCTGATAAAAAATTAAAAACTAACAGATTAAAAAGATTCACTTAAGATTCATAACTTTGTGGGGCTGAAGTTGTGGCACAGTGGTAGAGCATATGCCTGGCATGTGTGAGGTCCAGGGTTTGATCCTTAGCACCGCATATAAACAATAAATAAAGTAAAAGATGCATTTACAACTAAAAAATTTTAAAAAGAGTCATAACTTTGTGAAATACAGTTTATTTATTTATTTTTTCGAAAGAGAGAGAGAATTTTTTAATATTTACTTTTTTTTTTTAGTTTTCAGTGGACACAACATATTTATTTTATTTTTAATCTTTTTTATGTGGTGCTGAGGATCGAACCCAGTACTCTGTGCATGTCAGGCGAGCGCACTACAGCTTGAGCTACATCCCCAGCCCCTGTAGTTTATTTTTAACAAAAACAAGATTCACTAGGTGCAGCATATTATGAAAAAAAAACCTATTTACCAGTTTCATTAAATATAAACAATCTTCTTTAAATGAGAGATAAAAATATATAAGAGTTAAAGCCTATGGTGAAGATTTAAATACTGTATAAGTTTTTGTCCTAGAGAAAACAGTGATTCAGGTAGAAAATCTCCTGAAGCCCAGTGCTTTCATACTTCTCAGCTTTCATATTCCCATCTCTGCTATCATCAGGTTCCTCTTCAGTGTTCTGCTCCTCACACCTTTATTTCATTCTAGATTTTTTCACTGAATTTTTATCTTTCTAAAATTTTCTCTTTTTAAATTTTTTTTAGAGTAACACATTCTTCAGGAATCATTCTAACACTTTTTTTTTTTTTTGGCATGAGGAGGTACTAGGGATTGAATCCAGTGCACTTAGCCACTGAGCTACATCCCCAGCCCACCCACCTCCCACCCCTTTTATATTTTATTTAGAGACAGGGTCTCGCTGAGTTGTTTAAGGCCTCACTAAGTTGCTGAAGCTGGCTTTGAACTTGTGATCCTCCTGCCTCAGCCTCCTGAATCACTGAGATTTAGAGGCCTGCTAATGTGCCTTCTTATTCTAATACTCTTGTCTCTAGCTTTTGTAAATGCTTAACACTCATGAGTTGATGTGGATGTGACTATGTGCCATTTTGCTGCTATCTCAATTCAAAATGTATTTTCATTTAGTGCTTTGAGTGGAAGTAATTGAATCAGAAGTAAGGCTCTCCTCGAAGTTCTATAAGCATATCTAATTGAATCTAAATATAATTTACTCTATGTAAGCATACTTAAATCACCATCAAATTTGATATTCTTCATCATGTATTTCATCCATATGTATGATTACCTGAATAGGAATTCAGTGATATAACCAGATAAATGGCAGTAAACTACAAATGCTGAAAACTAAAGTCACTTATTAATAAAGATGATTTGTTCCATGAAAATTGTCCTCCCTCAGTAGATCAGGCATTCTAATCTTCAATTACCATTACTCAGATATCTCTCTAAAATATATGAAAAGTCAATAGTTTAAAAGTTATGACATATGAAATTTTAAAACTGAGTGTTATTTCCTTATATAACTCTTTATTCAGTAATATTTCAAGCTGACATAAATAGTACAAAGCACTACATTTTTCTTTTAACCAGACTACATTTTCATAAGAACATTTTGTTTTACCTCTAGCTTTCTATCTTATTTTCTATTATCTATTGATCATATGTCTATACATTTATCTGCCTATCAGTCTATGATATATAATATCCACTGGTGTATTTGGAAGATGTGGCATTTACTGCTAAATACTTCACTGTTTATTATCTAAGAAAAAGGGCAGTGTTTTACATAATTTTTGTATGGATATCAAATTCAGTAAATTAATTAAGGGGATAATATTATCTAATTGCTAGTGCATATTCAGATTTTCCCAGTTGTGTTAATAATATTGTTAGTAGCTATTTTTTCTAGTATATGGCCACCTATTGAGATATCCTGCCTTGTTTGTCTTTTTTAATTTGGACGACTTCCTCATTCTCATTGCCATCATTGACCTTTACAATTTAAAGGTTACACACTATATGCTTAATTTCAATTTGAGTTTGGGTTATGTGTCTTCATTATTAGAAATAAGCTCTGTATTTGTGGAAGTAAGATCTCTGAAATTACACTGCATCATGTTCAGAGAATCACATCAGCAGCCACATATTGTTAGCTTGTCTTAAAACTGGTGAAGTTGACAAGTGTCATGTTATAAGGGTGTCCACCATGTCCTTCCACTTTTTACTTTGTAATTAGCAAGTTTTTTTTGTGTGTGTGTGTGTGAGGAAATAATTTAGACCTTCTAAATACCTTCTTCGTGTATCCTTCTGGTTCTTGAACCACGTCTTTATGGTGTGTGTGTGTGTGTGTGTGTGTGTGTGTGTGTGTGTGTGTTTATGCAACTGTTTCCTGCAGGTAACAGAAAACAAATGATGATGGAAAAATTCAATGGTACCTCTGAAGACTACTTAATTCTGTTGGGTTTTTCTAATTGGCCTCACCTGGAAGTAGTTCTTTTTGTGTTGATCTTGATATTCTACCTGATGACACTGATAGGCAACATGTTCATCATCGTCTTGTCTTACCTGGATTCCCATCTTCATACTCCCATGTACTTCTTCCTCTCAAATCTCTCTTTCCTGGATCTCTGCTACACTACAAGCTCTCTCCCACAACTGCTGGTGAACTTGTGGGGCCCAGAGAAGACCATTTCTTATACTGGTTGTATGGTTCAACTTTATTTTGTCCTTGCCTTAGGAGCCACAGAGTGTATCCTGTTGATGGTGATGTCCTATGACCGTTATGCAGCTGTGTGTAGACCCTTGCATTACACTGTCCTCATGCACCCTCGATTCTGCCACTTGCTTGCTGTGGCTTCTTGGGTATGTGGTTTTACCAACTCAGCAGTTCATTCTCTCTTTATCCTCTGGGTACCCCTCTGTGGAAATCGTCAAGTGGATCACTTCTTCTGTGAAGTACCAGCACTCCTGCAATTATCCTGTTTTGACACTCGTGCTAATGAGCTGACTCTTATGGTCACCAGCTCTATTTTTGTTCTTGTACCCCTTATTCTCATTTTTACCTCTTATGGTGCCATTGCTCAGGCAGTACTGAGGATGCAGTCAACTACTGGACTTCAGAAAGTCTTCAGGACATGTGGAGCCCATCTTATGGTGGTCTCCCTCTTTTTCATTCCAGTTATGTGCATATATCTTCAACCATCAACTGAAAATTCTCAAGACCGAGGCAAGTTCATTGCTCTGTTTTATACTGTTGTCACACCTAGCCTCAACCCACTCATCTATACCCTCCGAAACAAAGATGTAAGAGGGGCAGTTAAGAGATTAATGGGGCGAGAATAACCTGTATGACTCTGACATTCATAGTATAATGGTGTATCTCTTCACCAATGGTTCATCCATCTATCCATTCAGCCACTTACTCACTCAACGCTTATTGAACAACTACTCTTACCAGGCCACAGAGTTCTTCCTAACATACATTAATAAAACACAATCTACCTAAATAGCATTCAATTATGGAGAACACAGCCATGTAAATCAAGACCAAATATCAACAGTTGTTTTTCCATATTGCAATCCAAAAGAACTCAAAGTCTTTTAAAATTGAAAATGATTCAGAAATTTTTTGTAACTATTGATGTAATAGCAGTTCAGAATTTTCAATGCAAAGTCAATGTGCTCAGTTTAACTCATCTTTACAATAAGTCTTTTAATTTCTTGCTTTTTAGGCAGAATACTTTGTCTTGTGTATTTAGTTTAGGTATACACATAGCAAAATACCTTAACTATTTCTCTCCATTACTATCCTTTGTTGCATATAGCTATGATTTGAATATGATTTCAGTGTGTCACTACAAATTCATGTACTGGAATGCAGTTCTTAGCATGGCAGTGTGAAGTGGTGATGAAGAGTTGTCACCCACTGGAAGGTTATAAAATTATCATGGTTTCTGAAGTTGGAAGAGATTACTATACTTCTTATGGGACTCTGATTGCCCATTCCTGTGAAAGTTGTCAGACAAAAGGAAGCCTGCCCCTAAATTTCTATGCTTGTCATGTCACATTATCTTTCCCATTCTCATATAATGGACTATCACAATGGCACCTATTTTGAAGCCCTCACCAAAACTGATCTATGACATTTCCATGCTCTTGAGCCTTCAAAACTTTAAAATAAATAAACCTCTTTTTGTTTATAAGTCCCTAACTTCAGGAATATTGTTATAGAAACAGAACATGGACTAATACACATGGCAAATATAAGGAAGAAATCAGGTCCAAATTCTTTCATATCTTTATTAATAATAAGAAAATAAATTTTACAAGTTATAACAAGATGAATCTGAAATAATATAGCCAAATGGATCATCTAACATTCCTTTTTTTTTCAAGAAGTGAGACTTGATTTGGAGGTGGATACATTTAGAAACTGTGACATATAGCTGGTCAAGTAATATCATCACAGGCTAGGAAGAGTTAGGTAGAGGAAATTCTTGGAGCACCTGCATATCCTGTTATAGAGAATATGTGAGACAATTGAGAACAGGACTCTTAAATTTACTTGACACCAATGGATATTTCAAATAATTGTTGGAAAACACTGGAATATTTTTAAGATTAAAAGCCATTGCATGGAAAGTTATTTTTTAAATCTTGGTCTAATTTGAGTATTAATGTCTAAGAAGAACATTATGAAAGTTACCTTTATATTTTCCAAATAAAGAAATGTATTTTAAAAACAGAAAATTTTGCAAACTTTATTAACAAATTCCATTTAAGATTATTTACTATATGTCACTCTTTCAGTTTAAGTTATATTAACTGGAGTAGAATAATGAGTAAATGACAATTTGATATGCATAATAGCTTGGAGATGCTTGGATTTTATCTCAAAGTCAAATGCGAGCTGTAGTTTTGAGGGCTTTTAAAATTCATCTAATATTTATAAAGTTCTTCAAAATTATCATTCTAATTTACATTCCCAACAGCACTTACACTATTCCCCTTTCTTCACATGCTCACTGATACTTTCTTTTGTCTTTTTCATGATAAACATAATAACAGAGTGAATTGTGAGATGTGAGGTGACACCTACCATGGTGGCCTGGTTCTTGGCCCACTGGAAATAGGGCCACAGGCACAAGCCAGCTTGTTCTGGTCTGAACTATGGTGCCACAGAGGATGACTGGTGCAGGGTTTCAACACTGGGGAGGATGCTAGTGCTGAGGTCTGCAGCAAAGTCAGGTGCTGACTTCACTCTCTATTTTCCATATCAGGGAATCTTTCTGTGATAAGAGGCAGAGGTGTAGAGGAAAGGTGATGCAGATGCTGGGAAACTGCCCTTCCTACTATTTTCTAAAGTTTCCTTTTTTCTTTATGTGCTACTCCAGGCACTGTGGTTCCTCACTGGTCTTCTTTAGCTATGTTCAAATTGTTCCACATTGAACTGGGGTTGGGGCAGGAACAGTTATGGAAAGACCTCTTTTCTCAAGTTTCATACATCATTCCATCTATATTTTCAACTTTTTAACATAATGTTCTTCTTTCTCACTTTTCTGCTTAAAAAATTGCATTTTATTTTCAATATATACACTTTTTAAAAAATTTTTGGATGCTTTAATTATAGCACATATGAAACTAAGTCCTGATCACTGACAATGTAGATCATATGCCAAAAATTTCCTTAAAGAATAACACCAATATTATTGTTTCTGTTGTTTTGTTTATTTCAAACTAGCTACAAGAGTCTTATGAAACCTTAACACAGGTGAGAGTAATAGCTATCTATTTTCTTACTTAGAAAATGAGAAAATTCAAGGGAATAGAATAGTTGGCACGACTGAGTTTAAATCACTTTTCACTGATGCGATCAGGGTGCAATAATGGATTTTTCGTTTTCTTGGTGATCCTCTCTTATGATCAATTACACCCCAAACAAACTAGAAGCTCTGAAACCACCCCCACCACCGCCACCCATTGCCAACACTAAATGTTAAGCCAGAGTTAATCAGTTGCCACTGGGACAGTACATGAGAATCTGTGCCACAAGGAACTTAAGAAGCAAAATTGAAGTCATTGTTGTCCTAGATAAGAATGGAGCGTCACAGTGCACAATGCCTATACTCTACAAACTCCTTCTCCCATCTACACAGATTTCTTCAAATATTTTTCCACTTCACCTAATGCATAGTGCTGTGAAATATATTTCTTCTACTCAATTATTTCTTTTGTTACTCTGCAGGACAGGATTATTGGCACAAATGTGTCACCACATAATTATAGATAATATCTGTTTTTTTTTCTCTTACATGACCTTATATTCATGATTTCTAATTGTGTTTTATAACATGGAGCTGAAAAAGTACTGGTCATTGTATCATTGCATCATCTAGAGCCCAATTGTGCCAGGGCAATGTGGTAGGTTGCAGGCAGGCCACAGCAAATGTCCAGAGATAGCTTGGGTGACATGATTGTTGGGGAAAGCTTGGAAGACATGAGTTAATGGTCCAGTCAATGGTTACATACTAACAGATAGCACCTCCATTCCCTATGATGCTTGCCAAGTAATGCCTCTTCTCCTTCACAGTATTTTGTTCCTTGATGGCCATATTCTTTTCACAGTACCTTCATTTCCAGGCCTGTTCCTGTTAAGAAAGGGTTTTTAATGTTAGGCCACAGAAGCAATGACCTCCTCAGCATTAGCTTGCTTGTATGATCATCATCCCAGGGAGAAAATGACCTGGGGTACCTGCAAGAAAGTAGCTTTTTACAGATAACACTAACTTGACCTAATTCTCCATATGCAAAAGAGAAACCCATTGTTCTTTAAGATAATATACATCTGAATTTTGTGGTCAAGCTTGCTCTTATTTTCCCCTTATCTTGGCTAAGTTTTGGAGAACTGAAAGGGAACATTCAGAGACATGAAATTTTACTGTCCCATTTTGCTTTAGGGATGATACAGTCATCATGTATTATGACAACATCAAGTAATTTGAAAGATTATACACTGACAATTACAAATCACCAAGGACAAATTGTAATTCCATAACCACAAACAGCTTATAGAAAAGTTGTGAAAGTTGCACAAAATCTTACCATAGACTTTAACCAGATTTCATCAATGTAAATATTTTAGAGAGTATTTTTCCATGCTATCTGTATAATAATATAACATTAACATACACTTAAATTATTCTCTATATATGACAATAAAATGTTAATATAAATTTGAGAATATTTTCTATATTATAGCACATTTTCTTCAGATGATCACAAGAGTATTTTGCTACAGAAAATACCTGAGCCAGTATCAGAAATGAGAGATTTGTCTCAGTCTCTAATTTGGAACATTCCTCGCTATTTCTCTGTTTATTATGATCTTAAAGGTTTTGAAGATTACAGGCCAATTATTTCACATAATATCCTTCTATATAAATTTATTAGCTATTCATGCATGATAACATTGAAGTTACTCATTTTGGGTGGGAATACCACAGAGATGCTATTGTGTCTTCCTATGCCTTCTATTAGACGTATATGGTATTCATCTATTCCACTAGTGATACTAATTCCAATTCTTTCTTTAAAACGTGTCCACATTTTTACTAAAAAGTTAACTTGTCTACCTTGGTATTTCATGAGTATCATGTGGCAAAATATGTTGATATGAGGTGTAGTTTTTGTTTTTGGAGTAAACTCCAGCCACAAGTCTATTAACAAACATTCTTTATAATCCTTCCCGGAAACAATGATTTCTGTGGTGGTTGCCAGATGGAAATTTATAAAATTATATCCATATTTATTTCTTGATGTGGTCAAATGAATAATGTCTCCTGCTTTCTCAAAATATTCACATTCTGATCACTGAAACATTTAATTACATATAGACTTACATTACAAAGGGGTTAAATAAAGGATCTTGAAATGGAAATAATATCCTAGATTCTTATCAGGGGAAGATGGAGAATGTAGAAAGAACAGGAGATACTATGTTGCTGACAAATAGAGGCAGAGGCCAGGAGGCAGGAACAAAGTGTCTTCTAGAAGCAGAAAAGTGAAGAAATAGATTCTGTCCTGAAGATGGCAGAAATAATTCAGTGCTGCAGTCTTAATTTAGTCTCTTCTAGAAATATAATAAACTTTTATGTTTTAAATAATAAATTTTTGGCAATTTGGGAAAGCTGCAATAGAATACTAATATAGTTGGCATTATATTACTTTTTAAAAACTTTCCCCTTTTTCCTGTGTGTATATGTGTGTGTAGGTTTATTTGTGTTCGTGTGTGCATACGTTGATGTGTGTGTATATTGTATCATCTATTATCTAGCTATCTATGTTACATCATATTTTAATATAAACTTTGGATTTGTATTGTATGCTAAATTTGATGCTAGAATAGTCACTGATTAGTCAATGAGGAAATTTTCTAGCTGGCATATATATATATATATATATATATATATATATATATATATATATATATATATATTTTGATATGTCCCTAGGTTTCTTAGAACATTTCCTTACCTTATATTAAAGTCAAATGATCTTGACCAAGTTGACTATCCTTTATGAGATAGAATTGCTTTCTGTCTTAGGTCATGTGATCTTTCCTCTGAGCTGAGAAGTGGGGCTTCTTTAATGAACAATTCACCAGAAATATCTAGGTAGACAAAACCAAAAGATGGTAATATTGTTGATAAATATTTATTAGTTACAATATTACACTCCTTGTCTCTTCCAGCAAATAATTTTTTTTTTGTATTGTGCTTGAAAATGGTACAGAATTGAAGAACAACTACTGGCTATTGGTTTGGGAGCTACCACTTGAGCCACATCCCCAGCCCAGAAAGTGTTGTTTTAATAGGAAAATTTAAGACTACAGAAAAAAAGTAATTGTGAATAAACACTGCACTCTAGCAAACTGCCTTTTCTTTTCTCATAATAAAATATGAGACATATGGAAACATATGAAATTGTTTCCCCCAAGTACTATAACCAAACAAAAAAAGCTGAGGATCATGGGTAGTAGGATATAGGTTTCTCACTGTTGATAAGAAAAAGTACAGATAAGCAAGAAAGGACAGCTGAAGTAATCTGTGATTTACAGAGTTAGAGTCAGAGATAATAGTGTGACCTCAGGTTTACACATACACACACACACACACACACACACACAGAAATAGAAATAATCACTTACATATGTGTATACATGAGTTGGTGCATATAAATATATTATATCGCTCTGCCTGCTGAAATAGCAAGGAATCAATGTTACTCCATACAATATGAATATAAAAATTGACCATCAATTTCTTTCTTTTTTATTTTTTATTTTTTTTTTTGCCTGGCCACAGTTTTTATTGGTTCTTTTTAGTTGTAAATAACAATAGATTATAGTATTGGCATAATATAGGAACATGAAATAGGATTTAGTCTAATTTTATATTTATTACAAATTTAAAGTGTGACATAACTAAACTGAAAGGAATGGAATATAAATAATACTGACCTAAAATAATTTTAAAAAGTGTTTTTTTGATGGGAAAATTTAAGACTACAGACAAAAGTAATTGTGTGCGTAGTATTTCTCCTTCCTGTCCCCACATTCTACCCCCTCTTACTTTCCCCTTATTCTATTAATCTTCTGCTATTTACTTGCAATTCTTAAAAAGTAATGTCTTGTGAATGCCCATGATGGTGAGATTCACTGTGGTATATTCATATATGTATATAGGAAAGATAGGTCAGATTCATTTCACTGATTTCCCTAACCCATTCCTTTTCCTTCCTTTCATTTCCCTTTGTTTAATCTTACAGTCTTACTTCTTTTATTTTTAAAAAATCCCTTGCTGTTTATTTGGCATTAGTTATGCATACTGAAGAAAATATTCAACCTTATATTTTTGGGGACTGGCTTATTCATTCAGCATTATTTACCAGCAAATACCACAAAGTAATAGTTATTTATAGCTTACTAATACTCCATTGTGTATATATACCACATTTTCTATATCCATTCATCTGTTGAGGGACATCTAGTTTATCTCCTTAGCTTAGCCTTTGTGAATTGAGCTGCTATATACATTGATATGACTGTGTCAACGTAATATGCTCATTTTAGATCTTTTGGATGCATATCAAGGACTGGGCTGCTGGGTCAAATGGTGGTTTCATTCCTAGTTTTTTGAGGAATCTCCATACTTCTTTCCAGAGTGGTTGCACTAATTTGCAGTTCTACCAGCAATGTATGAGTGTACACTTTCCCCTACATTCTCACTAACATTTATTGTTATTTGTATTCTTTATAATTGCCATTCTGAATAGAGTGAGATGGAATCTCAATGTAGTTTTAATTTGCATTTCTTTAATGGCAAAGGAGTTGAACATTTTTTCATATATTTGTATTTCTTCTTCTGTGAATTGCCTGTTCAGTTCCTTTGCCCATTTATAGATTGCAATGTTGGGTTTATTTATTTATTTTAAATTTTACTTTTTACATGTTAAGAATCTTATTGAGGAAGGCAATTCATGAGCTCATAGTTTTATACCATTCCATTCCTTTGTTCTTGATTTTTGCTTTTGTGCTTTAAGAGTCTTGTTGAGGAAGATGGTTCCTAAGCTGACATGATGGAGAGTTAAGCCTACATTTTCTTGTACTAGGTACACATAGTTTTTGGTCCAATGCCTTGGTCCTTTATCCACTTCTAGTGTGAGTTTTGTGCAGGGTGAGATAAGGAACCAATTTCATTCTCCTACATATGGACTTCCAGTTTTCCCAGAACCATTTGTTGAAGAGGCTCTTTTCTCCACTTTATGGTGACTTTAGTATGTGATACCTGTATTTATGTGGGTTTGTCTCTGTGTCTTTTATTCTTTTCAATTGATCTTCATATCTGTTTTGGGGCCAATACCATTCCATTTTCATGGATATCTAGATGATGATATTTTAATTCAGCATGAAACCTCTGCTGATCCCAATATCAGCTCCACTTTAAGAGATACAACTGAGCCCTATTTACTATAATCACTTCTGTGCCAAGTCTCATGCTATTCAACCTTGTAAGGATAAAAATTCATTGCAATTGTTTTTTGCAGTTCCTCAAATTCAGGTATAAACAATAAAATTCTGAAATACTTCAAAAATTAGTGGTTAAATTTAGTAAAGTTACTATAATCTTAAGGAGTGTTAAAAGAAGGGAGGAAGAACGTTTGTGCAAATTGGGGAGAGGAACAAGGGAAAGAAAGAAAGCTATAAACAGGTAAAGTACACCAAGGTGGAAAGGCAGAATAGATGAATTGGAGTTGTTTGAGATAGTAGCAGGCAGTGCAAAAGAATGAGTTGGGTTTAAGAGAAGCTGGCATAAACTAGAGCCAGGAAAATAAATATAGGAAGATAGATTTCAATTAATGCTATTATTGGATTAGCAATTATTAGTCAAGCTGAGAAGTTATTTATATTTTCAAAATTGACATCAGAGTTGTTTATAGTCTTGGAGGGTGCTGTGTTGTGAGTTGGCTGATTATAATGTGGCAGAAGTTCAGGATACAGGCTCTGATATGCCCCCGTGTTTGCTGTGGGTCACTGGTGTACCTGTTCCCCTGTGCTAAGATTCCTTTTGTGGTAGTGAAGTTTCTGGTAGCTGTCTGTGTGAGATAGCACACTGGTTGTGGGTTTACTGAAGTTGTTCTGTGATGAAGTAGTTTTCCTCTTGGTGTGTGCACTGTCTGAGGTGCTATACTGAAGGATGTTTCCACTGTTCCAGGTTATGAATAATGGGCATTGATTCTGCCTGCTTAAAAAGTCTGGCACATTCCTCCCCCTTGTATTATTTTTCCCTTTCCCCTCACTTCCTCTTGTATTACAGTAGTGGGGGTAGAGAGAGAAGAGGGGAGGGGAGGGGAGGGGAGGGGGGATAGTGGAGGATAGGAAAGGCAGCAGAATACAACAGACATGAGTATATCAATATGTAAATCAATGGAAGTGTAACTGATGGGATTCTGCAAGCTGTATACGGGGTAAAATGGGAGTTCATAACCCGCTTGAATCAAAGTGTGAAATATGATATATCAAGAACTATGTAATGTTTTGAACAACCAACAATTAAAAAAAAAAAAAGTCTGGCACAAGGTTCTGCAAGTATGGAAACATTGCCCTGTCACTTATAGGTTGCTATTGTAGTCAGGCTGTGGAACACCTAGGCTGGTATCCAGCCCTTTTTGCTTCTTAGACTCTGGCAATTTCCTGCTAGGTCTACTTGTCACTGGATTCAGGCAGCTTCCCTCTCCTGGTGCTGCCACCCTAGACTTCCCATAGTGTAAGAGGTCAGAGTCTGGTAAATCAAATTTCCTTTGGAACTAAAGCTGTTTTATTGTAGCCTCTGGGTCAAGTAAGCTTGCACAGAGGTTTTCACCCTTGCCTGGGTTGTAGAGGCTGCACAGGGTTAGACCTATACTTCGCTTGGCCCAGGTCCCCTCCTGCCTGCTATGGTCTCCTTGTTAGCAGTGAGGGTGGAGGGTTTCCAAGATGTGTGTTAGTAATGGTCCTTCTAGAATTTCTTCCTTGGCAGATTCTTAAGAGGGGCCATGGAAAGGAGGCTTAACTCTGGTTTAATTTGCAGCTGTCCTGCATGGGAAGTCACTGTACTGATTTAGGAGGGTGACTGATGGGCTGCAAACTCCACAAGATGGCTGCATGGGCCTCCCTACTGAGCTTCCTTTTCATGATTTGGTTTTCAGCAGTCTGTGCTATTGTAAGAAAAATTTTCTGTTTTATATTTTGTCTGTTTTTTAAAAATAATTTTCAAGCAGTTTTTAATTTGGTGAGTTTAAAGAATGTCCACAACCACCCTCACTTTCTTTCTCTGATGCCTCTTCCACCTCATCCACGGGTATTCTGTTAGGGCACTGAGTTTTGTTTTTTACTCTGGTAACCTATCTTCCAGTTTTTCTGAGTCTTAGACTAGGTAATGTCAAGTCATAAAGCATATATTTTGTCACCCACTTCTCAATTCTGCTTTTGTTTGCTGCTTCCTTACTGTGGTTTAAGGAGATAGGGACCCCTTGCTTATTTAGCTTCTGCCATCTTCCCCTTCTGCCTCCACAGCTATCACTTCATAACATTATTATACAGTTTAACAACAAAGGATCCTTGGAGAAATGCCTGACGCTGAGCCTGGGAAAAGAATATATAAATAAACCTAGAGAAGCAGTATCAGATGAACCAGATATTAAGGAGATGCCAAAAATTAACAAAGAATAATAACAACAACAACAAAAATGAAGACATGTCCTAGGGACATGGCAGCCAACCCGAAATAGCTCCAGAGGACAAAGCTGGGACAACTGAGCAACAAAATCAGTAGCACAAATTTAATCATAACCCAAATTATAACATAAATATCCCTGAGTTCATTCTTATATAAATAAATGATTGAATCAATAAGTAAATGAAGTGAAGATCTTACAGATAAAGTCTCTCGTTCTGGGATTTAGAAGTGAATATCTCTTATTCTGCCTTAAGTGGAGCCCAGGGTAAAAAATCTTTGTTTCAAGTGAGATATATGTGAAAGTACAAAGGTATACACTACACAAAAATGTAGTGTCAGTTATTTAAAAATTTAATCATTCTTTTCTGATACTTCTATCAAATAAATATATTACCAAATTTACTGCAAATGATGAATTTTAACATATAATCCTTTTAATAGTAAATGTGTATTTCAAAAATTATCCTTATGCAAATGTAATATATGATCCAGAAAATAAGTAACATCTTCCTATTTATTGATTTACAAACAAAATACACAAAAGGTACATACTAAGAAAACTAATTATATACAGACCCAAAGTCAAAATTATTTATTGGTACCCTATTAAATTGATCTTTCAGATGTGCCTTTTTACCTAAGAATCATTTAGCATACTAAGATTCACTCATTAATTGGTACTGTCTCCTCCAAAACATGCATCTTCAGTGCAGTCCACTTACTTTTTGAGTTTATATGATTTTTGTCCCTAAGATAACAGAAAACCAAAAATGGTGGAAAAATTCAATGGTACTTCACAAAACTAACTTCATTCTACTGGGGTTTTCTAAGTAGCCTTCTCACCTGGAAGCAGCTCTTTTTTATAGAAATATGAGAAAACTAAACAGAAGTCAGTTATAAGGTCCTGACACATCTTAAGACAATTTGAGCTTATGTAAATCTATTGCAGTAAATGACTAAACAACAAAAGAAATATTGAACACACATGATGTTGCTTCAGTGATATCCATGCCCAAAAGGCTCATTAAAAAAAAAAAAAAAAAAAAAAAAAAAAAAAAAAAAACAAACATGACATGAAGTAAATTGAGAAAAAAAAAGGTGCTTGTAATCTTTAATGATGTCAACAAGGACTAGGGAACTGGTCAAGGTGGAAAGAGGTCAATGAGGCATGATATCCAAATGTGTGATCCTGTGCTTGGAAAAAAAAAATATTTGTTAACAAAATTTAATTTCTCCAAGGCAATTGAAAAAATCTGTATATACAATATCGATTAGACTATCATATTCCATCCTTACTGTGTTTGCTGATTGCTTTTTGTAATTGAATAGAGATTATACAAAATACTGTCATTTTTTTTCTTAGAAAATAAAGAGCCAGTGGGAAAGAAACACTGCATCTGCAACCTACTCTCAAATCCACCATAAAAGTGATGGATAGCAGAAAGATATTGAGAGGGAGGGAGAAAGGAGGGAGGGAAGAAGAGAGGAAGAAAACACAAGAAAGCATAGGAGGTAGATAGATAACTTTCAGAGCAAAGTTTTTCAGGGAAAAATATCTACTAATACTCAATCTGGATAAAGGGAAAAGGGTGGGTTTTGCTTTGTTTTGTTTCTTTTTTTTTTTTTTTTTGACCAGGGATTGAACTCAGGGACACTAAACACTGAACCACATCCCCAGCCTTTTTTCGTATTATATTTAGAGACAGGGTTGCATTGATTTGCTTAGCACCTTACTAAATTGTTGAAGCTGGCTTTGAATTCATGATTCTCCTGTGTCAGCCTCCTGAGTAAATGGGATAATAGTGGGAATTAAAGGTGTACACCACTATGCCTGGCTAAATGTTAAATTTTTATTAATCCAAGGGTGAATAGTACTTGGTAAAGAAATGGTAATTGAAGAAATGCTTAATGTACCTAAGGTAGACAATTTCCACAAAGATCCATCTTTGTTATCATGAGTGACTTCAGATTTTTTTCCTAGACTTTTGGGTTATTTCCATTAATGTGATCATAGAAACCTTAATAATTGCAATCCCAATAATCATTCATATAGATGAAAATCCAGGAGGAAGAATATAAAATTTACCAGTGATTTCAAATTGTTTATGCAGGGTGAAGGGTATTTGTATTCAATTAGATGTGCTTATCAACTGATTTATTTGAACTGAATGTTTTTTTCTACTATAAAATAAAATAGTGACAATAGCAAAAAGATATACAAAAATATTCCCATGACTTTATGGATATTGATGATATAAAAAGCTACAAAATTCAAGAAAAGACTGCTACAATGATTCCTAAAGGATGTATAAATCTAAATTTGGAAAGAAAGGGGACTGAGGGAACGGGAGGAAGGATGAGATAAGGAAAGAACGATGGAATGAAAAGGGAAATTTTTAAAGCAAAAAAAAAATCAAACTTTAGTGAATCTACACAAAAAAAGGGAAGACTTTGAAGAGCAGGACAGTGGGGAGGAACATGTTGAGAGCAGTTAGAGCACTGCTAAATTCATAGTTCTTACCTAGACTAGAAACTTAGAAATAAAAATATGCAGTAATCAGTACTTATGCTTTTCTATATGTACAGTTAATATATGCCAATCAAAATGAAATAAAATAAAACGTCTTAAATCATGGTATGGAAATACATAAACATTCTTAGTAGTAACTAAGGTAAAAATCATTCAATGTATATATGTTGTTATTACCATGATAGTGATATTAGAATCTGTCAGTGCTAGTAAAATTCACTCAGTTACTAAAAACTAAATTAAGTATGACCACTTGGGACATAGCTGATTGTACCAAGTTCTAAAATCCTTCATACTATGTTCACTAAACTTGGGAAACAATTTTTGAGCTTTGTAAATCTATTGGAGGACAGCAAAGTTAAAATTTTATGTGCAATATTGTGATTTAATGTTGATGAAACATCTTTATAAAACATGCTTTAGTTATTGCTAAAGTTTGTATTTTTTTTCTTGAGAACACACTTGAGATATAAGATATAAAGAAAATATGTTCAACATATAGAAATCAATAAATATGATTCATCACATTAGTGGACTTGAAGACAAGAATTACATGATTGTCTTAATAGATGCAGAAAATGGATTTGAAAAAATTCAGCTACATTCATATACAAAACACTAGAAAAAGTAGGGATAGTAGAAATATACCTCAACATTGTAAAAACCCCAAGGCCAACAGCATCCTAAATGGGGAAAAATTGAAGCATTCACCAATTTTATTCAACCTAATTCTTAAAACTAGCCAGAGAAATTAGACAATAGAAAGAAATTAAAAGAATATGATTAGGAAAAGAATGAACAGTGAAACTTTACATCATGTAAAACTACAACAATGGGATCCTAATTAGAATAAATTATACTTTATGTACATGTAGTATGTCAAAATACACTCTACTGTCAAGTATATCTAAAATGAACTGTGATAGTCAAGCCAAAGTGAGTCCATTTTATTTAATAACTCACCTTTGTAAAACAGCCATGCCAAATTGCAAGATCATGACTGGGGCAAGTTGTTCTTTTCCTTTTGCCATAGAAACCCTTAAGAACATGGAACTACCTAATGGGACATTGTTTCTACAACTCTGGTAATGGGTTTCTCTTTCTGTAATTGGAATGTCTGGGCTAATTTTTAAACTTCTTGTCACCTGACTGCACTCTCCCGCTTCTGTATGTTGGCTTGCTTGCATTGGCTAAACACCCAAATGTCCCTTTTGTGGTTTCCAGGCTTAAAAGGGGAGCCCTTATAATTGTTCAGGGCTGATCAGGGGAAAAGCTTTATGTTCTGGTCAGTAGCCACCAGTGTGCTTCAATAAAGGCTTGATTAGATTATACATAAGTGGTCTGGAAGTTAATTTATGAAACCCTGGGATGTTGCTTTAACTATAATAGAACAAATAAAAAATGCAAAAACAAACAAACAAAAAAAAAAGGAAAGAAAGGAAAATATGTGTGTGGGAGACCAACCTGCATGTGGTGACTGAGTCACTCCCTGGCTGGGTGATTGAGGCATCTGGCAGCATCCATGCCAGACTGCCATGCCCTTCCTGGGTTCCAGGGATGGTGTCTTCATACATAGGGCATGTGCCTTCCTACAGCCCCATGGGTGGAGCTGTGCTCACCTGTTCCTTTGTAATATTACCCCTTGCCCTGTTTGGGATAGAATGTTCCATGGAAACACTTTTTGTGTGTCCCCTCTCTTACTGTGCCCTTGGATGTGGCCTACCTACATGTCAGTCAACCTGCTGACAGTGGACATCATGAAGCTAGACTCAACCCCCTGAAACCTGACCCCTTGCCTCATTTGAATAGCTTCGCTTCAATAAAAGGGGTCAGCATTTGTGGGCTCTCTCTCTCTCTCTCTCTCTCTCTCTCTCTCTCTCTCTCTCTCCCTCTCTCTGAGGACCCCTTAAGGTCAGAGGAGCTGTCACAATACCCTCAAAGAAAAAGGGATTTCTGTCTCTTGTGTGTCTATTTCACGTGGCCCAGTCAGCCCAGTTCCCCTGGAGTGACCCCTGAGTGTTTTAGTCATGAGCAAACCCTGGCAATTGGTGTCCTGGGTTTGAAGAAAGGTCTAAGTGCTTAAGACCCTGGGACAAAAGCTTCATTTGTGACTTTGAACAAATCTGACTTTTGGCAATTCTTACAGTCCATAGCCTCAAAGATATGAAGCCAATACAAAGTATTTAAATTTAAGATCACAAAATGTAAGAAACTAGGCACATCTGACAAATACAATGAATAAATGACATCAATTGATTCCTTCAGACTTCTAGTAAAATGAGCGCTTGAGATGAATGTGAATTAGAGTAGAGCATATACAAATACAAAGTATAATGGAAGGAGGCTCAATTGGTGTTCATCAGAGCAGTGATTTGAATTATGGTCCTTGAAATGTCCAGTGATAGAAGTGATGCCTCTTCTGGGAACTCTTGGGGCAAAGGCACCAGTTGAGATTGACCAGTTGTTCTGGTGATGCCCTATTCAAAAGGAGGTTCCCTTCAATCCATGGAACTATCAGTTCTTGACCTGAAGTTCAGATGCCAGCTGCCCAGGGTTACAGAATTATGGGTGCAAGCTGTTAATTATAATTAGGCCATAAGTCTCCATCCTTGGTTTTATGTAATTTTAAGAAATTTTCTCACACAAAATATGTTTGATGTTAAAACCTACATAATAAACATGCTGAGCTGACTCTTGGTCATTATATCTCCATGAGAGTGAAATACCCACCAGGGCTGAGCTACCCACTGGGCATCAGTTACCCAGTTTTGTGAATCTGTTTGCCTTTTATAATCCCCCATCACCCCTTGTCCAGTTTCTGTATTAACCACTGTGAAGATCATGGCAGGTGTTGACTTCTAGAAATTGGTGTATAGTTTTGCTTGATATGATTTCATTTCCCATTATTTTTATTCTCATAAGCTTTCAAAAAATTTTACATTTCAAGGGTAAAAACACAACCTAATGATGCAAACTGCAATGTTACCACTGAGGTATTGATGGGACAGAGTACATGATTAAAATGCTACAAGCTGTTCATTCTCATTTTGTAAATATAAATGTCAGATATAATGCTAAAAATAACAGAGAGAACTGACAGGATATATCAAAAATTTCCATCTTATGCCTAGGTATTGCCTGTTGGTTCACATCTGGACTAGATCCAGTAGATCAGGATATCAAATTATTTATTTAAATTGATCATTAACATGAACTTGGTTCTTTTATCTACATATAAAATACAGAATGTTAATGACACATAAGGAGGCATCATTTGGGTTTCATACATATGAAAAAATAAAAATTCCAATTTTCCAATTATAAAAAGAAAATATATAAAATATTGTCTTTTATTTTCCTAGAAGGTATTCAGATATTGAAAGCTTATTTTATATAACTAACAAAAAGAAAGGAAGGCAAGTCTAATTTCTCATATGTCACAATCATTTAACATCATATGATGAAACTCCAAGTTGAAGTTTTACTATCCTCATGGTTATCACAGTTTGAAGTTTTTAATTTTATTTTTTTCACAGACACATATCTTCTTTCCAAAAGTTAAATAAAGACTACAGGTATGTAAAAGAACAGGAACATAGCTTTAAAAAACTTCACTCTGGCAATTTCTCTGAATATCCCCTGCTAGAAATGATTATTTTTGTGATTGTACTCACATTTTACTTGTTCACTCTCCTTGGAAACATGAATAATTTCCTGCTTTCAGCTTCAATTTCCAGTTTCTCTGCCAATGTTTCTTAGGGAGTGATTGATTTCATTATTAGATATATGATTCACCACAGGCTCTCTCTCTCTTCAGTATTGTAGGATTTAATCTGGTACCCAGCTATGTTTGCCATCAGCACTATCCTGGCATGGAAAATGGTAATATGTATCCTCCTAGAAGTCAAGATATATTGTGTGGGCTCTCTCTCCTCCAGTGAGGAGGTCCACAGAACAGGGTAGAGAAGAGTGTGGCTGCAGAGTTGCAAATCAAAACCTCTGGAGAACAAGCAGCAAGCAGGTCTGATTTTATTGTGCAGCTACCATGTATAAATACTCAGACAGTAGCTAAGCAGATTACAGGCAGCCACCAAATACAATTTCTGGCCAACTGTTTTGCAGTGTCCATTCTAGGAATGGTCCACAGAGCAAGTACAGGGACTGCAACACGTGGCCTCAAGCCCAGGGTTGTGCCTACAAGATAAGTGGTTTGCTGCTAGATGCCTAGCATGGGGGAGTGGTTTGCCCTTAACATATGCCATGTATTTAGTACTCCATGCACTTGTCCCTACAATATATGGCAAATATGTTGTGTACTCTGTAAAGAGCTGCCCTGGCTGGCATCAGTTACCAGTTATATTTATCAATGCTCCCATGTTGGTACTCTAGATATAAATGCTGCTGAACTACGTGGGTACTAAACCCATTAAGGCCTTTGTCTTCATCATCTTTGTTATTCCTGTAAACTTTAGTCCCATGCTATCTCTTACACATTCATTGGAAGTAGTGACTTGATCTTCTTCTACACAATCACCTGCTGGAGGAAAAAAATGTTCAATATTTGTATGTTTCTGTCATGAGTTTCTACTATGCTATCACAAGATTGATGATGGATAGCTAATGGAGATAGATAGAAATAAAAATGGAACAAAAATAGAAAGTAAAAGAAATAAATGTAAATGTTTACAGACACAGATATCAATTACAGATACAATTAAGGATACATATCTCTATCAGAAAAACAAAACATTTTGCCCTAATTAAGGTAAGTTGCTTATTCTCTTCTATATAAGTTATCAGACTTAGTATGATAAAGACATGTTTAGGATGTGACAGATTAAAGATGCTCTTAATGGGACAGTTAATGAGGTGCTTTTCCATTACAAGAAAGTGAAATTTTACTTAGTTGGTTTTCCCACATACCCATCTCAAGTGATTCTACATCACTCATGGATCCAAGGAGACTCCAATTGAGGAGACTAGAATGACCTACATTTGTGAAACACTTGCATTTATTGTAGACGCTAGATTTATGCATCAATTCTGGTCTAAATCCACATTTTTAAAACTTGTGTGAGTTATATAGAGGAGATAGAAGTGATATGATTATAACAATCAAATATTTTTAGATCTACATGATAATATCAGCTCCACTGGAACCCTATACTTTCCACCCCCCCTTTTTTTGCCACTCTGATGCCTACTGTACTCTTTCATTAATGGGGAAATCACAAAGCAAATTGTAAAACATTGATTATTAGAAAGACAAAATGAAAATTTAAAAAGTCAAAATGTGTGAGATGAAGCTGAATTAGTACTTAGTGAGAAATGTATACATTTGTAATGTATACATTTTAAATATTTGTGGTAAAATGAAGAACTGATTTAAGTTTTCACCATATAAGTCTAAAAGTAAAGATCAAGTTGAACTCAAAGTTAGGAGAAAAAATAGACAAAAAACACAAGAACAAAAATCTGTGAAACACAAAACAAAATAATTAAAAACAATATATGAAAAATAACTTCATTCCTTGGAAATATCTTAAAATTGAAAAACATCTCCCTGGTTTGATAAATAAAGTAGAGATAAATACAAACTGAAGTAGGGGTCAGTTTGTATCATAGCAGTGTTCTAAATGCTAAAAGTATATTATGGATATTATGAACAAATTGGAAAACAGGGGAAATTGACGAGTTCCTTGGAAGATATCAATACCTAACATAGACTTAAAAAGAAATGAAAAATCCAAATCCCTCTATGCCAATGAAAATAATTAAACATTTATTTTAAAATTTCTCATAAAGAGAATTACATATCCATATGTCAATGTTGGTAAATTATTTTTAACATTTAATAAGAAATGGTACCACACCTAAACAGACTATCTGAAATAGGGTAGGGGAACACTTTCTAAATCATTTAGTGAAACTATCATCATATAGGCAATAAAGTATTTAGAGACATCACAAGAAAAATACTTCTTACAAACACCCATAATTTGAGACTCAATCATTCTTAATAAAACATTAACAAATCACATTGAACAACAAAAGGTTCTGAAAGAAGATCAAGTTGAGTACTTTTCCATATGAAGAAGTACAGTTTAATGTCTAAAAATCAGTCATTGCAACTCATTATGTTAACAGAATAAAGGAAGAAAGTCATAAGATCCTCCCAAGAGAGGCATTAAAAGTTTTGGACAAAATTGCAAAACATTTTTTATTATTAAAACACAGCAAACCAAGAACAGAAAGGATCTTTCAAAACCAGGAGAAGCTGCAGTGCTATAGACATCCTCAGATCTGCATAGCATAATACCAGCAAGCAAGAAATGAACAGTACTCTAATAGGGATGGTGGAAACAAATATGTCTGCCTGCCTCTCTCTCATTCTCTCTCTCTCTCTCTCTCTCTCTCTCTCTCTCTCTCTCTCTCTCTCTCTCTCTCTCTCCTGCCTTATTTTGGATTAGCTTCTGCATATCAAAGAAAACATTAGAACTTTGCATTTGAGTCTAGCTTATTTCACTTAGCATGATAGCTTCCAGTACCATATATTTATCAGTAAATGCCATCTTTATTCTTCTTTATTATTGAGTAATATTCCATATACATGTGTGTGTGTGTGTGTGTGTGTGTGTGTAGACAGAGAGAGAGAGAGAGAGAATGTATTTGTGCATATGAGAGAGAGAGAGAGGGAGAGAGAGAGAGAAACATTTTCTTTATCCATTCCTCTGTTGAAAGGTACTTAAGTTGGTTCCATAGTTTGGCTATTGGCTATTGCCAATTATGCTTCTGTAAATATTGATGTGGTTGTACTCCTATAGAATGTTGAGTTTAGGTCTTTTAAATATATGCCAAAGAGTGGGACATGTGTTGTTTCCATCCCTAGTTCTTAGCAGAGTCTCTATACTATTTTGTAGAACAGTTTCATGAATTTGCAGTCCTACCAACAATGCATGACTGTATCTTTTCCTCCACATCCTTGCCAATCTTACTATTTATATTCCTGATAATTGCCATTTCTACTGGAGTGAGATGAAATCTCAATGTAGTTTTCATTTGCATTTCCCTGATTGCTAGAGATGTTGAACATTTTTCCACATATTTGTGGCCATTTGTATTTCTTCTTTTGAGAAATGTCTATTTAGTTCTTTTGCCCATTTATTAATTGGGTTACTTGTGTTATTTTAGTGTCAATTTTTTAAGTTCTTTATATATTTGGAATATTAATATCCTGAATCTCACCATCATGTATAAATCACAAGACACTAAAACAAACAAACAAACAAACAAAAAACCCACTTCTAAGTAAATAGAGTAAAGGGAAGGGAATAGTGTAGTGAGAAGGAGGAACAGAGTGAAAGGGAAGTACTGGGGATTGAATTAGAGCAAATTATATTCCGTGTTTTAATAATTATTTTAGAATAAGTTCTAATGCTATGCAGAACTAAAATGGACCAATTCAAAATTTTAAAATATAAGAGGCAATTATAAATAAAATGTACATTTCATTTGGTGATGAGAACGTATAGGATTTTAATTTCTGTAATTGTGTGAAACCTTTAATTTATGATTATATTTGGAATAATAAAAAGTAGTTTAGTTTATGAAAACACTGGAAATTAAATGAGGCCCTTGCCTAAGATAAAAGTGCTAAAAATTTTAAAGATAAAAGAAGTATGAGAGACTCATCAGGAGGTCAGAGAAATTTTATTAAACTTGGTCCTCTGTGAATGAGATGAGTCAAAGACAATGATGGTGTCTTAAGTAAAGAGAAATGAAGAAAAGATAGGACTTTTGTTAGGGAGTTTGTTATGATGAGAAGCAGTTTTGGAAGAAGAAGTTGAAAAAGATTCTAATATGAATTGGAGGTCTTATTTTAGGTATTATTTTCAATATATTTCTTTTTACTCCTAGAAATACCCTTCTTTGATTAACAAATAACATGGTCATGTGCCTTAAAAGATCCAAGGCACATGAAGTATTTATGGAAAAGAAGAATTTTATTCAAAGCCTGTGGCAATCTCTAATGGCAGAATCACAGCTCACACTGACAACCATTCACTACTTAAAAGGCACTTCTTAGATTGTTATTGGCCAGTAGTCAGACTGGAAGTTTGACCACGGCCCATTAAGTAAAAATTTGAGCTACCTACAGTGAAATGAGTTATCAGTTCCACCAAAACCAGAAAGCTGGGCATGTAACACAACATTCTATTATTAAATATAAATGTCATACCTAAGACCAGGCCTGAACAGGAAATGAGAAACCATGTAAAATATTGGGGTATGATGTTTCAACCAATTATTAGACACAGTAAATCAATGTACCATGAATACATGCTCCTATAGTATCTACTTTTAAGATTAATCACCTCTCACTAAAGTCACACATAGAGCACATGGAGAGTTCTCTATGAAAAATTAACACAAGAGGAAAAAGTTCAAATTTTGCTTAAGTTAATTCTGCTCAGAAGTGGACAGTTACTGAATCTGTGGTTTGATTTTGCCATCATTTTTAAAACTTTTATGAAATATTTAATTGCCGCAGTCTGGCTGGGCACAATTCACGAGCCACTTGTCAAGCAGAAATGAACTTTATTTTTAGAACACACACGCTGCACCACAGGAGCTCTTCAGGAATTCCCTCAGAGCCCAACTGCCACCACCGTCTTCCGGCCAGCCTCTCAGCCCCCCACTCCTCCAGCTCTTGAGGCCAATTGGCTGGGTTGCATGGGTGGAGCCAAAAGAGTCCCCCAATGAGCAGCTCTGTGGTCTGAAAGGGCTGGGAAACAGTGCAATGAGCATTACTGCAGAGGAGCCAATCAGCTGGCAGCTGGAAGTTTGCTGGGGCCGCTGTGAGCCAATCAGCTGGAAGTTTGCTGGGGCCCCATTGGCTGTGGCTCTCAACATCTAATATTACATTTATTATTAATTAATAATATTAATAATGTTAATTATTAATATTAATTAATTATTAACATATTAACTAATATAAAACCCACTAACAGCTTAGTAAATAAAGTGAACTATTATCATGCAACAAAGCTCATATTTACTTCTTCCCAATAACATTCCCTTTTCACCAAGGTAATCATTATAATGAATTTTGTTTTCTCCTTAATATCTTTACATTGTATTTATTACTAATATATATCTACATAACATAAAATTACAGTTTGAAGGTATTTAAACTTGAAGCAAATGGCATTTTATGTATTCTTCTGCAGCTTGTCTTTTCAAATCCCCTGTAAAGCAGAATGATTATACATAAAGATCACTGTGTTCATTAATAATTTCCGGAATATATGAAAACAAAATGTCTCTTTTAAGTCCCATATCTTATAGAATCTCTTACAAAATCCTTCTGTTTATCATTCTGAATGGGTTAAATGATAATACTGGTGCTACTGGAATGATTTGAGGATTGGAGGTGATAACAACATTGGGGTGCTGGCCCAATGCTGCATTGTAAGTGTTATCCACAAGGAAAGAGTTGATGGAGTAAGATATCTGCTCACTTTAGCCTTTGACAATAAATAGTTACTGGTTGTTTTTTTTCTCTTCACAAGGTGATAAACTAGAGATTAATTCACTCTGTGAACTAAGAGGAAACATCAGGCATTTTTAAATAGCTGTAATTAAATATCCCCAGCAGAGAAGGATGCACTTCTTGCCTTGCTATGCAGACCTGAGGACCCCTGTAGTGTGAAGCCAACCACCTTGAATTCTCCCATAAAGATTTTCAAAAATGAATCTTAGTGTATTTACAACAAAAGTTAAAATGTTTGGCTGTTTTCCATTTGCTCTGTAGGAAATTCTTGCTTGAGAAAATGAGAAAAATTTTAGATCATCTTTATTAAGAAGACAATATCAGGATTGAACATGCTCTATGTAGAGACTAGAGCACATTTTCAGCTTCAAATATAGCATGTGCCTTTCCTTCAACTGATTTCTCAAAAGTTAGCTACCATGATTTTTATGCTAGAATATGCTGAACATATGAACCTTAGAAATGTGAAACAGTTTAATACAAATAAAACATGTCTGCATGCTTTCCCATCACTTTCTCATTATCTTTTATCCTGAGATTTTGTATACAGTTTTTAGTAGTCTTCATTTATCACAGAGTCTGGATGCCACTCATGCTTCTAAAATGAGTAGTCTCTATAGGCCTAAAAGTTCATATACACATTAACTATCCCAGGAAGGAAGACAATTGAAGAAATCACTCAGAAAAACTGTAACTAGTCTCTGTGGCTGTGTTCAAGGCACAGATATTACAGGGTTTTGCTCCAGACCAAAAATTCACTGAATTTCTCAATACATAATAAGTTAGACAAAGAATATTTTACCCAATAAATGTTGTTAAAGCTATCATATAACATTGTTAAATTGTGTGTGTGTGTGTGTGCGTGTGTGTAAAATAATATTTTCCGGCAATTAGTCAGAAACCTGTGAGTTTTTAAAGTTCCTTAGAAGTTTAAAAAAATATGTCAAAGTTAATTAGTTTTAAGAACTGCATAAACACTACATGCTGTTATTTTTCAGAGTGTGTTTGGGATGCAATCTATTCCTGTATGGAATAATATGAGATTTCTTTTCCAATTTTTTTTTTTTTTACCATGATCTTACTCATATCAAAACACATGGAAGAAAGTCCCAAATAAATCTCTTAATTATCTCATGAGGGTTTAGTTCTTCACTGCAGATCTTGTTGAATTCTTAATATTTGAATTCAATACCACATAATTGTACAAATCATTGATTATTATCATAGTGTGTTATTGGTTTTATGATAAAATTTTTAATTTCTGGTGTGAGCCCTACTGTTTTAGTATTTTCAACTTTTAGTTACATAGGCTTTGAGCATCCTTAAGCCACAAAATATACATTGATAAGAAAGACACTCATATTGTTTTTTGAAGTAACAAATTTGATTTCCAATGCAGAATACAGTTTACTGTTTTCTCATACTGACTATTTCACACCATTAGAAGACAGTTTGTGCTCTTCCAATTTATGCATAGACATATTTCTAGGTTATACTTTATTACTTATATCAATTCATTTGTTCTTTTCCTGATTCAAAAGACTCTAACTTATGATATTTCTAAAGAATGGCGAGAGATTTATCCACATTTTTTTCTTTATTTTACTCATTTCACTATTTAATGATAAATTATTTAACCATACAAAATCATGCAAACATACATCCCATACAAAAATAGCAATGCATTCTTTAAGACACAAAAGCATCTACATGAATGGAAGTTGACATATTTTTTTTAAATCATGAATATTTGACAGTATAGAGTGCTTTATACCAAATGCAGTGCAGCCAAGCTGTACACATCAACCTGGGGCAACTTGTAGAGATGACATAATATTTCTCAAGTGACGCTGATAGGAAGCCCAATGATGAATGATTGCCAAGCTTTTCATGGTAATTTGCTTGAACTAATGTAATTATAATTTCTATTATCAATATTTTTACTATTTAAGAAAGTTACTAACTCGGTATATACCGACCCAAACAGAATTCTTTTCAGAAAGAGTTCCCATAATGATCAACCAAGAATAATCTTGTCTACTTGATTACATGGAACATAAGAAATAAGAGGGTTGTAAGAATAAATATCATGAGATTTCATAACTTTAATGAGTTATAAGAGAAAATTTTATAATCCTAATTGCTAAATAAATTAAAATTTTTATTTGGAACTCAAAATGCTCCTCACCAAGTTGCCTAATGCCCCCTTTACATCCTTATTCCTCAGGGTGTAGATGAAGGGGTTGGCTGTAGGAGTCACCACTCCATAGAAGAGGGCCATGAACTTGGGCTGGTCCCTTGTGATAGAAGAGGGGGGCTGGAGGTACATACTAATGCCTGGGCCATAAAATAAGAAAACTACAATGAGATGAGAAGAACATGTCCCAAAGGCTTTTTTCCTTCCTTCAGAAGACTTCATCTTCAGTACAGCACGCCCAATACTAGCATATGAGGCAAGAATTAGACACAGAGGAACAGCTAATAAAAAAATACATACTACAGAAAGTGTGAGCTCATTAACTTCCTTTTCACCACAAGCAGTCTTTATCAGAACTGGAATCTCACATATCAAGTGATCGAGTTTATTGACACCACACAGTGGCAATTGTAGTGTTACAGTGGCCTCTGAGACAGCATAAGTGATTCCACCCAGCCATACAATGGACACTAACAAAATACAGATGCACTGATTCATGATGTGTGTAGTGCACAGGTCTGCAGATGGCCACCTAGCAGTCAAAGGACATGATAGCTAAGAGAAGACATTCTGTGCCCCCCATTATGTGGAAGAAATAGAGCTGAACTGCACACCCCATATAGCTGATGGTCTTTTTAGAGCTTCCCAGGTTAAACAGCATCTGAGGCACAATGCTTGTGGTATAACACATGTCCAAAAAGGACAGACTGTTGAGGAAAGAATACATGGGACTGTGGAGATGGGGGTCTAACTTGGACACCAGAATGATGGCAATGTTTCCCATCATGGCCATGGGGTATGTTATCAGAAGAACATTGAATATAGGAAGCTCTAGCCAAGGACGGTCAGTAATGTCTAGTAGAATGAACTCTTCAGGGTGGCTTTAATTAATTAGTGCCATTCTCTTCAGTATGTTTCACCTAGAGTGGGGAAGGTGGCAAGGAAGTTAGCATGATGAAGAATGACCAGACATCATGATCAATTGGTTGTGTACTCATAAAAGACAGAATGCAGTAACTTGAAATAAAGAACTTGACACCAGGTTATCTAATTTCCATTTATGACACCAAAAATTATTTGCAGTTATTGTTGAACAATTTCTTCTCCTGTATAATAAAACTGACAATAGTTATCTCATTGTTTTTTGGTGAGCAACTGTATTTTGGAAACTCGGAAATAATGTTTTTCAAACTTATATTGCCTTAAAAATCAGCTAAATAGATTCTTAATGAGAAGTTCATTGCTTCCTATCTTCAGATGTTTGACAAAGTAAATGATGCTGGGGCTGAGGTTGTGGCTCAGTGGTAGGGTGCTTGCCTAGCATGTGAGAGGTGCAGGGTTCAATTCTCAGCACCACATATAAAGAAAGAAAGATTGATCAACAAGTAAAATATATATATATATATATATATATATATATATATATATATATATATATATAATTTTTGTAATGCAAATGATGCTTGATACTAAGTGATTGGACTGTTAATCTCAAGGATCACTGCTGCAAGGCATTACAGAAGTGAAAATAATCATAAAAATTCAGTAGCAATAGTAGAAAAATGAGGAAGAGAATCCTTGAGGTACAAGTATCATCAAGATACAATAGTACAACCAGGCATGTTGGCATGCTCCTATAATCCCAGCAGCTCAGATACTGAGGCAGGAGGATTGCAAATTCAAAGCCAGCCTCAGCAAAAGCAAAGACACTATCTCTAAATAAAATACAAAGTAGGGCTGGGGATGTGAGTCAGTGGTTGAGTGCCCCTAAATTCAATCCCTGGTATTTCCCTTTTACCCATCCTCCCCCCCAAAATTGATACCGTAGTCCAGGGCTAGGGATGTAGCTCAGTGGTAGAGTAGTTGACTAGCATGTGCTTGGCCCTTGGTATGATCCACAGCAACAAGAACAGAAAGTATGGTCTTACCCCAGTTCCATCTAGTTAGTTGATTAATCATGTCCTCTCTGTGAGTTGTGTGAAGACTTTGGATTTAAACAAATCTATCTTAGGTATTTGAAATTGAGGTAAAACTATAAACACTTTTAACATCAATGTTCTCTTTTTAGTATAGTTAACTTACTTCATAAACTTGAAAAGCTAAACTATGATGACAAAGGTTTATGTACGCTTTGGAATTTGTTTTCATAATTATGTGTTGTTTTTCTTTTTTTGCATAACTATTTAGTTCAGGTTTTAGCCATTTAATCTTTCATGCTGAATTTTACTTAATTTATGTTTTGTAGGAAGTTTTCTTTATCAAGTAAGTCTGTTTTCCTTTTTTAACATAAGAATTTGAACAGTATTCAGTGACCCATTTGCCATATATAACTACATTTTACATATACAAACACAGTTTTAAACTCTGGGTAAATTCTGTCAGGAGATTTTTTCAACTTAGGCCAAGAAACATTAAAATTTTAAGGAAATATTTCATTATTTTTCAGCTAAAAGGCACATTGAAAGAACAAAATCTGTAACTTGAATGAAATACTATTTTGAGAAAGAAATATTAATCATTTTTTTAGTGATGAAGGATTTATATTTATGAAAACTATAATATTTTGAAGGATAAGGAATATCCAGATGTGAGATTAAGATAGCATCCCATTGACAAACTTCTGAGTTACTATTCTAGCCAATTAATAGTTTCATGGTACCTAATTATATTCTTAGAATTACAGTTTTCACATTTTCCATTTCATTGAATTTCAAGGCCATCTGTAAGGGTGCCTCACAAAGTCATTCAAAGCTAAGATATTTACATTGCTCTTTGACTATATGTGATCTATATGTATGTAATAACAATAACAATAATAATTTTAAATGTTATGTAATAATTAAAATTTCAACAAATTTTTAATGAGCCCTGTGTGGAAAACAGACCAATAAGCTTTTTCCATGCATTAAATCCTTTAATAACTCCCCAAACACTATTGACCTAGGGCATTTTATATCCATATTCTGTGATATTGTTAATTATTTATTTTCATAGTCTACTTATAACTAGAGATAATCTAAAGATCAAAAAGTTATCAATGTCTAAATGAGGTAGTAAAATATTGGACCAAAATTCCAAAGAAAGCAAAGCATCGTTACTAAGGATGTCATCTGAATGAGTAACCCCATGCATGTTTTGACCTGGAATTTATTCAAGATGTAAATGAGCACAGCAAATTTAGGACCATATCTTGCTGTAAATTCTTTTTCATGGGAAATTCTGTGTGGTAGGTGATATATAAAGTAAAAGCACGGTATTAATTGATTTGATTGCAAAATAAATATTCTAAAAATTCTACTCTACCCACAATGAATAATTGCACAAGATGCCTACTACCTACTTATTTAAAATTATTATATTCACATTTCACAATTTTCTACCATGAATCACACCATCAATTTTTTTCAAAAGAGTAATTTTAGATTTGATCCTCTGTGACTTATTTCACAATTAATTTTATCAAATTCTAATAACAATATTCACTCTAGTATGGTTTTTGCAACTTTGTTAAATTTGTATTATCGGACATTTTTTTTCATATTATTCACTTTATTAAGTATGATTTTCTTTGTAAGCAGTGATTACCCAAGAGCCCTTTTATTTCTCTGGGCATTTCCCTAGAGATCATTGTGATTGACTCTTACAGTATATTGAAGCTTTATAATTCTATGTGTACATTTCTCTTGTTTTTCATGTTATTCTCATGATATTTCATTACTTTTAACTATTAGATGTCTTGACTCTTGGATCTTCTACTTCCAGCGATTTTTCTATCCTTATTTCACTAACCAGGTTTCTGTATCTCCATGAATGTTTAAAATCACTTTAACCTAGGTAAAGAAGACATCTGTAGAAAATAATCAACCATGCATTGTGGGAGGGTATTTATATGCTATTCCTGGGCCCTCCTGGGCATTGTTAGCCACAGGCTAGCCATGTATCCTCCTCTCAGGTGAGTTAGGGGAGAAAGTTCCTTGGGACAGCACTCCTTATGGAAATGCTTCTCATGAACAATTAATTTCCTACTGAACTAAGTTTGGTAGCAACTTTCTTCTCTTGCTAGATATTTTGAAATAAACTAATTTGTCGGGAACTAGAAGGAAATTCTACTTCAAAGATTAGCCTGACAGCCCCCTGGGAGACATCCTGCCCTGAAGGCATCCTGCAGCTACCTATCTCCCTGGAACATCCTGCGGTTATCAGGATCATCAGACATCTTGCAGCTGGCAGTTTTACCACCCACATCCAGCAATTGCGGAGACATTCCCCATCCCTAGCATATGAATACCCACCCACATCCAGCAATTGCAGAGACCTTCCCCATCCCCAGCATATAAATACCCCTGTGTGAACAATAAAAGTTTGCAGCTTGATCAGAACTTTTGTCTTGCTGTCACCTTTTGTGTCTCTTGTCCCTTCATTCCTCCCCATCTAGGTTCGCTGCCCACGTTGATGTGTCCTGCCTGACAGGACAGGACACTAATTCAGTTTTCAACATACACCAGCTTAAGATAGTATACAATTGGAAATGAGCTTGTTTATGGGGCTGGAGATGTGGCTCAGCGGTAGCGCGCTCGCCTGGCATGCGTGCGGCCCAGGTTCGATCCTCAGCACCACATACCAACAAAGATGTTGTGTCCGCCGAGAACTAAAAAATAAATATTAAAAATTCTCTCTCTCTCTCTCCTCTCTCACTCTCTCTTTAAAAAAAAAAAAAAGGAAATGAGCTTGTTTAAATTAATAATCCTGAGTAATTTAAATTATAATTTCTTGAATATGTGACTAAGAATATATCATAAGATTCAATTATTTAGTCATAAGAATTAAGGAACATAAAAATAAGTTGGATAGAGAAGAAATAAAATATATTTTTCTTTAAAAAGGAATAGAGTAATAATAAAATAATTCTATGTATTTAATATTTTATAAGAAAAATGAAATTATATTCACTCTCTACACATACCCATGCTCACACATGCACATACACACTACATTATATTAGATATGTAGATAGTAAGATTTTAAATACCATACTTTATCTCAAATACAATATTCCCAAACTAAATAAATTCAAATACATTGAATAACGATTATGAATGAAAAGGTTTCCAATCTGACAAGTTATTCCAATGATCTATAATCTTTCTCTTTTCTCTAAAGATAACTAGTATCATGAATAGGTACCTTTCCTCATTATACAGGCACATAATTGTAAGTCTACTCCCCTTCTCTGCTCTGTTAGATTGGCAAATTTGCCTATCCCTGAAAAACATTTTAATATTCATTTCAGCAATGTCTTTTATTAGGTTTATGAAGAAGCAACTTACACAAAATTGAATGTTAATATTTTTATAATTCTCATCTAAAAGTATGCAAGTCTGTATTATTAATTATAACATGCATCAAATAATTATTCTTTAGAAGAAATTATACTCAGTAATAAAGGCACAATATTCTCTTTAATATTTAAAGTACAATAACTAAGTTGTCACATAACTGCTATAGTATTTATACTGTTAAAATGAAATAATTAGTCTAATGAATACTGATCTTGAAACTGCAAATGTAACATTTGACTACAAAAATTATATCTTAAAGTAATAAATGCTATTGATATTTAAGATAGCTGGAAAGGTATACTGACACTATTATAAACAGCTTTCTCTCAATATCCTATGATATTTTCATAGTAGTCTCTTCATACTTACAACACAAAAGTGAGATTTTTTTCCCACTTCCTTCAGTTCATCCATTTTCTCTCTTCAAATTTCAGGACTCAGTCTCCTCTAGTAAACTATTTTCCAAACTGTGCTGTTATTTCCTCTGATAAAGAAGCAATAAACTCCGGGGAAAAGTGTTTGGTATGTGTTTTATTAAACATATTTTAATAGTTTACTCCAAAATTCTAAAACCAACATTATATTAACTATTCTTCTACAATTCCAAGAATAATATATGGATTTTCCCAAAATTTACTTAAATATGCTTTACTTTTTGTTTAGGTAGGACTCATAATATATACCAGAGCATTTTCTGGAGATAGTGTGAAAACACTTCCTTAAAGATATCACTTCTTTTGGGGCTGGGGTTTTGGCTCAGTGATAGCGCATTTTCCTAGCATGTGTGAGGCACTGGGTTTGATTCTCAGCACCATGTATAAATAAATGAATAAAATAAAGTCCATCAACATCTAAAAAGTATTAAAAAAGATCTCCCTTCTTTTGTTAAACTCATTATTAGGTACATAACACAGTTTTGCAAGAGCCTATGATACAGGTTTTGACACCAGGTAATGAGGACAGTAGGAAATACCTATCATTCAACCATTTATTTTTTAAAAAAATATTAGGAGTGTAATACTAATCACACAGGTTATCAGATGATAAAAAAATAACTCCTGGTTATTTTTGGAGAAAAAAGTCATCATCTATAAGAATGTGGAATTTCAAGCATCATCCATATTAAAAAGTAGGAGTACTTGGTAAAACCAGAAGACTGAGTTGTCATCAGAAGTGGCTGTACCAGGGAATAAACTTGTTTCCAAAGGAGCAATGTTTCCTTGTCTCTAAGAGGAGAAAAACTGTAATATCCATTATTTTAAGGCTACAAAGGGAAGCTTATTATACTATATAAAGCAGAAATTGAAGAATGAAAATATTCTAATTAATTATTAATTAGAATCAATATATCTCTGTCAAAGTATTGTATTCTGTGAATCAATAAATTTTGTTATTGCCACTTGGAAGTTGATACTGAATACAAACCAAGGATATGAAGAATTCACACAAATGTACTTAGTTTTAAGAAAAGAAATTAAATGTATGCCTTAAATACAAGTCAAAAAAACTGAGGATGTTGGCTTGGAGAGTATAAAAGTGTGAGATTATTATTTATAATGATAAAAGTTGATAAAATCAAGGCATGACCCCCTTGCATATCATCAATAACCTTTCTCCTTCACCTCTATGTCATATTTGATAGTCTGATACCCAATTATATATATATATATATATATATATATATATATATATATATATTATAAACTGCAAGTTTCTCTATTTTTTCTTTGCTAACCACATAATATTCTGATTCTTAAATGACTAAACTATTTAAACCTTTTGTTTATGTATTAAATATACCTAATATTCTTGTCATTCTGGATACATTTAGCTCCCCCCCAAAATATAAGTGATTATTAATATTATGGAAATATTACACAGAAGTTTCCCCAGGATTTTATTCATCACATTTTCCCTCTGGAAACATAAAAATAGCGATTTCATTCAAATATCTCTGAAGAAGACATTTCATTGAGAGGAAAGAGGTATATACAATTTTTTAATCCCCTTTTTCTTAGATTAGCAGATGCACGGTCAAGAGTTTCAATTACAAAATATGAGATATTAACCCATTTGATCTTGCTGTTATTTCATAAAGAGTTGATTTGTATTTGATACATTGATCCTCAAATATTATCTACAATAGCAAGGAGGAAAAATGCAGTATAAATTACTTATTTTTCCCAAAATAGCACAAAAAAGATAAGATTTTTATTTTCATTTTGGTCTAAAAGAATGAGTCCTTCAATAAGCTTTTATTTATTGCCTACTTCTTAGGTTCTACAATAGAATCTTTAGAAGGTTAGAAAGCAACTTCATAACAGTCTTCACTCCCATTCAAATTGTAGACAAACTGAGGATTAGAACTCACACTTCAAATGATAGCCAACCGACTATAGCCATATGGTACAAGGACACATGCAGATAAGACAGGTACTAAAGGATGTTTACAATTTTGGAGGATGTTAAGTCAATAGGCAATTTAAAACTGGAGATATTCTGAGCCAAGTGTGGAGAGTGTGGATTATAAAAATTGTTATGTTTGTTCAGTTCTTAGATGACAGGAGCCAAGAAGCCTCCTCATTGCTCCTTTCATGTCCTTGTTCCTCAAAGTATAAATAAAAGGGTTAAGCATAGGAGTCACTAAACTGTAGAACAAGGACATGAGTTTGTTCTTGTCCTGTGAGTTAGCAGCAGAGGGTTGTACATACATGATAATTACTGGTCCATAGAAAAGAGATACAACAATAACATGAGAACCACAAGTATTGAAAGCTTTCTTCTTTCCCTCCAAAGATCGAATCCTAAGCACAGTAGCTACAATAAACCCATAGGAGATAAGGATAAGTGACAAAGGAACCAGGGAATAGAAAGTCCCCACAATGGAGAGCATAGCTATATTGAATGTAGTGTCAGCACATGACATCTTGATCACCACTGGAACCTCACAAAGAAAATTATCTACCTTGTTGTTACCACAAAGTGGCAGCTGGACAGTGAGAGTTGACTGAAGCAAGGAGTTAGCCAATCCACTTATCCAGGCCACAGCCACAAGGAGGATGCAGTGTCGCTGATGCATGATAGCTGGGTACCTCAGAGGCTTGCAGATGGCAATGTAGCGATCCAAGGACATCACAGCTAACAGGATGCACTCAGTGGCTCCCAGGAAGTGAAACATATAAAACTGGGTCACACATCCCCCATAGCTGATAGACTTATCTGGGCCCCAAAGGTTAAGCAGCAGCTGAGGTATGGTAGTTGTGGTAAAGCACAGGTCCAAGAAGGAGAGGTTGGAAAGGAAGAAGTACATAGGGCTGTCAAGATGTGGATCTACTCTGGATACCACAATAATTGAGATGTTGCCCACCAGTGTGCAGATATAAGCAACAAGCACCATAACGAACAGGGGCATTTCCAACCATGGGTGGTTGGAGAAACCCAAGAGAATAAAGACCTCTGGAGCACTTGCATTGTCCAGATTTATGTTTGCCATTGCTTTTTTTGGTAGATTCAAGTTAAAGAAAATACTCCACTGAAGTGAGTTGATGTTTGCAAGCATAAAAATTAATAAAGTATTACTTTTCTGGTCTTCTAAAAGAAAAACAAACAAATACCTTTATTTAAACCAAGAAATGCAGAATAGCAAAATTTTTATAAAATAATGAGATAAAGGAAAACTTACAATTCAACTTATGTTAGAGAGAGAGAGAGAGAGAGAGAGAGAGAGAGAGAGGATAAAAAATGGATGAATGAATGAAACTAATCTACCCAAGAACCAGTCATGATAACTTACCACTGGTGTTCATTTCTTTCATCCATGATCTTCTGGCCGTTGCAGTGTTCTGGTTAGATTTATGAGTTGATTTAGGAGTTCCAGATGTCTGGTTTGCATAGAAACAGCACATATTGTTTTCCATAAGTCTGTTCTCCAAACTCTAGATTGACTTTTTTATAAAAGGAACCATGCAATTAAAAGGAAATGAACCCTTGAAACATACTCAGAACTTGCAAAGCAAGACAAACAATAATTGATTGCAAAGATAAATTATTAGAGACACCAAGCACTTATCAACATAGTCTGATTATACAAGTGATTTTCACAATGTGAGTTGTAATCTATCCCACATATGTTATTCTATCAAGTTATTTTTTTTCCATTACAAGTGGGAATATCTAAGTTTGTGTAATATGAGTTATAATGCAAAATGTACTTCTTACTATAGGCAATGGGAAAAGGTTTGAAAAACATTGATTTAGTAGAAAAGAAAAGAGCATACAAAATTTTAAAACCTGAATCTAATCCACTGCTAACAGTTAACACACATATCTTTTAGGTATTGTTTCTCAGAACCTCCCTTATTGTGAGGTCCAACATGTCTGACCATACTTTCTTAAGTGCAATATTTCATGTTCAGCTGGATATTTTCATGAAATACAGTGTTTTATTTGGTTAGGAGTTTGCTAAATAATTTTTCTTCAGGTTTTACCTAAATATCAACAATGTACAATTTTCTTCCCTTCCATTTCCTTCATTACTCAGATCACCTAATTTGAATCTGATGTTAATGCATTCAAGATTTTTAAACCAACCCACACATGTTTTAATTAGTGTAAATTCCCACTAATGCAAATAGTTTACTATGCTATTTTTAAACACATGCCTCAGTTTCAAATTATAATGTTGGTTATTAATATTAAAATGTGTCAATTTATTTCCATGCTTTCTCACATGAAACTTTGCATTAAAAAGGCCAAAATATGCATGGAGTTGTTCAAAGATTAAATCAAAACAGCTGAATAGATCATTCCCTCTCACATAAAACATTTACCTTCAATCAAATGATCTTCTGTACTGGTTTCCTTCTTCTAAGAAAAAAATTGCTATTTTCATCAGAATTTAATATTAATTGGGGATAGGATTAAATATCTTCTCTCTATTCAGTATCTTTATTTCATATCATAAGTCAATACTTATTTGAAGGATCCCAAATCTTTTTAGATGCAGAAACCTATTTACCCTAAAATAATTGTATGAGGGCTTGGGGAATATAGCTCAGCTATTGAGTGCCTAGCATGTATGTGGCCTGGATTCAATCTCCAGTACTCCCTAAAATATAACAAAAATAAATTAAAACATAAAATAATAGTTAAGTAGGAGCCTCACTCTCTTTATAAAGCTGTGAGACTTTGTGCTCCAAACAGATAATGAACCTCAGTGGAAATTTCTTGCCAAGAGACACTATAGCAATTCCCTGTGGGTATTCTTCTCTCTCACATTCTTATTCCAATAAAATGAAATCATAAAACTGACACCTGTTGTGTAACATGGACTTGAGACTGAAAGACACCTAGAAAACTCAATTTAGCTCCAAAAATTTCATAGAAATGTTCCTAGATTACCAGAGAAAGACAAAAAAATTATTTTTGATGTCAAGATCTGATTTTTTATTTACATTTATATCAAATGTTATTTTGAGATTCTGCTATGCTAAGATATAGCAATTCTAATTCTACATAGAGATGGAAGAGACAGTCACCTCCTAATATGTTTTAGAAAACAAAAGGCTCTTGTCGTTGGTTTTATTTTCCCCACAGTAGCCTCACTCAGTATTGACTATTTACCTAACCTAATATTGATGATATTAAAGTTTCTCACTGACTTGAACAATAAACACCTTGTGTCATTCATATACATTAATATTTCTTTTACTCATGTTTCATTTAGTAATGTTTCATTGACTCATCAGTAAATATTATAGAATCCCTACTATGTGTCAATCACTCATCTAGATGTTCCAAATAAACATTGAGAATCAATATCCAACAACTTCCTGTAATGAAATTATACTCTAATATGGGAAGAATAGATTTGTGTTTATTGCTGGTGTCTTGATGAATTTAGCTCCAAAATAGATTCAATTACTAAACAAATCACAATGGTACAAGCTGATAATATGGCACAAATAAGTTTTGCACCAATAGATTTTTTGACAAAAGACTAAAAATTAAAATATGAATCTAAAGGATTTTTAAACCTGAATTTCTTATTTAAGCAATTTTTTTTCACTCAGGCCTTACCAGTAGTTAACAGTCTGGAATCCTTCTATAAAAGTTTACATCAGTCTTCTGAGATTATTCTCTTTGTTCATATTTATTCTCTTGTCATTCTCTGAATTCTAGAATTTTATCACCTTCTAATTCTTTTTAAAAATTATTTAGTAGAGCTCTCTTTACTTCCTTGTTGCCATATCTTGATCTTATTTCCTCCTCTAATTCTTCCACCATGATATTCTGTCTCACCCCAGGTCCAGAACAATGAAGTCAACCATTTATGGACAAAGATCTCTGAAGCTGGAAAGTAAAGTAATTCTTTATATTTTGTCTTTAGACCAGAAGGTGTGAGCGATAATCACTAAGCTGATGCAAATGCCACTATTCTATTGATAAAGAAAAAATATTATGACAAACTGAAGAGAAATAAAACACTGTCCGATGGCTGTGAGTTTTACTGAACCCTTTTGGTGACATATAAATGTAGTGAAATAATAGACGAGCGAATATAGGTCACTAGCAGTTGGATAAGAGGCAAAGGTTTTCAAAGTGGAATAATCACAAAATGTTGCCAAATAACAGACAATTCAGCTGGAAACACAACAGCACCAACTGGAACTGGGTTAGAAAATAAGTGACATAAGCCAATCCCCAAAAGCTGAAGGGTGAATGTTCTTACTTAAATGTGGATGCTAACACAAAACAAGGAGGGAGAGGAAGAATAGAAGTTCAGTAGATTAGACAAGGAGAATAAAGGGAAAGGAGAAGAGGCAGGAATAGGAAAGACAGTGGAATAAATCTGACTTAGCTTTCCCATGTACACATATGATTTCACCACTGTGAATTGCCACTTCATGTACAACAACAAGTCTGGGGTCCTAATTAGAATAAGATGTACACCATGTTTGTATAAATATGTCAAAGTACACTCTAGTGTCTTGTATAACTAAAAAGGAAAAAAAATGGACAAAAAATATAATTAAAAGTCTTAGGGAAAGAAAGCTGTCTTTATCTATTTCATAAATGGGAAATTGAATCTTCAGGCTTAACTGGCTCATATTTTCCTTTTTGTTGTTGTTGTTGTTGCTGTTGTTTTTGAACAATGCCTCCATTTCAAACTCAACATCATTTGAGAATCATCTCAACATCTCAACATCATTTGATATCCATCAGTAAATACTGGAATAAATTCTCCAGTCCACACAGTTGGGTTCACTGCAGGTAGGTCTGGGAAATAAGTCTAATAAGTTTCCCCATGAAATAAAGCCAGCATAGCCACAAATATGATGGCTGGAGACAGTGCCTCCCTATTGTTTAACGATCTGCTCAACCTGATGTGTCAAGTTCTTCAGTTGTCCCCACATTGGCAGTTTTGCATTCTGGGTCTACAGAGGCTTCTTCACCTTCCACTTCATTGTCTCAGCTTCTTGTTCCTAGTGGAGATCAGGATCAATGCCTCTGGTTCAAGCTTCAGATCCTCCTTGATGGTGATGAACATGCAGCACGCTGAGATACCAGATAGGATAAACTGCACCTTTGAGTGACACAGACATGGCTTCTATGCCACATTATCCTGAATCTTGTCCATTCCATGATCCTGTTTGTAAGTCTCTCCAACAAAATAGGCCTGACAGGCCCATTGCAGTGGTAGTCGGCTCAATAGCAGTGTGAACTTCAGCATCACAATTTAAGAAATCTAAAACAAAGAGAACATGATTCAAACAATTTTGTTGGGTTCTATCTCCCCTTTGGTTTTTTTGTAATGGTAATTTAAGGGACAAATGAGATTGCTCTACAGTAACATGACCTTGAGGATTATAATGAATACCTGTTCAGTGATCAATAAAACTATTGAAAAGAACTAGATAAGTAGGAGCATTATCAGTTTTAATTTATAGAGGATGGCGTGGCACTCCAAAAGCAGCTAAATGGTAAAAAAATGATTGATGAGTAGATTTCTTCTGTATGAGAAGTGGCAAAAATGAAATGAGAACAAGTGTCAATAATAACATGAACATAACACTGACTGCCAATTGAGAGTGGTGGTTTGGCTGAAAACCACAGGGATTAACCCTAATAGGTAAGACTAGAGTATGTATTACACTGATGAACAGTTGATGAAAAATTTGTTGTGTAAGCTGGAAGCATTCTGATAATGAACAATTTGAGAGGCTTGAGTACAGTCATAAGGAGACAATTGCTGACAAGCTGTAACAAGACAATCATCTATAGCATTACCTGTTGGTAAAAAAATTTCAGAGAAAGCTTTGATGTGTCCAATAAAACAAGGATAATTATGAACTCAAATTGTGTTTTGTAAAGTATGAAATAAATGAAATAACTCTTCTAAATGTATATGTCCAATGGCAGCTGTTTCGATGTGCATAGAACTCCATCTGTGTAGGCACTGTCACCAGAAATAATAACTGGCTTATTAGCAAAATGAAGCAAGGCACAAATGAGAGCTTGATGATGTGCTCATTGTGCGAGATGTAGGAGTCTACACCACCTTAATGTGAGCAAGGCTATGGTAACCAGCCTCGCCTGGACTAGAGCCATCTGTATATACTGTGACTGCCTCAGGTATCTGCTAAGTGTGTACAATTTGGGGGAAAATAAATGAGGTTAAAGTAGCAAATTGAATACACCTATCATGGAGATAATGATTTTCTACTTGACCAGGAAAATTAGCAAAAGCTACTTGCCAAGCACTTGAAGATTGACAAAGCCAGTTTTGTTTTTGAACTGAAAAAGACACCACAATAAAATAAGGCTCGGCTCCCACCAATTCTATGACTCGACTTCTGCCTTTAATAACAAACTGAGCAACAAAATCATGAAAATGGAGTAAAAAATTTTGAAGGAGACTGAGCAAAAGGAAGTCATTTGATAATTACTGAAGACTGCTATACAGCCTCTATGGGAGTATGAGAAGTAGAAAATATCAACACATGTATAGACTTCTGTAAATTATTTCTAGTAAGCTGTGCAGTCTTGAGAGCAGCTTCCAGTTTTTTTTTTAATTTTATTTTTTATTGGTTGTTCACAACATTACAAAGCTCTTGACATATCATATTTCATACATTAGATTGAAGTGGGTTATGAACTCCCAATTTTACCCCAAATGCAGATTGCAGAATCACGTCAATTACACATCCATAATTTTACATAAAGCCCAATTAGTAATTGTTGTATTCTGCTACCTTTCCTATCCCCTACTATCCCCCCTAGCTTCCAGTTTTACTAATGCATCCTTTGCTTCTGCTCTGAGTTGTCAAGAAGAGGCCGGAGAGGGATCTCCACATAAATAGCAAATAAAGAACTTAAATCTGCACTGGTGATTGTAAACCATATCACAACCAATTAATATCTCCAAACAATATTTGAAAAATAATTAAGAGTATGCAAAACATCATTTCTCATTTGTAAGTTCTGTGGATGAATCATGTATCCATCAGTTAAGCTGCTTGGATACTGAAAGGTTAGAGCAGATGCTATGCACAAACCCACTGAGGTAAGTGAGGTTTACAAGTGAACAAAAATTTTTAAAAAATATCTGAATTAGATTGTGCCATAAGTATATCATTCATGTAATGAATAATATATGCATCAGGATTGTTCTTACATGGGAGCAATTGCTTGAGCTAGAAAAGTTTGACATAAATAGGACTATTAGTCATTATCTGTGGCAAAACCTTCCAACAATATCTCTCAACTGGCTTCTTAAATTTAATAACTGGAGCACTGAATGCAAAATGCTTACAATCTGCTGGATATAAAAGTATAGTGAAAAAAATCTTTTAAGTTTATTATTTTTAAATAATAATCAATAGAAATAGCTATAGGAGAAGGAAGTCCATTAACTCCCTTCCAAAGGATCCATTAACTCCATAGTCTGATTATTCGCTCAGAGATCTTGTAATAATCTCCAATTACCATATTTTTCTTTATTACAAAAATAGGAGCTTTCCATGAGCTAAATGTAGGTCCAATGTGATCAGCTTATATCTGTTCTTGGACAAGTATATAAGCCACCTGAAGTTTCTCTCTTGTAAGGGGTCATTGATCAACCCAGACAGGATTATCTGACAGCCAATTCATTTTTTTCTGCTCTTCTTGGGGCTGGAGAAGAGATCAAGGCCTCTACTGAAAAGTTGATTAGGTAAATATCCCAATCCATGCCATCCTTGTTGAGAAGATTATGCTACAGATGAACAAACACTTCCTTTTTTTCCCAACCCTCTACTGGGGATAAATTCTTGTTTAAAAATTTGGAATGTAACCACCAAGCTAGGACTCATCATTAAAACTCCTATGCTATTTAGAATATCAGGGCCCCACAAATTTACTGAAAAACTCTCAAGGACATAAGTTTTGAAAAGTTCCTTATTATCTTCAGAATCCTTCCATCAAAGATATGGAGCATTCTTCACAGGCTGAGAACTGTGACCTATATCTTCCACATTAGCAGAGGCCCTGTGTAAGGACCATCATTTAGGCCAATGAATTGTAGATATAAGAGACATATCTGTCCCAGTGCCTATGACACCTTTAAAAATTCTTTCCATTTATATTAAGATCCAGATGGGGTCACTCTTGCTTGACTATCTGAGCCAAGTATGCCCTAAGAGATGACCTTTATCAACTTTGGCTTCTTTGACAAAATATTTTCCTCTTGAATGGTAAGGTAAAAGAAGAATTTGAGCTATGATATTTTCTTTGACAATGGAAGTACCTTAACAATGGAAATATCGGCAAGCTATAACTTTTATTTCCCCAATAAAAATCTGAATCTATCTGCCCTGGTAAAACTTGAAACCCTTTCATAGCTAAAATACTTCATCCTAATGTAAGTCCCACCATGCCAGAGGGCAAAGTGCTGTAAATACCAGTAGGCATGGCCTGAGGTCACATCTCCGGAGTTAATACACTTTTGGCAGTGAGATGAAGTTCCAGTCCTACACTTCCTTCCATGACCCTGTAAAGGTCCCATTGGAGGGTTATAAGGTTTGTCTGGAACCTTAACTCCTTGAGTTAATGTTCCAGACAAGAGTAACATTAACTCCTTGAGCTCAATTTCTCTCCACCTGGTTTGCACTAAACTCTATCCAGTTATATTTCCACATTAAATAGTGGTGTCCTGACAAGAAAGCTTCAGCTATCCTAATCCAATCATTAAGTGGCATGTCTTCATTAGCAAGCATTTTTAACAAACTCTGAACTAAAGGAGCTGTGGGGCCATATATAAAGCAAACAAACAGACTTAAAACTCTGAAGTTTTTTTTTTTTTTTTTTTTTTTTTTTTTTAAGAAATAGGCTCAAGTGATTGAAATGGCTGACCGGAATTATTTGGATACGCTCAAAACCCTTCTATCTTTTCTCCTGACACTCTGATTGCTCAGAGACTTTACTGTAATAACAATAACATTTTTTTATCCAGGCACCTTTAATTTTAATTTAGTCTCAGTCATGGGCTGAGGCATGGGAGCCAAAATAGCCATAGTCAAATTAGAAAAATTGTGAACTAACTCTCTTTCTTCCTCAAATTCCTCCTCAGAGTCTATCTGAAACCATTTTCCCTTTCATCCTGAATGCATCTGTCCAGATCAAATGCCTCCTTCCCCACCTCCTGACTCCTCTCAGGAGACAAAGTCCCCTACAAAGGAAGGGGAGGTGCCCCAGGCTGAAAACTCTTGGGTAAAGTCTCTACAGCATTTAATAGCATTTTTAAAGACAGATATCAAATCAGATATATTTTGTATCTGGAGAGTGAAGTCTCTGTCTCTACTGCCTAATCATCATGTGAGATGCTTCTCTCTGCCATAATATCCTGCCTCACTTTGAGCCCCAAGGAATGCATGCAGCCTCTATGGACTGAGATCTCACACTCTCATAAAAATGTATCAAGCCAATCTCATATCAAGGTCCATAGAGTAAAATTTTCTTTGGGGATCTTGTCTGGTTCCTGGGCTGCATATCTGAAACACAGCTATTTACCAAATTTCTGCCTAGTCTTTATGTTTTAGTCAGCTTTTTCACTGCTGTGACTGCAAGACCCAACCAGAACAACTGTAGATGAGGAAAATTTTATTTAGGGGCTCACAGTTTCAGAGATCTCAGTCCATAGAGGCTGCATGCATTCCTTGGGGCTCAAGGTGAGACAGGATATTATGGCTACAGAGTGTGGCAGAGAGAAGCATCTCACATGATGATTAGGCAGTAGAGACAGAGACTTCACTCTCCAGATACAAAATATATACTCCAAAGCATCTCCGTAATGCTCACTTCTACCAGCCACACTGTGCCCACCTTCAGTTACCACTCATTTAATCCTTATCAGAGTATTAATTCACTCATTATGTTAAGGCTTTCATGAGCCAATGATTTCCTCCTCTGACCTTCCCACATTGTCTCACATGTGAACACACACCTCATATTCAAACCATAAAACTCCACATCTACGTTTCCCTCCTCAGGGAACCAAGAACAAGTGTCAATAGCAAATTCTCAAAACTGCACCAGCTGTGCCTTTGTTACAGTGCTGCCCTGTGATGTACGTAGTCTTAAGTGTTGCAAAATAAACATCTCTTTCTTTAGATCCAGTGTACCCCATATTTTTAAGCTAGCTATAAAACTCTTGCCTCTCCTTTATCTGACATGTGTCTTCTTTTAGGAGTGTCCCCAAAATGAGAACTTGTGAGTCTTTGGGGCCCTGTTCTAGGAGCCAACTTCCATGTCCTACATGATCATTTATTTAGATTCCAAAACTGGGTGGCAAAAGGATTGAGAAAAGACAAACAGACACAAAAGTAGCGAAAAAGCTGGGACCCAGTGGATTAGCCAAACTTTGAGGGATGAAGATTGACAAAGAGCAAAATCAGCACATTTATTATATAGGTTTAAACATCACAAGGATTTATTGTGAGAAAGTTTCTTCAAGATAAACAGAAGCAAAGTTAGTAGTAAAAGCAATCCAATTAGTACTATCAATTTTCTACCTCTGTGCAGCCACATTTGAACTCAAAGTTATACACTTTTTGCTAAGAAATTTCCAAAAGAGGCTTTGCCTCTGTCTCTGGGCAGCTCAAACACCAAAATTTATTTTCCCAACACAAATCAGATACTCTGATTATTTAATGCATTGCAAGATATAAATGAGATGACCTTGAAAGGCATTATCCATTCATGGTAACGTAATTTTCTGTAGTGGATACCACTCACCATTTTTTCTGGAATGGAGAGATGTCTACATCTTTCTTTGTGCCATTTCTGGAAGGAGGTTGTTCCCAACCATGGATTGATAAAAATCAATGAATTTTTTAAGCTTCTTCAGTCATGTGTCCTTTCACCGACCAGTCAATAATAAAATCAGGGTGTAACCTGGGCTGCATCAAAAACTTTTAAAAGGTCCTCCTGATAAACTGAAAGTAAATTATAAACATTGTCTTCAATCACTGAGGCATTTTTGACTGACATAGTATCTCCTCATCAGAATCCCAGTAGACTTCCACAATGGAAAGCTTTTACACATATCACATATCAGCAACATTCATGAGAAATGTTTGTACATTTAAATAAAACCAACCAATATTTCCTAAGAACCCAAGTTTCGTATAGTGCTGTCCTCTAAACTCTAGGGATTATAGATTTCCTCAGATTCAATGGGTCATTGTGTCCAGAAAAACTAGACGTGAACTCCATTGCCAACTGTAATGGTAGTACAATACTAACACAAAAATGCTTCATAATTTCTACGACTAGAATGAAGGTTAACATAAACCATGAAAATGAGCTTGAAGTTTTTGTATTAGGAAGGCACAAAAGTCAATGAATTTACAACCCTAAAATTCCTTTAAATAGCCTCAGGGCAAAATAGTGATGGTGTATATGAGAAAAATTTTTCTATTCTTCAGTAATTTATTTTAATGAATAATTCTAAAGTAAACCTGTAACAGATCTGCAGTTTAAGAAAATATTTCATACATCATTCAAAGTAAAAATTAGCATACTGAGCATACAGGATTAGTTTTTGAAAATGAGTTGACATGTGCAACATATAATGTGACGTGTGCATATCTCAGTTTTTAATAAAACAAAGAAAGTTGTAATTAGGTATTATTCTAGATAAAATCTCAAAGAAAACATTGAGTTGTCATCTTAATGTATCTATTTTCCCTTTTGTTTCTGAGCATTATGTATTGTTATAAAGTATAAAATCATATTTGTAGAATATAAACATTTTCTAAATTACATCATTTCTAATACATGGTTTTGAAGCTTTTATAAACTAGTAATTTATTCATAAATTATACTAGTTTTATATACTTTTTCAATAATTCTTCTACAATTAAATATTTTTATTTTCTTCCCTCATTTTATACTATAGGACATTCAAAATAAAATGCTTTCATATTCAAATTTCTTCACTATTTGTTTCAGGAAGACTTCATAAGCCATGTGTTGACTGAGTGATGTTTAAGCCATTAGGCAGGGGAGCCCCATACCAGGAACTCCCAGTAGGAATCCACTTGTTCAAGAATGCCTGATTCATGTGGTGCCCAAAACTAGCTCACAGATCAAGTTCTAGCACAGCATGGGAAATGTGAGTGACCCGCTAAGAGCCAAACAGTCTGCTTACCCCCACCAATATGCTGTTTTTAGTGAAGAAGCAAGCACAAGAGACAAGATTCCTCCCACACTGAAATCTTATCCTTACCAATCCTCTTTGGTCCATATTGCTATAAATAAAGCAAGCCAGAATCCATCTTTGTGAGACACTGTACCCCTCTGGTCGGTTTCACTTGTCACTGCCCCCTGCTCTGTAAAATATATTTCTGGTCTTTCCTATTTGTTTCCTGGTACTATTTTCATAGCTTTTATTTTGCAGCCAGCCCATCTGTCTAAAAGAAACCTTTCCCTCACCTATGTGGGATGTGAGCAAGAATTTGTTTCTTTTCAAATTTGCTTATTTTTAAAATTGACAGATAAAATTACATTTATTTTGTACAACATGACATTTATATAAATATATACATTGTGGAATAGTTAAATCCAGCTAATTATATACATTAACTCATTTGTATATCTTTTTGGTAGTTAGAATATTTAACATCCTCTCAGCATTTTTCAAGCATATAGTATGTTGTCACTAATTATTGTCACTGTGCTGTACAATTTATTCTTTGAACTGATTCCACAGGTCTAATTGTAATTTTGTATCCTTCAACCAACATATCTCCATTTACTACTAACCCATAATCCCAATGACCTCACCTTTTGATAACTAGCATACAGGGGTGATATCATGCACTATTTCTTTCTGCACCTAGCTTATTCCATTTAATATAATGTTTTATGGGTTAATTCCCATTGCAAATGACAGATTTCCCTTCTTTTTAATAGATGAATAATATTTCACTGTGTATATACACCATCTTTTCTTTATATATCCATCCACTAATGGACACTTATCATATATTGGCAATTTTTAATAGTGTCAGAATAAACATGAGAATGAAGATATCTCTTCTGCATACTGATTTTATTTCCTTTAGATGTATACCCAGAAATGGGATGGATAGATCAATATATTACTTATATTTTTAATTTTTTGAAGAACCCCCATACTGGTTTCCATAGTAATTGTACTTACACTCCCACAAACATTGTGCAAGTGTTCATTTTTCTCCACATTCTTATAGACACTTGATGTCTTTCTTCCTTTTGATAATTATGTTCTACCAGGGGTGAAGTGTTAGCTTACTGTAGTTTAAATTTTCATTTTTTCTGATAATTCACAATACTGAGGAATTTTTGTCGTCTTTTCAATAGAGTGTATTCATGTCTTTTGCTTATTTTTTTAATGGAGTCATTTATCTTCTTACAATTGAGTTCCTTGTTTACTTTGGTTATTAGCCTCTTATCAGATGAATGGTTTGCAAATATTTTCTCTAATTCCATATATTGATTCTTTGTGTTTATTGCTTCCTTGGTTGTGCAGAAGCTTTTTAGTTTTCACTAATTTGTCTTTTTTCCATTTTGTTGCTTATGCTTTTCAGGTCACATCTTGAAAAAAAAAATCCTAGACCAATGTTGTGTAGATTTCCCCTACTTTTCCTAGTAGTTTTACAGTTTCTGGTCTTACATTAAGTATTTAACCCATTTTGAGTTTGTTATCTGAGATAAAATCCCAATTCCATTCTTCTGTATGTGGATATCCAATTTTTCCCATAATATTTATTGAAGAGACTATACTTTTCTTTTGTGTATTCCTGGCATTTTTGCTGAAAATCAATGCAACGTATATCTGTGGGTTCATATTTGGACTTTCTATTCTGTCCATATGCTGATGTGTCTTTTTAAATCAGTACCATGTTTTCATTATTATAGCTTCAAAGTATATTTTTGAATCAGGCAGAGCAATGTTTCCAGTTTCTTTTTGGTAATAACCACTTTGGTAATATTGGAGTTTTTTAAATAATTCTATGGGGATTTCAGGATTGTTTATTATTTTTCCACGAAAAATAACATTAAAAATTTGATAAGAAATTACAGTGACTCTGTAGCTCTCTTTGGACTTTTTAACAACATTATTTTTTCTAACCCATAAACATATATATTTCCACTTATTTGTCTTTCTCAGTTACTATCATCAGTGTTTTGCAGTTTTCAGTAGCAGGACTTGTACTTCATTGGCTGAAAGTATTTATAGTTATTTAAAAGTTTCTAGTTTTTTATAAGACATTGTGTTCTTGACTTCTTTATCATATAGTTCATTATTAGTACATAGAAACATTGATTTTTTGGTGTTGATTTTGCATCCTATAACCTTATAAAATTTGCTAATTAGATTCAGTATTTTTTAATGGAGCAAATGGTGTCAATTTCCCTTCTTCCTTTCTTATTTGAATGCTTTTTACTCTTTCTCTCACATAATTATTATGACTAAGAATGCAGTACTGTGTTGAAAAAATGTGGTGAAACTGAACCTCCCTTTTTGTTCTAGTACTTAAAGGCTTTCAACTTTTCACCATCGGGTATGAGGTTCATTGAAGGCTTTTCATATAAGGCCTTTTTTTTTAAGAGAGAGAGAGAGAGGGAGAGAGAGAGAGAGAGAGAATTTAAAAAATATTTTCAGTTTTTGGTGGACACATCTTTATTTTTATGTGGCGGTGAGGATTGAACCCAGTGCCCTGCACATGCCAGGCGAGCATGTTACCACTTGAACCATATCCCCAGCCCAAGGCCTTTTTAAATTTTTTTTTTAAGATTTATATGACAGTAGAGTATGCTTTTATATATTAGACATACATGGAGTGCAAGACATTACAATTTTTATCCCATTCTTGTTGTTGAACATAATGTGGAATTGCACTGGTCATGTATTCATATGTGAACATAGGAAAGTTATGTACAATTCATTCTACTGTCTTTCTTATTTCAATTTCCCTCCCTTCCCTTATTCCCCTTTGTCTAATCTAATAAAATTCAATACTTCCCCTCCCTACTCTTTCTTGTTATGAGTTGGTGTACATATATCAAAGAGAATATTTGACCTTTGGTTCTCTGGGACTGGCTTATTTTGCTTGCCATGATACTGGCAAATGTCATAATTTCATTTTTCTATACAGTTGATAAATATTACATTGTGTATATATACCACATTTTCTATATACATTCACATGTTAAAGGGCACCTAGGTTGGTTCCATATCTTGGCTATTGTGAATTGAGCTCCTATATACATTGATGTGGCTGTGTCCCTGTAGTACACTGATTTTAAGTCCTTCTGGTGTAAATCAAGGAGTGGAATAACTGGGTAAAATAGTGGATCCATTCCAAGTTTTCTAAGGAATCTTCTTACCACTTTGCCTAGAGGTTGCACCGTTTGCAGTCCCACCAGCAATGTATGAATGAAAATTTTCCCCACATCCTCATCTACATCTATTGTTAATTGTTTTGAGGTACCTTCCTACTATGCTTGAATTGTCAACTTTTTATCATAAAAATGATGTTTTATTTTGTCAGTTAATTTTTCCAAATCTGTTGAAATTACTATATGATTTTATCATTCTTTTGTTAAAATGAAGTGCTACATTTAATGATTTGTATATGTTGAATCACCTTTGTGTTCCAGTGTTAAATCCAACTTAATCAAGTTGAATGATACATATATATGTATATATATATATATACATATATATATTATATATATATATATATATATATAATATATATATATATATATATATATTGTAGTTGGACACAATACCTTTATTTTATGTGGTGCTGAGGATTGAACCTATGGCCTTGCATGTGCTAGGTGAGCGCTCTAGCACTGAGCCACAACCCAGTCCTGAATGATACTCTTAACATGTTGTAGAATTCAATTTGCTAGCATTTTCTTGATGGTCTTTGCATCTCAGATCTTCAGGGATATTGACCTAAAGTTTTTATTTTTTGTAATATCCTTGTCTGTTTTTTAAAATTTTTGAACGAGTACCTTTTGTTTGACTTTTTTTTCTTTTGGAATAGTTTGAGGATTACTATTTGAATATTTGATAGAACTTATCAGGAAAGCCATCAGTTCCTGAGATCTTTTTTGATTGAAGACTTCTTGTTATTGATCTTATCTCCTTACTGTTTTATCAGTGTGTTCAGACTTTCTGTTTCTTCATGATTCAGTCTTGATAGGTTGTAGGAATTTATACATTTTTTTCTAGGCTATTCAACTATTAGCATGAATTATCCATAGGAACTTTATTGTCCTTTGTATTTCTATGGTATCTCCTCTTTCATATCTTATTATGCTTCTTTGAATTTTTACTTTTTTCTTAATATATCTAATGGATTATTGATTTTTTACTATCTTTTCAAAAGAAATGAAATGTTAGTTTTATTATCTTTTTTTTCTATTGCATTTCTAGTCTCAGCTTCATTTGCTTCTGCACAAAGTTTGGAATGTTGCATGTTCATTTTTATGTCTCAATATATTTTTAGAATTTTTGTCATTTTTAATTTGATTTATTGGTTGTTTAAACAATAGCATGTTGCTTAATTTACATATATTTCAAACTTTGTAAATTTCTCTTGTCATTATTTATTTTATCCACTTTATTCAGAGAAGTTTACATGTTATGACTCTGAACTCCTTAAAATAGTCAGAAATGAGTTTTATGGGCTAACACATGATATTTCCTGGAGAATGTTCTCTGGGTACTTGAGAAGAATGTATACCATAATGCTTTAAGATAGAATGTTTTATAACCATCTTTTAGGTCCACTTGATCTCAAGTGGAGTTTAAAAACATTGTTTTCTTATTAATATTCTGTTTGAACAGTCAATTTATTGGTGAAAATGGAATATAGAAGTCCCTGCTTTTATCACATTCCTGTTTATTTTTAAGACTTTTAATATTTGTTTTATATAATTTAGAGTTATTATATCCTTGGTGAAATTGGTTTCATTATTATATAATGAATTTTTTATTTAACTTCATAGTTTTTGACTGAAAGTCTATTATAACTGTTGTTAGTCTTGCTAATCCTGTTCTCATTTGGTTTCCATTTTTTTGGTCATTTCCATCCTTTATTTTCAGTTTGTTTGTCTTTAAAGAGAAAATGAATCTTTTTAGTCACACAGTTGGAACTTGTTTTATTATCTGTCAGTCATCTGTCTTTCAATTGCATATTTTAGTCCATTTACATTAGAAGTAATTACTGATTGGTAAGTAAGGACTTACATTTTTATTATGTTAGTTTGTTATTTGTTTTTCTTCTTTTTTTCCTGTTTGCTTGGATTTTTGTTTTGTTTTGTTGTTTGTTTGATTTTTGCTTTTGATACTGCATATTGAACTCAAGAGCACTTATCACTGAGCTTCATCCCCAGTCTTTCCTATTTTTTTTTAAATTTTGAGACAGCATCTCATTATGTTGCAGAGGGTTTCACTAGTTTTCTGGTTGTTTTGCAAATCCTTTTTGATTTTATCTATTTCTTGATGTTTCTTTTGGTTGTAGGCATTTTTCTTGAGCAAATGACAGAACCATATTTTAGCAAATGTATTTTCCCACTTATTATATTAGATCATTTTAAGGAAAGCTTTAAGATTCAGAAAATTGGAAGAGGCATTTTTAAATGCAAAAGTAAATGAATGCACAAAGGTGAAAATGCAGGAAAGTATAAGAAATGGAGTTATCATAACATTATAGTTGGTTTGGAAAGGGATGGTGGTTTGGGGTTATATATACAATACAATGTACTGGTTAAAAGGGAAGTAATGAGAAGTATAATTAGAAACCTCTTAGTGTATCGAACTTTGTTTCTGCCTATATAAGTAACAGAAAGCATCAGTGGCTATTTATTTATTTATTTATTTATTTTTATATTTCTTTTTTTATTGGTTGTTCAAAACATTACAAAGCTCTTGACACATCATATTTCATACATTTGATTCAAGTGGGTTATGAACTCCCATTTTTACCCCATATACAGATTGCAGAATCACATCGGTTACACATCCATGTTTTTAAATAATGCCATTCTAGTGACTGTTGTATTCTGCTACCTTTCCTATCCTCTACTATCCCCCCTCCCCTCCCCTCCCATCTTCTCTCTCTACCCCATCTACTGTAATTCAATTCTCTCCTTTGTTTTTTTTTTCCCTTTCTCACATCCTCTTATAAGTAATTTTGTATAACAATTTCCATGCAATTTCCCTTCTCTCTCCCTTTCCCTCCCATCAATGGCTATTTAGGTCAACCTCCTAACTCTCTCTTCATATGATAATAACCAAAGTTTGATATATAAGATCTTGAGATAAGTAAAGTGTCTATATCCAGAAATCATTTGAAACAATTTGCATGATGTCAATCTTGATAAAAATAAACACACTCAGAAGTTATTTTTCTGTGTAACAAATTCTTATATGATTTTTTTGAATACTCACTACACATTGAAGGTTATTTTACATTTATTGTATTATATACATACTTTTTGGCTCAAGTAAAAATTTAAGCATTTATTCAAAATACACTTATTTTAATCACAATGTTAAAGTGTTTACTTCTCATATTAGACTAGGAAATTAGTTATCTATGTTTAAATCTACTGTCCTTTCTTTAAACAAATCGGACATATTTTCTAATTCCACCATATATACTGCTTCTTCACTCTACCCTTCTCATCAGTGGCCTCTGTGACTCCTCTAAGGCTTAGAAATTCTAAAGATGTCAGTTTGAAAAGATATTTGCTCTTAAAGGCATTTGTTCAACCAGAATTCTGATTTAAGTCTAGTTTATTTATCCCTCTTAGAAAAGGATGCACTTCTTGCCTAGAAGTTATTATGCTATTAATAAAGAAGGATATCTCTAATTTGGAGAAAACAATGTTTAAACCATCTTGATTTCTTAAAGACTTTCCCAAGTCTTTCATCATGACAAAGATAAAATGCCTTAATATTTCCTATTTGTTCTTGCTTTGGGAAAGGACAAAGGTTTCTAATTAACTTTCTTGAAAAAGGCATTCTCAAGATTACTTATGCTTTGCATCAAAAGTAGAGTACAATTTCACATTGATATAGTGATATGCCTTTCTCTCATTAGGGTTTCTTAAATGTTAACTAAATTATAAAATGTACTGAACATACATACCTTAAAAATGTGAAGTTCTCTTCTAAAAATGTTTCTGTGGTTTTTTCCTACCACTGGTTTAAGTATTCTTTATCCTGAGACTTCTACATTAATACTTCATAAAGTTCTGATATTTCACCAAGTCTGGATTACATTTACATTTCCAAAATAAATAATCTTTACAGACAAAGAAAGTAGCATACACATCAAATGAGTCAGAACTCAGGGTAATATAAGCACTATGAACAACTATTGTTAGCCTTAGTAGTTATGCTTTTAACACCGAATTAAAGTCTTTCACCCCAAAGCTCAAGATATCTGTACAGGTTGAGCATCCTTAATCCATAAAGCTCTGAAACCTGAAAATTTTAAATACACTTGTGATAATACAAGTGGAAAATTCTACATTCATCTGCTGTGATGGATTATAGTCAAAATGTGCAATAATATTTGTTAAGATTAGCTTCAGCTATTTACATAGGTTATATATAAATACAAACAAATTCTGCCATATTTAGAAATGGGTCTCATCTTCAACACATGTCATAAATATAAAAATATTTCAAAAACACAAAGAAAATTTAAAGTATGAAACTCTTGAAATTTAAAAAGTTTTGGTGACAATCCCCTAACAATTACCCACAAATTAATTTTTTAATTACTCAAATTATTTACAAAACTCCAAAGTTCTCATGACGTAGTGCAGCACCAGATGTTCTGTTATTTTCAAAGAATATATCTGGTTGCAGTTAATTTTGGTAGTGTGGTTCAGTGTACTATGAGTCTTTCCTTTAAGTGATTTTTCTCAGATCTCGATCATACCAAAAGACACAATAGAAAAGTCCAAATGAGGGATTTTTTGAACAAGTCTACATGTCTTCACTATGCAACATCATATTGAATTCTATGAATTCCACACTAAATAAAAACAAAAATCATGAATCTACTTAAACTAATCTACTTAAACTAATAAATTTATATTATAAATACAGTTGCTAGTTCAGTATTCAAATAGAAAATACTATTTTTCTGTATTTTCACAAATAAACTTTCCATACTAGTGCACACAATCTAATAACATTCATGCCCAATGTGACTGTAAAATGTCAGAAACAAAATATTTTTATCAAGAAGAACACATAGCATGAGATTGGATTATTAGTCTAAATGAATTGTTACAAAATCAATACAAACTTTTTAAATAAGTAATTTTATTTTGTTGACAACCTTTCACTTTGAAATGAAAATGTTTCTCATTAGGTTGCCTAATGCCCCTTTTACATCTTTATTCCTCAGGGTATAGATGAAGGGGTTGACTGTAGAAGTCACCACTCCATAGAAGAGAGCCATGAACTTGGGCTGGTCCCTTGTGATGGAGGAGGAAGGCTGAAGATACATGCTAATAGCTGGACCATAAAATAAGGAAACTACAATAAGATGAGAAGAACATGTTCCAAAGGCCTTTTTCCTTCCCTCAGAAGATTTAATCTTAAGTACAGCATGTCCAATACTAGCATAAGAGGAGAGAATTAAACATAAAGGAATAACTAAAATAAAAATACACACCACAGACAGTGCAAGTTCATTAGCTTCCTTTTCACCACAGGCAGTCTTTATCAGAACTGGAATCTCACACAACAAGTGATCCAGTTTATTGACACCACACAATGGCAATTGTAAGGTCAGTGTGGCCTCCGATAAAGCAAAAAGCACTCCAGTCAGCCACATAATACACGCTAATAAGATGCAGATGCGTTGATTCATGATGAGGGTGTAGTGCAGAGGCCTGCAGATGGCCACGTAGCGGTCAAAGGACATGATAGTCAAGAGAAGACATTCTGTGGCTCCCATAAAGTGGAAGACATAAAGCTGAACTACACATCCTACATAGCTGATGGTCTTCTTAGAGCTTCCCAGGTTTAACAGCATCTGAGGCACAATGCTTGTGGTTAAACACATGTCTAAAAAGGAGAGGTTGGTGAGAAAGAAATACATGGGACTACTGAGACGAGGGTCTAACTTGGACACCAGAATGATAGCAATGTTTCCCATCATGGTCATGGGGTATGTAATAAGAAGAACAATGAATAGAGGAAGCTCTAGCCAAGGCAGATCATCTAAGCCTAGTAGGATAAACTCTTCAGGGTGGCTTTCATTAATGAGTGCCATTCTCTTCAAGTTGTGTCACCTGTAATAAGGAAGTGGCAAAACTTTAGAAAGTGTTATAAGTAATTAAAAAGCATAACCATACATTGGACATATGATTACAGAGGATATTTTGCAATAACTCTTGGATGGAAGAAAGCAAAATCTGTCACTAGGTGACCAAATTTCTATTTATGACACTCAAGAAATGGCATTTACATTAAAAAATAGCTAAACATTCTGAAACTGAATTTTCTCCTTTGAATAATAAAGGCAGACAATAATGTTCTCCCTATGGTGAAAATTTAATAAGTAGTGGTAACTCTGCTGGACACCCAGACAGTGGTTTTCAAACTTTACCTGCCATAAAAATCAGCTGGGGGGGATGCTGTTTAAATTAAGTTTACTGATTTTTATCTTCAATTTTCTGGTAGAGCAGCTATTGCATGGAGTCCTGGAATCATATGAGTCACTTTGCACAAGAGTGCTATAGCATTTCAGAAAAGATGGGAAGAGTACAATATCAAGGTAGTGATAGTAGAAGAAAGAGCAGAAAATGTAAAGCTCTGAGAATCATTATGATAGGCCTGTCCTACCCCAACAAGTTGTTTGAATAGTTTTACCATCTCCATAGGGAGTGAGAAGCCTGGATTTAATCCAATTTCTACTAGCTACTTGGAATTTAGCGAGAAATCAAACACTTTCAACATCAGTTTCTTCAGATAAAAATAGTGTGTGTGTGTGAAGGTACAATGACATAAGTTTCACCATGCTTAAGAATTTGTCTAAAAAAATTGTATAGTAACAAAAATGTTGGTGAAGATTTGAGGGGAAAGGTATACTCATATATTGCTGGTGGGACTGCAAATTGGTGCAACCATTAGCAGTATGGAGATTTCTCAGAAAACTTGGAATGGAACCACCACATGATTCAATTTTCAAATTGGAGTTCAAATAAGCATTCTACAGTGATGCAATTACATCAATGATTATAGCAGCTCAAACCACAATAACTGGAACCAAACTTGATTCCCTTCAATAGAATAATGGATAAAAAAATATGGTATATATACACCATAGAATATTACTTTACCCTAAAAATGAATGACTTTATGAAGTTTGCCAGTAATTGGATGGATCCGAATACTATCATGCTAAGTGAAAAAAGCCAATCCCCAAAAAGCAAAGGTCTAATTTTCTCACTGATATATGAATACTAACACACAATGGTAGCAGGGAGGGGAATTATACAAAGGGGAATGAAGGAAATAGAGAGGGTTTGGGAATAGGAAAGACAGTAGAATGGATCAGACATAACTTTAGTATGATCATATGTGAATACACCACCAGTGAAACTCCACATCATGTACAACCACGAGTATTGGATCCTACTTAGAATAAGTTATATTACATGTATATAAAACATTTGAACATATACTCTACTGTTATGTATCCTTGAAAAGAACAAATAAGAAAATAAAACTACACAAAAAATAAAAGAAAGAATTTGTTTGTGTATACTTTATTACATGCATAACTATTACTTCCAACCTCAATATGTGTTCTTTTATATTGTATTTTAGATAATTTGTCCTTCTTGTAAGGATTATTCATTATTTTGTCTTAATAAAAGAGTTTGGACAGGTTCCATTGATCCACTAATCATAGGTAACTACAAATACAGTTTTAAATTCCACATCAACTGCTATCAGGAGAAAATTCAATATCCTCATTCAGGCTCAGAGACATTTTAAAATATACAAGTTATTTTATATTTCCAGGATGTATTTATTTATTTATTTATTTACTAAAAGGAGTATTGAAAATAAAAAAAAATCAATAAGCTGAGTAAAACACTATGTTGAGAGAGATGAATTAGGTAATGAAGGTTTTGGTTTATGTTGCAGATTTCATAAAGCACACTCCACCACAGTCTTCTGTAAGAAGAGGAATATTCAGAGGGGAAGTTGGGACAGCATCCTAGCCACAAAATTCAGAGTCACTCTGTTAGTCAATTAGCAATTTCAAGGTACACTTCTCAGGGTTACAAAGCACAGTTTTCAAATTCTCTATCTCATTAAATCTGCAGTGTCATCTTGTAAGAATTACAGAAAGTTACTCAGAATTAATATGTGAATGTTGCCTTTTGATTATATGTATTGTAGTTTGGAAGAAATAACAATGATAAAACAATAGTAATTCCAAGCAATACTCACTGAGCTATATTTGACAGAAATCCAATAATGTTTTACATCTACTAAATTATAGTACCCACCCACCCTATGACAAAGGAAATTTTAGTATCCATATTTTAGGATATTGTTAATCATTAATTCTTAGAGTCTTCTAGTAATTAGAAAGGTAAAGGTAAAGATCAAAATATAATCAATGCCTTAAATGAGGTAGTGAGATGTCAAGATAACAAATTTGGAATTAAAAAAAATTAAAGATTAAAATATATGTACTGCAAATTTGTTCTGAATTAGTGTGGCTCCTTTATTTTAGCCATATTACTCAATATGTTAATAGGAGCTCAGAGAATTTAGAAACATCTCTGGGCCCAAGTTTTCTTTCACATAAAAATACCATGATGTGGAAGAGATATGAAATAAGCAGAATCAGAATTATCCTATTGAAAAACAAATTTTTTAAAAGTTACAGTTCACCCACATTTTTAAATAACTACGATAAAAGATACATGATTTTTATTTTTTTAAAACATTGTTATGTTCACATCATATATAATTTTTTACCATAGGCCATTCCTTAATTGTTTCTTTTTCTAGTTGTTTTATGTCAATAATGCTTTATTGAAATATGCTCCATTCTACAATTTTTTAAGAGGAATTTTCAATTTAGTCTTCCAGGAGTTTTTCCATAACTTATTATATCTAACACTGATGTTAATCATCCCTTCAGTATGCTCTCTGTGATTTTATTTAATTTATATTATTTTGGACTTTGTTCCTATTTTATCTTTATTAAGTATGGTTTTGACTGTGAATGGTGTTCACCCTGTTCCTTTTTTCTCTGTTTGCCTAGAGACAAAACAGCAGGTATGCCTAATCCATGCAAGTCACTCTAAAGTATATTTAAGGTCATTAATTCTTCTTATCTTTTCTGTATCATTCTCATATTTCATTATTTTAACTCTTGGATTCTATGACTTTTTGATCTCCTACTTCCAGTGATTTCCCATCCCTATTTCACTACATGGAAATCTATACACAAACATTTAAAGTCACTTTAGTAAGTTGGTAGACTGTATTCTTTTTGCCATTTCTTTGTATCCACCCTCATATTTTCATTCCAGTATATCTTGTTTCTACTTTATATTCATCCTATACAATATTTAATTTATACTTGCAATTAGTATTTAGCTTTATATAGAATAGAAGATCACAAGAAGAAAAATACAGGTTATTTTCATCTGACCCTGAACTCTGATTGAAACATATGGGGAAATCAATCCATAAAATTTTGAACTTTTGTTAAAATTGATTGATATGAGATAGTCATATAATTGACTGAAAGCTTCATATCTCATTCAAATAGTTCATATTTGTCAGAACTACATTTTTATGCTTTTACCATCAATTTCAGTGAGAAACTAAGAGAGACATTAATTGCAAGTGAAGTCTAGTTGTTCACAAAGACACCAAGCTAGTTATTTCCAAACATTATAAAAGGTTTCCTGAAATGAAATATACTCTGCCTTTCATATGTGTATTACATAGTATGATGTACACATTCCAATCTCCTCTGAGAATACATTCCCCATAAAACAAGTATCTTTTACTTACTTTATTTTGATAGACTTCAATATAAAGGAAATGTGAGGAAGTATATTTAAATTTTTAAATTTTCAGAGGACAAAGAAACTTTAGTTCACAGGTGTATATTTAACTTTTAACTTCAGAGCAGTTAGTTTTTCTGTTGATGCAGATGACAAAGGAAGAACACCTAGGTTAGGAAGGCAAAGTAGAAAATATTCAGAATGCTCTCTGAGCATGCTATTTACATGCTATTCATAAAAACTCCTGGACATTCTTTTCACATAGACCATTCTTTTGTCCTTTTCCCAGGTGAGTTATCAGAAAAAAATTGGGAGACAGAGTTCTCTATGGAAATGCTTCTTTTATACAATTAGTTACCTACTGATCTGAGCTCATTCAATTACCCCAAAAAGTGAACACTAATTTCAAATGGAATACAATTAAAGATGAATAAATTAGAAAAAAAAAGATATAATTAGAATAGAGAAAGTTTGAATAAATGTTTCAGGGGAATTTTTATGAGAATTCATTGAATATCTTGCATCACTAATTCTTAGAATAGCTCACCTAGATTTAATTATTTCTAATAGTAATTGTAAATGAGCACAAAATAAGTTTAAAACAAAACAAAAAAGTGATCTTTCCAATGAGAAATATTAAATATTAAATAAAAACTTCACAATATTTGTTTTTCTAGAAAAAAGATGTAATTATGATTTTCTCTCTAACTCTGTATTGTCTTCCTCTCTACAAATATTAGTGACATATGTAGATAGAATTAATATTCTTTTCAAATTACATGTATTATATTAAACTACATTATTTAAAAACACAAAATCAATGACATTGAATAGAACAGAAAGCATAAGCTTTTCCTTTGACTACTGTCCCCAATGGTGTATAATTCACCTTCTTTCTGTAATGGTAACTATATCATGTGAGTGTATTTTTATGCATTATATATGTGACGATTATTTTTCAGTCTGCTTTCCCTTTCCTAGACCCACCCTCTATTCAAATATATATATATATATATATATATATATATATATATATATATATATATATATATATTTTTTTTTTTTTTTTCCAGAAGACAAAATTACAGCAAACTTTATCATATATCTAGTTAACTTTTATTCATGATTCATGAATATGGGCAGCTTCCTTTCTCCTAAATAGAGTGAGCTCCCACTGGTTAATGGCAGAACAGAAATTATCAATGTGGATAACAAAGAATTAACACTAGAATAAGTTCATTGGTAGATGTCAGTTCACTTCTTCAGGTTTCTTTTCTTTTTCTCCCCCTCATTCTCCTCCATCTCCTTTTCTTATTCCCCTCCTCCTCCTCCTCCTCCTCCTCCTCCTTCTTCTTCTTCTTCTTTCTCCTTTTACTTCTACTTCTGCTTCTTCTTTCTTCTTGTGAAAATCGAACCTCCTTACTTGAGTAGGCCATAATTTCCTGTTTTTAGTAAAAACATTTCTTTCTTTTTTGGGGCCGGGGATTTATCTGCTTTCTTAGAGGTTCTGTTTGACAATGTTGTATTCAACATAACTGGCTTTATTTTGGCTTGGTTTGGTCTTCTGGGGCCACATGCAGGAACTCAGTCCTAAATAATGGCCTCTTAAATATTTTGTTTAATACTTTCTACTGTGTTGTTCCAATAGAGGTTGAATCAAAAAGATTCTTTCATATCTGTCTTCTGGTCAGGTTTAACTGATGGCAGTCACCATGTGAGCATTTAAGAGAGAAGGAACAGCTGGTTGGAGGTATACTCTCTTAGTTCTTTCTCATCTGAACCTGTGAGACAGGCTTTGTTGCTCAACCAAAGAACACAGATGCTGGGTGTGGCCATACATGTTCAGACTTCTCTCTTCTTGTTTCCAATACTATTTCTTCTTTTTGCTACCTTAGGTTTTGGTTTGCAACCAGGCTCCCCACTCTTGCAATTATCAAGGTAGTGCTTATATAATACACACTTGGGATACCCTTGTAGGATTTCTCAGTCTTTCCCATACTTTTGTAAACACTTCCTTTCTGAAACATTCCTCAATGTCCTAGTTGGAGTGTGCCATCTCCTCTGTTGTGAACAATGGTGACATTAACTCTCCATTATAAGCAGATTGACATAGCTTCCTGATTCAGGATGTTTTTTCCTTTTGTTTATTTCTTTTTCCATTTTATTTTCTTTTTTAAATTGACAGAGTAGAATGTCTGTATTTAACTTTTACAATATGATGGTTTGCAGAATATGCACATTGTGCTATGACTAAGTGTAACCAATATATGGCTATTTAACATAGTTGTGATTTTGTGGTGAAAATAGCCTACATACACTGTTTTATCATTTTACAAGACTACAATATATTTTTTAACAAAGTCACCAAGTTGTACCATAGATCATTTGGACTTATTATTTCAATAATTAAGATTTACTATCCTTTTTCCAACAGCCCATGGTCCACAAACACCGAGCCTCTGGTAACCAACACTTTGCTCTCTAATTTTATAAAATCAAATTTTTTTTTTATTCCACATATAAGTTATATTATGCACTATTTATCTTTCTGTGCCTATCTTAATAAATTTAATATCATAATTCTGCTTTCATTAATGTTCATAAATGACAGGATTTGTTTCTTTTTTATAACTAAATAGGAGTCCCTTGTATATATGCACAACATTTTAAAAATCCATTTATTCAGAAGCAGAACCTTAAATTGATTTGATATTTTTCCTAATGAACATCATTATGTTGATTTAAATTACATTGGTTATAAACCCAGTGGCAGGATTGCTGAGTTATTTTCCTTGCATAGGTCATTTCTTTCTTTAAAAGAGTTTATCAAAAAAATCAACATGGGATTAAAAAAGCAAAAAATAGTGAATTTTATAAATATTGGTTCCCAATATGAACCATTTCTATCATTATGCTCTGAGCTCTATGATCAAGATCTGTCAGGTAACAAGTGTTGGGAAATGTTCCCAATAATATTTTTTCATTTAATATCATTTTTAAAACTAATCCATAAAAATTGTACACAATTATGTGGTATAATGTGATATTTAGATACTTTTATATATTCAAATAAGAGTAAACCTATCAGTCTTCTTAAACATTTATCATTTCCTGTGGTAAAGGCTTATTTTTATTAAATATACAATATATTATCTGTAGTCACCCCTGTGTAAAAGAACATGAAAACTTATTACATCTATGTAACTGTAACTGCTACCTAGCACTTGTTGACAAAATTCTTGTTTCTCCCTCCCCCTTACTTTCTATAATTCTGGTAATAGGTATTCTACTTTGAATTCATCTGGGAAACTACATGTGAGTGAGATTATGAATTACTAATTGTTCTGTGTCTTGCTTACTTCATTTAATGTAATGACTTCTAGTTCACTCCGTCTTGTTGAAAATGACAAAATTTGATCAATTTCTTGTGGCTGAATAGTATTTCATTGTGTATATGTATGTTTCTTTATTGACCCATTAGTGGATGACACTTAGACTGATTCTATTTCTAGGCTATTATGAATAGCACAGCATTAATCATATGAGTGTAGATGTCTTTAAGGCATACTGAATTCATTTCCTTTGGATGTAAACCCAGTGGTTTGATTGTTGGATCATATGGTGATTCTTTTTTTTTTTTTTAATTTTTTGAGAAACTTTCATAATCCATAAGAGCTGTAATAATTTACATTCCCACCAAAGAGCGGGAGGGTTCCCTTTCTCCCACATCCTCTCAGGTACTTGTCGCCATTTCGGTAATAACCATTCTAACTACAGTGAAGTAAATATCTCATCTCTATTTTTATTTTCTTGATCATTAGTGATATGTGTGTTTTTCATATGCCTGTTGGTCATTTATGTTTTCTTTAGAAAAATATCTATTTACATTTATTGACCATTTTTAAATTGGATTATTTTGTTTTTAGCCATTTAGTTGTTTGAGTTTCTCATATATCTATCTATATCTATATCTATCTATGTATCTATCTATATATATATATATATATATAGAGAGAGAGAGAGAGAGAGAGAGAGAGAGAAGAGGGGAGAATATATAAGTATACTTATAAAGCTAAAGGGGTAAATTGTAGATGAGACTGTTAGATGTCTCAAACTAACCATCCTCCCTTCTACATATTAGCAGAAATTTTAGCTAGATCTATGACTATTCATAATAAAAAAGATCACATTTCTCATTCTTCCATAAATCCAAGCTTTACCAAGAGCCTGAATTTTAATCAACAAAACATATTTGAAATTATAATTGACAGAATTCTGAAATCCTTTAAATAAAATTTCTTCTTCTATCCAGTTAATTAGAGAATAGCTGATGGCTTGGAAAATACAATGGGAACTATCATGACCTATTAAATCCTGATTTCCAGAGGATATTATGCACCAGACACAATCCAGGAACCTTGGATATTTGTGTCTGTGTTTACTTTTAAGTGAGAGAGGAAAATAATTTTGTTTACTCTGTTAAATGTGCAATTGCTTTAAACACTATGGCCATACATAATTCTGCTTAATATATTATCTCTATAACACGCAAATATGTGGTTTTGATTTAAGTTATTAATAGAAAAAGCTAAAGATAAAAAATAATATTGATTCAGAGACTAATGAATACCAATGGTACAGGGAGGTAGAAAATGAAAATTCCCTATTGAATCAGTAACTCTTAAATATAACAAAAAATATTGTATATGTACTAAAAAACATGATTTAGAAATTAATTGTTTTAGGAATACATCTTAATAATCTTTGAATTAAAAGCACAACTAGAGCTCAAAGGGCTTAATTGACCATATTGGGACAATATAGACAACCAAATAATGTAAAACAGTAATATAAAGTGGGAATTTATGAGTAATTATGTTATAAATAAAAATATAAGTTAAAAGAAAAAAATAAATAAATGGAGGGAAGAATACTTACTTATAGAATGTCAACCAATAAATATAGAAGGTACACTTAAGTAAGAGGTTCATTAGTGGATACTAAATTAATGAGTGAAAGCTTAATCAGGATCAACATATTTACACAATTTCAGACTATCTCCCTACAGATTACTAATTAATTTTTAAAATTAATTTATTTTTTTGGTATCAGGGATTGAACTCAGGGACCACTGAGCCACATCCCCAGTTACCCCTATTTTGTATTTTATTTAGAGACAGGGTCTCATTGAGTTGCTTAGCACCTCTCTTTTTGCTGAGACTGGCTCTGAACTTGTGATTAGCACCTCTCTTTTTGCTGAGACTGGCTCTGAACTTGTGATTCTCCTACTTCAGCTTCCCGAGCCCCTGGGATTACAAGCATGCACCGCCACTCCTGGAACTAATTAATTTTTAAGAAAAAAATATAACTTCACACAGAGACACCTTGAGAATACCATCTTATAGTTAAGCAATTAAAATTAACCTTATTGAGTTTTAAGACCCATAAACCTCATGTGCATTTCTGAAATGATTCATCAAGATTATTATCCACAAATCATGTACCTATGTACCAATGATGTGTCAGCAGAAAGAGAAATAAGAAAAACTACCCCATTCAAAATAGCATCAAAAACCATAAAATACTTGGGAATCAATTTAATAAATGAGGTGAAAGAACTCTACAATAAAAACAACAGAACACTAAAAAATGAAATTGAAGAAGACCTTAGAAGATGAAAAGATCTCCTATGTTCTTGGATAGGCAGAATTAATATTATCAAACTGATCATACTACCAAAAGTGCTATACAGGTTTAATGCAATTCCTATTAAAATTTCCACGAAATTATTCATACAATGAGAAAAAGCAGTCATTTGGAAAAATAAAAGGACCAGAATAGCCAAAGTAATCATCAGTAAGAAAAGTGAAACAGGAAGCATCACAATACCAGAACATAAATTATACTACAGAGCTACAGTAACAAAAATGATAGTATTTGCACCAAAACAGGAAGGAAAGCAAATGAAACAGAATAGAAGACACAGAGTCAATTTAAAATAAATAGAGTTATCTCATACAAGACAAAAGTGCCATATCATACATTGGAGAAAAGATAGCCTCTTCAGCAAATGGTGCTGGGAAAACTGGAAATCCATATGCAGCAGAATGAAATTTAAGCCCTATTGCTCACCCTGCACAAAAATCCACTCAAAATGGATCACCAACCTAAGCATTACACCAGAGACCCTGTGCATAGCCAGAAGGAAAATAAGCGCAAATTTCCATCTTGTTGGCTTAGGAACTGAATTCCTCAACAGGATTCCTAAAGCAAAAGAAAAAAAAAATAAGAATAAATGAATGAATGGCATCAAACTTAAATGCTTTTTCACAGCAAAGGAAACAATCAAGAACATGAAGAGAAAGCTTATAAAATGGGAAAAAACATTTGCCTTCTGCACCTGAGATAAAGCGTTAATCTCTAGGATATAAGAACTCAAAAAACTTAACACCAGAACTATAAATAACCAAATCAGTAAGTGGACAAAGGAGCTAAAGAGGCACTTCACAGAAGAAAAAAATATATAATGGTCAACATATGCATGAAAAATGTTCAGCATTTCTAGCAATTAGAGAAATGCAAATTAAAACTACACTGAGATTCCATCTCACTCCATTCAGAATGACAATTATCGAGAATACAAGTAACAATAAATGTTGACGAGTATGTGGAGAAAAAGTTACACTTATACATTACTGGTGGGACTGCAATTTGGTGTGCAACAACTCTGTAAAGCAATATGAAGATGCCTTAGAAAACTTAGAATGCAACCAACATTTGACCCAGTTATCCCTCTCCTCCACATATACCCAGAGGTCTTAAAATTAGCATACAACAATCAATGTTTGGGCTGGGGATGTGGCTTAAGCGGTAGCACGCTCACCTGGCATGTGTGTGACCTGGGTTCGATCCTCAGCACCACATACAAACAAAGATGTTGTGTCCGCTGAAAACTAAAAAATAAATATTAAAATTCTCTCTCTCTCTCTCTCTCTCTCTCTCTCTCTCTCTCTCTCTCTCTTTAAAAAAATAAATAAAGTTCTTCTTTGTTATTTAAAAAAAAAACAATCAATGTTTATAGAAACTCAATTTACAATAGCTAAGTTATGGAACCAACCAAGTCTCCCTTCAACAGATGAATGGATATAGAAAATGTGGTACATATACACAATTGAATATTATTTAACCATGAAAAATTAAATGGTGATATTTGCCAGTAAATGGATGTAACTGGAGACTCTCATATTCAGTGAAATAAGCCAAACCCCCCCAAACACAGGGTGAATGTTCTCTCTGATATGTGGATGCTGACACACAATGGTGGGGCACAAATGATTAGAAAAAGGGGAGTGAAGGGAAGGGAGAGAAGATGGGAATAGAAACAATAGTAGAATTAATTGGGCATGAATTTCCTATATATGAATACATGACCAATGAAAATCCACATCATGTACAACAGCAAAAATGGGCTTCTAATTAGAATGTTATAATTCACATATGCATAATTTGTAAAAATACACTCTACTGTAATGTATATCTAAAAAGGACAGCAAAAAAAAAAAATTCACTCTGTATGGTGGGGATATAAAGTGAACTTTGGAGACAATTGATAAGGTCAAGTCAATCTCAGAGAATGTCCTGTTGAAGTGTTTAGCAAAAAATAATTTGGGAAAAATTCATGTATATGTATATCTATACTTAAATTATATTTACATATTATATATTTTTAAATGGCACCAAATGTAAATGAAGAAGGACTCTCCATAAAGGGCAAATACAGTATTTGGACTATTAAAGCAATTTTTATAATTATATTCAAATATATTATAACCATAATTGAATAATATGCAAAGGTAAAACTAAAAAGAAACACTGAGTCAAGATATTGCCTTCCAGATTAAGGTTTTAGCACATGTAGTTTCTTCTGCTTTAAATGCTCTTCCCCTCTGACACTACATCTAATTTATTTCTACTTTACTTACAGATCTGAGGCTAAATGACACCTCCTGAGAAGAGCTTTCCTTAAATGAATTAATTACCTTCTATTTTACTCGTGAAACCTTGTCATTGGTACAGCACAACCTTTATTACAACATATAATTAGATGTTTGTCATTATGATTTGGTATTCTGTGAGGGGGAATTTTGCGTATTTTATCCACAATGAACCTCACAATTATCAATATCTATGTATGTAGGCATTAAGGAATTGTCAGCAAATAAATAACCAAAATAGCCCTGGTTTGGGGTATGTACTAAGTTTAAGAATACAGACAAACTTTAAGTGTCTCAGATTAAGGTGTATATGACAATAATGTAGATATAGGCAATATAAAAATATTTTAGATATTGATGGGGATTTAAATGTTAGGGCCCAAATCACCTTGTATTTAAGTTATTAATGTCTCATAATTGATAAGTATTTACAAAATTATTTGTAAGCAGATTTTTGAAAATTAAAATTTGTTGCAAATTTATAATTATGATATTCTAATAGTAATTTCACTATCAATAAGTTTTTTATTTTGGGCTGGGGTTGTGGTTCAAAGGTATAGCGCTCACTTAGCATGCATGAGGTACTAGGTTTGATCCTCAGTACTTCATAAAAATAAAGGTATTGTATCCACCTATTACTAAAAATAAATAAATATTTTTTTTTAAAAGTTTTCATTTCAAGTGTATGGTATTATAATTCTAAGATAGTGTCCAATATTAACCAAATATCACATTGGAAAACTCTTCAGGACAAAATACATTGAGAGCATCAGGTGTTTGATGTTTAGTATCACTACACATCATTAAGTACCACTTTCTTGATATTTAAGAAAATGTATGATGTAACTTTAAAATGCAGAAAATTTATTAAGGCTATAGTAAAAATGTTCTGGTATCCTGCCATTTACCCCAGCACAATTAACTTGTTGGAGAGTTTGTTTACAGTTCTTTCTTACAAGCATAGGTGTATTCAAAATTAGGGTCATATTTTAGTATAGATTTATTTTCTGACTTCTCCTCTCCCACTTACCAATGAGTACTTCTCCATATTTCTTTTAGAAAGAAATGGCCTATGAACATATATTAGTGAACAAGTCCAAAATCATACTGGATTAATCCAAAAAAAGATTTAATTTTTGCTCATGTTTCACATCCAGGAAGTCCCTGAGCCCTCTTCCATGCCATTCTCCATTAAAGATTGAAGAAAATAAATTGTCTAAAATTTCCTATATTTCTTACCAGAGGTTTATAATCAGTGTAACTCACATTTATTGACTAAAGCTAATTACAATGTCATAGTTCCACAGGGAAGAAAATGGTAATGCATACTCAAAAGGAAAGATTTCTATAGTTTTATTCTTTTTCCTATACACCGCCTTTTGAAAAAAAAAAGTTCAAACTTCCAACCAATAAAAACAAACCTCAAAGTTCAGGATTTATAATTAGTGCTCCTGATCTCTTCATCAGAAGTACTTAATTCTCTTGATTTAGAGATCTAAGACTAAAACAACACATTGTCTGTCCTTCACAAACTCAAATTTTAATATGGAAATCTGGAAGAAAATGACCAGTGTGAAAACTTCATTCATGACATGAAATTTTGGAAAAAAGTAAAAGTCACAGGTTCCTAGAAATTCTGAAAATTACTAGGCAGTTACTGTGAATTAAGAAAAGTTACTATTTTTTACTCATTGAAATAATACCTCTGTCTATTGTTCTTCATAACCTCTGAGTTCCACCCTTTTGGAGGTGCATCTGTTTCTTTGTCCTTCTATGAAGTATATGCACCTGAAGAGGGCAAGAGAAAATACATAAACCTTTTCAGCTTTTTCCTGCTTAAAAGAGGTTGGAGTTCCAAAAGGTATTTTATATCTCAAAGAGACAGAAGCTTCTTTAGTCCAGAATCCTGCTTTATTTGACAGTATAACTCCCTTTAAAACTTAGCTTCTAATCTCCTTGATCCTCTTCTGTCGCATGTACAATACCACTTCCACAATTTTCATTAAGACATCTTGTTCTCTACAAATTTATTTGTAGGCTTATTGGTACTACCAATCATCAGTAGAATTGTTTTCCTTGAACCATTTATTTTAACTGTGAAGGGGTATATTAGGTGTTATTTTAATCCACTCAAAGTTTAGTAGGAAGTAAATTGTTTACATTCTTGTACTCATTCTTATCCCTACAAATTTCATTTTAATTATTTTTTGTTGCTCAAATAACTTCCTCATGTTTTTTTTTTATATTTTTAAGTTCCACTGGAAAACAAGGAATTTTTCTGAGATTTTTGTTATACTTTGTCAACTATATACCATAATAATAAATGCATACAGTTTTTCCAACCTCTTAGAATCACAATCATTGTGTTCATTCTGCCTTTCAAATTATTGAAAGTGATGCTCTTCTCAAAATTTTCTTATTGTATAGCATAGCAAGGATCTTTATGGCTCCAATCTTTAAAACTGATTTCCTTATACGCTGATATCTGACCCTATGCCAGTGCCTCCTATTTCAGTTATTTTCTTAACATCAGAATTCTTATATTGTTTTCTGATTTCAGTAATCAAGACAAACTATATTATAATTTAGTAGTAAAAATCTCAAAAATATCAGTAACTTTAACTAAGAAAGTTGTTTTAGTCAGCTGTTTTGCTTCTGTGACACAAAGACCTGAGAAAAATTTTAGTGAAGGAAAAGTTTATTTTAGCTCATGGTTTCAGAAGACTCAGTCCATAGATGTCCAACTCATTGGTCTGGAACTGAGGTGAGGCAGAGATGAGGCAGAACATCATGTGGGAAATGTGGATGAGGAAAGCAGTTCAGGATGTTGCAGTCAGAGAGCAGAGAGAGCTCCACTACCAGGTACAAAATGTATACCATCAAAGCCTGCCCCAGTAATCTATCTACTCCAGCTGTACCCTACCCTACAGTTACCACCCAGTTAATCCACATCAATGGCTTAATTCATGGATTAAGTTACAACTTTCAGAATCTAATCATTTTACCTCTGAAATTTCTTAGATTGTATCACACATGAGCTTTGGGTAATATTTCATATCTAAACCATAGCAAGATATTTATTTCTTTTATGCTATTTTCCTAACAAGGGTGTGAGTTCTACTTCACATTTTACCAAATCTAACTTTATGCTGATTAAGAACTTTACCTGGGACATTGTTTAATGGACAGAGAAAAAGACAACAAGGCAGAGTGTGCACTAGATCTTAAAGTCATCATCCAAAGTGAACCACATATTTTCATATTTTATTGTAAAAGCAAATTTTTAAAGCCAGACTCATAATATGCAGGGTGGTGGGTAGTGAGGCTCACTGGGATTGGACAGGGTAAGGTGGTGGGAAGGGAGGAGGGCTAGCAACAGGACAGAAAGTAGAATGAATTAGAAATAACTTTCCTGTGTTCAAATATGAATACACTACTGTCGTGACCCCTTGCCAGCAAGGAAAACACGACACAGGATTCTTCTTTCAGCAGTTTATTCAGGACCCTTGAAGCATGACGAGAAAACAGGAACAAGAGAGCGAGCGGTCGGTCTGCCCTAGCTTAAGTACCTAGCCCCGCCAATGAACTAGCACCACGTGGAAAAGTCTAATAGGTACAGCGCAGCGGAAACAGGCCAGAGCCCAGCCCCACAGCCTTACAAGGAGTTGTTTACCTCTAACAACTCTAACTGCTAAAGAAGCAGAAGCAGGAAACCAGCGCCATTTTCAGGGTGCGGTCGCCAGCTCCCAACACACTACCAGGGTAACTCCACATCATGTACAGCCACAGAAATGGGAAGTTATATTCCATGTATGTATGATATGTCAAAATAAATGAAAAGAACAAATAAAAAAAATAAAAGCCAGGTCTGCATTTAGGAGGGCAGGGAGAACTATTTCTACAGTCTGCCTAAAAGAAGAAATCAAATATAGGAAATCAAATATTTGTGAACATCCCTAATTTATTCCATGTGTTACTTCTGTTCAACCCAGGGTAGTGTTATATCATTCCTAAGAAAGAACTTGGAGGATTTAACAGAGAGGTTTTGAACAATTTATTATGCAGGAACTCTTTGGTGGCAGCAGGCCAAGATACAATGGAGGGCTGCACAACACCCACAACTGGGGCAGATATCTAGGATAGGTTGCATGTGCACTGCATAGATGAGTTTTCTTAGATGTTTTATGAGTACATTCTTTTACTTTACAACCAAGTTGCTCTGCTTTGATTTGTATCTAAAATTTAGAGAAAAGTGAAGTGGACAGTTTCCCTTCTCCATTTCCTTCCACTCTTTAGAGTCCTTATTTCACTGCTGGGAACAACAAGCTTTCCAACAAATGTTTATCCCAACAACTACCAAAATGATAAAGGAAATTTTTAAAAAATTGAAACAATATCAATATTTCCACTCCTAAAATTGGCAAATGTCTCAAAAGATGAAAAATCTTAGAATTGGCAAAAGCTCATGAAACAAATATTCACATTTGTCATGTACAATGTTAATTGGAAGGTGAAATGAAGAAATTTATGTAGGAAAGTTTAGCCATATTTATTGATTCTTAAGTCTGCTAAGAAATTTCTTTTCCAGACCTAAAAATACCATTGTCAAAACTATAAGTTGACATTTGGATATATGTTCATATGTGGAAAAGTCTTTGCAAAATCATTTATAATAATCAAAAGAAGAAAGGCAAATATTCAGCAATAGAAAAATATTTAAATGCATTTTAATATTCTTCCATAGTGCAATTTGATTGCAGCTATTTAAACTATATTTTCAAATATTATAGAATATTTTCAGGATATAATAATACACATAAAAGAATTGTGAACTCTCTGAACAGAAAATAATGAAAAATAATATTCTAGTAATGGTGAACTCTAAATATAATTTTTTAAGGATGAGTTATTTCCCATAAAACTGTTTACTTTCACTAATATATAAGGAATGGATCTATATTATTTATTAAAAGAGAAAATATTATAAATAACCATATGTGACAATGATTAGATTTTTCTTTTTCCATAGAAAAAATAATTTCTTTAGCTTTTGAGAATTCAAGTTTATATACTACCATGGAATTTTCTGTGACCACTGTCCCCAGAACCAGAGCATAATCTCTGAATATTCTTTTCACAGAAGTGAAAATTTGCATCTGAGTTAACTACCTATATTTCTGATAACTTAACATTTTAAAGATCTGTGAATGCTTTGGTCAGTAAAGGCAAACTTTGTTTCAGTGCTCCTAGAGCTCACAGTCTAATGATAAGGAAAGACATTTATCAAATGATGATTTAAATGTTAAAATGCTATAAATTAGAGGTACTTGGTAAATAAGTAAAATTGTGGACATTTGACTAAACCAGGGAGATAAAAAAAATGTCCTAAATAAACAATTAGACCTTTATACTCAGTATCAGGTAAAGATGGGTGGAAGGAGTATTCTAGGTAGAAGATCAGTGTGTTCAAATGTTCCAGGTTGGAAGGGAACACAGTTAGCATAAGACAACAAGGACTGAATACCTGGGAGGTGAATATGTCTTTATTTGTTAAGTAAGAAAAGGTTCCTTATGATCTAGTGTGAGAGAGTAAAATTCTGAACAGGATGGTATAAGATATGGCTCATGTTTTCTGATTTGCATATATGAAAAAAGGCGAATTCTTTCATTAAACTAGTTTTAGAACAGAGCTTTGCAGGGGGAGTAAATGTTCAGCTTTTGAATGTGTTGAGTCTGAAATGTCTTTCAGACATTCAGTCAGACATTGCAATTGACTGCTGTAACTAAAAGGACCCAACCAGAACAACTGTAAAGGAGTAAAAGTTTATTTAAGGGCTCATGGTTTCAGAAGTCTTAGTCAATAAAAGGTCAGCTCCATTTCTTCGGGCTCAAGGTGAGGCAGAACATCATGGCAGAAGAGTGTGTAACAGGAAAGCAGCTTACATGGCGATCAGAAAGCAGAGAGAACAGTCTCCACTTGCCAGATATAAATATGTATCCCAAAGCCATGCCCCCAATTACCACCTCCTCCAGCCATTTCATACCAATTCAGTCACCACTTAGTTAATCCCATCAGGGATTAATTTGATGATTGGGTTAAGGCTATAACTCAATTATGTCTTCTCTAAAATGAGATTCACACACTTAGCTAGTTTAAGCTAGACTGAAGTCACACTACTTGTTCAGAATATTTTGGAAGAGTATGTACAATGAATTTTTAGGAAGGGATGAGGGAGTAAAGGGATTGAGGATTTGAGTTATGATGAAAGAACTTTGGGGTTGAGATCATTGGTTATTTAATCATGAAGATGTGAAAATCCTTGTCTAAGAAATAGACTAGACGACTGTGAAAGAAATAGTTTACATGTGGGAAGGTTAAAAAAAAAAATCAAGCCTTCCTAACTCATCTGACATGGTTAAGAAGAAATTAGAATGACTTGGACTCAAGGAACACAATGCATTGGGGGATTTCTGGAAAACCAAGGATTTTTTAACTTAGTAAGCATATGTTGTGTTTCTTCAGCATTATTTTCTGGACAGAGAAAAAATTTTCATATGTTGGTATAATTCAATGAAATCATGAGAGCCTGGAAAATTGGAAAATCACTTCAAATCTTATAATCATATTCAAGAATAAGGGAAGACTCGGAGTATGCTTAATGAAGAATTTATTTCTTATAGAGAAAGATTCTTGAAATCACCCTCTTGAAGGCCTCCTTCATATCGTTATTTCTAAGGCTGTGGATGGGTGGGTTCAACATGGGGGTGATGATCTCATAGAAGAGAGAAACCATCTTTCCCTAGTCCTTAGAGGTTGATGAAGGTGGTTGTAGGTACATATAAATGCCTGTTCCAAAAAAAGTGTGACAACACAACCATGTGGGACCCACATGTCCCCAAAGCTTTCCGCTTGCCTTCTGCAGACTTTATTTTCAACACTGCTTGAGCTATGAAGCCATAGGAGATGAGGATCAATGTCACTGGAATTAGCAGAATTAATACACTGAAGAAAAAACGCTCAGCCTCTATAGGCTTTGTGTCAGCACATGACAACTTGAGAAGGGCAGGAACTTCACAGAAGAAGTGGTCCACTTCTGGATGACCACAGCGTGGCATGTTTAGTGTCAGGGAAGACTGCAACACTGAGTTGCTGAATCCAGTGAGCCAGGAGAAGGCAGCCATCCTTAAGCAGAACCAACAGTTCATGATGACTATGTATGGAGTGGTCTGCAGATTGCCACAAATCTGTCAAAAGACATAACAGCCAGGAGGAGACATTCTGTGGCTCCCAGGGCCAGGAAGCTGATGAGCTGGGCCACACAGCCATCATAGCTAATGGTCTTTTTGTTTCGACAAATATTTGCTAACATATGAGGGACTGTGCTTGTGGTATAACAGAGATCTAAGATAGAGAGATTAGTGAGAAAGAAATACATGAGTGTGTTAAGTTTGGGATCCAGAATGCACACAATCATGATGAACACATTGCCAAAGATAGTGAATGTGTATGATATTAACAAAACCACCAAGAGGGGCATTTGCAACCAGGGTTTGTCTGAGAAACCAAGTAGGATAAATCCTTTTGGGGAACTGTCATTTTCCCAGCTCATGATAATACTTACTTTTTATTCCTAAAAAATAGAGAATAAGAAAAGAGTCAATAAGTCAATAGATATTTGGAACTGAATTGAATTTAGATTAATTATGATGATTAGCTCTGCACCAAATATAATTCACAGTCAAAAAATTTGGAACCCTTCTGAAATACTTATCATTTGGTTAAAACATAGATCCTTTGTTTCCAGTAGTCAAATGTATTGATAAAGGACATTGTTATTAAATGACATAAAGTATATAAAATTACATGCAAAACTCATGGAAAATTATAAGTGCTCAATACATTTCAAGTATTCTCTCATCACTTCTTACTCTACCTCAATAAACATCTTCAATAATAAATACCACTGTAAATTAAATTATTTTAAAACCAGACTTAAAATGCTGAGCATATAAACCTATAATTGACCTAAAGCAATTCATCTAAATTTGGTAACATCTTTGCATAATATTTTGAGTTATGTTATGTTATGCAACTTTATTTCCACCAAATACAATCCTGAGTATTAGATGCTTTGATTCCAGATAATAAAATTAAGGCTTATTTGTGAGGCAGTAATGATCAAAGTTGACATCTCCCCGCTTAAAAACGTATAACCTAATCCTTGCTTGACTCAACATGACAGACACTGCTTACTGCTTGAAATTTGATTCTCATTAAAATTCCGATAGATATGAATTACATTTTACCTTTTTTTGTGATTTATGAAAATGAAAAATTTGCACACTTAGTAATGATGAAACCAAGATTCAAACCCAGGATTAAAGACCATACTTTCTTTTATACCATATTCCCTTCTAATTTTACATATAGCAAGTCAAAATTGGCTACATATAATGTAACATTGAGATAACTTATACCATTTGAATTTATAAGCATAAAAACAGAGAATACTGCTATGTGCTATGACACACACCTGTAATCCCAGAGGCTCAGGGAGGAGAAGGGAGGTAAAGCAGGAGAATTGCAAGTTCAAGGTCAGCATCATCAGCAACTTAGCAAGACTGTCTCAAAGTAAAAAAATTTGATGGACAAGAGATGTAACTCAGTGGTAGAAGAGCATTGTTTTCAATCTCCAGTACTTCTGGCAAACTTAACAACGAAGATGAAACAAGATTTGGTACACTTTACCAAGGAATGAGGCATCTTTTCCAGAGTGACAAACACTGATAAATGAAGTATAGCATGACAATGGAAAGTTTACATGACAACTAACAGATATGGACCCAGCATTTATAATTCTTCCATTATACGTGGTTTCAATTTTGACTTTTTAAGCTACAAATAGACATCATTCTTTGGCAAATAATAATAATACACCTAAATTTGAAAGATATAAAAGGATATGAGTTTAGACTTCTTAAAATTTATTCTAATTAGTTATACCTGGACTTTTTTGAGTGTTCACAAAACTTTCAACTTTTTAATGATGACTATATGCAAAATGAAAGAAATTACAAGATGAGAAATAGGTAGTGTCTATGACAAAAAATTTTAATATATTAAAATATAAATAATTATTACATGATAATAATAAAATACAAAAATTTAAAAAGAAAGAGCAATGGGTATAAATGAACAATTTGTGGCAGGATAAAACTATAATATGATGGTAAGAAAAGATATACAACTTTCACACCATTGAAAATTATCAAATAAAATGATGAGGAAACTATATATTGTCAATTCATTTCATATTGTAAAAATGCATCACCAGAAGTTAGTTTTCATCAATACCAGAAAGAATCAACAAACCAAATGTACTTCTCTTTATGAAATATTAGTCAACATTAAAATAATAAATTATATCTCTCTGCATCTAGAGACCTCAAAATAAATCCAAAATATGGTTAAATAAAAACTAGAATGGAGAATCATGTGAATAATATTCTCTCATGTTTTTCTCATATTTTTTAAAATTTTCTTAAAAAATAGTTAGACATGCTTCTTTTATTGATCATATGAGAGAGATGTGGCAGAAACATAATGCTTTCATTGGTCATCCCAAGAGGTTGATTTTGTGAGTATGTGTGAATGTGTATGTGTGTGTACACATGCACATGAACACATATATGTATGAATATACAGATGATTATTAATTTCTGGGGTTTCTAATTTCTAAAATTTAATATATTACTTTGATAATTTACAAAACAACATCAGGAAAAAAATTAATGCTTTAAGGCAAATGACACTGATCATATCCAATATTGGAAAAAACATAGGCAAATGTATAAAACAATATTGAGACACTACTGCAAAATCCTTTTCAAATAAGAAATACAAACCTACCACAAAATGTGAAGCATAATATAATGAGGTCTATGCTGGATGCTCTATAATAAATATACTGTCTCACAATTCCTTGGCCCAAACTATTACCAGAAGCACAAGCAACATTGCAACATATTTTAAAACAGTAGGAAAAGGGTTGAGCTATGAAACATCATTGAATGTGTCACATACAGCTACACAGATATCACACACACACACACACACACACACACACACACACACCCTTCTACATACTGCCTCTACGTACTAAAGAGGAAGAAAAGGCAAAATTTAGAAAACAAATACCTGTAAGTGTTCAGATTGAAGACAGAGAACGGCGACAGTGACCACATCAGATATTAAAAATCATCTCTCCGCAAGACAGAGATAGTCTCAGAGTTGTAAAGCAGAAGAAACCTTCCTGCTCACCCTGGTTTGGAGGAGTAGGGATGCATAGCTGAAGTTACTGGAAGAGTTAGTCTCCAAATTTGAGTTGAAGATTAGGCACATGCCTTTGCCTATTCTTTCTTACCCTGTCACTTCAACAACAAGCTTTCAAAATACTCCTCCAATAAAGACCAAAAAAGAGTGAGCTGTTGGAGTCTCTGCCTCTTTAGGAGCTAGAATCTTCTTTATTTCTGAGCTGTGTGATCCTAGACAAGTAAATGAACAACCTTGTGCCATGTACACATATTTTAATCACTGTGTTGATCAAAAGCAAGCTATTATGAAGTTCAAATGAGACAACGCACACAGGTCTGAACTTTGGATAGTGCATGAAACATAGTAAGAATTTAAAGAATGTGGATTAGTTATCATTTACAGTGTGGGTAATAGTGATACTAGCAATGATCATTAATAGTAATATTGTATCATTCTCAACTTGTTTTATATATAGAAAACTTATTGTTGGTCCTAGTACTTCTTATATTCCTATTGTATTGTAATATGAAATTCTAACTGTAGAAGTCACTGTGTCTTTGTTTCTGACATAAGACCTAAAATATAGTTTTTCAATAAATGGAAATCAAGTCAATAGTTGGAGATACCAGGTTATCTGAAGGCCATGGTATTGAAGAGGTTTCTAGTCAGCAGTTGTTGTTTCTTCTATTTCTATTTTTTTTCACATCCTTACTTCACATTTCATTTTACATGACACTAGTGCCAGCTCACCTACCAATTTCTCTTTTATGCTGTCAGAAAATGAATTCACCCTTTGACAAGAATATGTTGACTCCACTGTCATCTTAACATTTGTCCTATTTGTTTATCCTACATCATTTTTTTAAAAAAAGCCTCAAATACCACTGATTCTTTTTTTTTAAAAGCTTAAAAAAATCCCACTCTTTTGAGAAATATATGTGGAGAGATAATGAGTATATATTCATTCAAATGGATGAAAAGATTAAAAAGAACTGATTCCCAAGAAACAAATTGTATGCTCTGGATATTAAATGTATTTCAAGATGTGGGTGAAATGTTCTTGAGATATTCTTCCTATGCTTGGTAGCATGATTCTCTGTAATAAACACCACTCACCTTTTCCCTAAGTGTCAAAGGCTATCCATGCCTTTGTGCCATGTGCAGAAGGAAATCTGGTCCAAACAGAAGTTGATAAATGCAATCATTTTTTTGTGCTTTCAGCCTCTGTGATATTCTTATTCAACTATTTTTTCCCACAAATTGAGAATGAAACTAACACAAAACCTGGACTGCATCAAGAACATATGAGAAAAGTCCTTTCAATGAAGTGAAAGTGTATTATTATAGTTACTGTCTTCAATCACTAGGGCATTTTTGACTAGCATGGGCTCTGCTCATCATGTTTCTAGTGGATTTCTATGAGAAGTTGATTTTATAGACATGAGCAATATCGTTGTTTGTACCTTTGAAAAAGATGTGCTTTTAAACAAAACCAACTAGTATTTACTAAGGGCCAACTATTCACACAGTATTATGTCCTCTATTTTAACCCAAGGGATATTGAGTCCCAGAAGTTTAATTGGTCACTGTGTCCAAAGAGTAACTCAGTGAACTCTAGTCCCTACTGTCCTGGAAGCATGGTATTGGCACAAACGTGGTTCAAAAATCCTAAAATATAGGTGAAAACTACAGTCATAAAGAATAAAACATTAAAAAAATAACTTCAGAGTTGTTTAATTAGGGCAGCACAAAGTTAAATGGAGTATATCCCATATTCCTTTTAAATGGTCTCAGGGTCGAATAGGGAATCTTATGCCAGTATATATGGAACATGCTATGAAACATCATTGAATGTGTCACATACAGCTACACAGATATCACACACACACACACACACACACACACACACACACACACATACACACACAAACCACCTCTACATACTGGATAGTGTGTGAAACATAGTAACATTTATATACTTCATTGATTTTTATAATGCATAAGTTTGAACTAAAAATTCCTGAGATATTCAGGTTTAGAATATGCACTAATAAAAGATGAAATTATATCATACAAAGTCACATGTAAATTAATCCACATAAATATTTAAAGTTAACAGTAATTTACTAGGGTAGAAAAATAGAAATAATATGAGATTGGAGCAAGAATATTTTTAATAAGGTTATTTATAACTTAACATTTGCCCACTTAAGATTTTCAATAAAATAAAAAAAAATTATAATTGCATTTAGCAGTTATAATTTTCCTATATACATATATGAAAATACCTAAGTGAGTCACACCATTGTGCCCATCTGCAAGAATGGGACTTAATTAGGATAAAATGTATACCATGCTTGTATAATTTTATCAAAATATATTCTACTGTCATGTATAACTAAGAAGAATCAGTAAAAATAGAAAAAAAATATAAACACTGATCTCTAAAACAAAACCCAAATAGCCCAATCAATTAACAGGCAAAAGAACTAAATAGACACCTCTCAAAAGAGAATATACAAATGACCAACAAATGTGAAAAATGTTCAGTTTCTCTAGCAATCAAAAAATGCAAATCAAAACTACATTGAGATTTCATCTTAGTCCAGTGAGAATGGCAATTTTCAAGAATATATAATAATAATAAATGCTAACAAGAATGTGGGGGAAAAGTTACACTTATGCATTGTTGGTGGGACTGCAAATTATACAACTACTTTGGAAAGTCATGTGGATATTTCTCCATAAACTAGAATGGATTCATCATATGACCCAGGTATCCCATTCCTTGGTATTTATCCAAAAGAACTAAAGTCAGCTTATTGCACTGATACAGTCACATCAGTGTTTATAGAAGCACAATTCAAAATAGTCAAGTTATAGAACCTCCTTAGATGCACATAAACAGATGAGTGGATAAATAAAATGTGGAATAGAAAATGGATTTCATTACTTTGTCTCCTACTAGTCCATCATGAAGTGACCACTTGAAGATATACTTGGAATGCCAGTTGGATGCAATCCCATCCTCCAAGACCCAGGATATACTTTTTTAAAGTTTTATTTGTACTTTATAGTTATACATAACAGATAAATTCATTTTGGCATAATTCTGTGTCTATTAACGTTCAAATTAATTTGCCCTATATTTGTCTCCAGTGCCTCCTTTCTCCATTCTTTCCTTCTTTTCCCTATTCCATTTTATGTACTTTACTGTTCTTTCTTCTATTCAGTTATTTATATCTATCTATTTATATATGTATGTATATATGCCATATATATAAACCAGGTATATAGACATATATATAAATACATATATATACATATATATGCATATATATACTTCATATGTGTACATATACATATATATATATAGATAGATAGATAGATAGATAGATAGATAGATAACTGATAGTGAAATTGTATTTCAGTATGTCTGTTTCATACTCTACCACTATAGTATGCTAGTATGCTGACTTTAGTTCATACATGTACATGATCTATATCTATAGGATATTTACAATATATAAATATATATATATATAATATGTATTATATAAGTATAAATAGATAATGAATAGTGAAATTGTGTTTCAGCACGTCTGTTTCATACTATATATGACTGACTTTAGTTCAATGAATTGTATTTATCAATTTGCACATGTTGAATCAAGCTTGCATTCCTGGGGTAAAAACCATTTGATCATGATCTATTCCCTCCTTATGTGTTTTTAAATGTGGTTTGCTAATATTTTCTTAAAAATTTGTTCATTTTTGTTCATCAGGGATGTTGGTCTGAAGTTTTCTTTTCCTGATGTGTATTTATCTGGTTTTATGGTGTCAGGGTTATGCTGGATTCATAGAATGTATTTGGAAGTGTTTCCTCCATTTCAGTTTCATGAACTAATTTGATAATGACTAGTGTTAGTTCTTTAAAGGTCTAGTAGAACTAGAGAATCTATCTGGTCCTGGGCTTTTTGTTTTTGGAATACTTTCAATTGCTATTTCAATTTCATTGCTTGATATTAGTCTGTTTCGGTTTTCTGTCTTCCTCATTCAATTTGTGTAGGTCTTATGTGTCTAGAAATTTGTGGATGTTTTCTAGATTTTCCAGTTTGTTAATGTATACATTTTCAAAATAGCTTATAATAATCCTCCGAATTTCAGAAGTATCTGTGGTGATGTTTCTTTTTTCATCTCTAATTTTATAAATTTGGGCCCTCTCTTTATTTTGGTTAGTTAGGCTAAGAGTTTACCAATCTTATTTTTTCAAAGAACCAACTCTTTGTTGCCATTGATCTATGTATTGTTTTTTCATTCTCAATTTCATGAATTTTTGACTCTGATCTTCGTTATTTTCTTCCTTCTGCTGATTTGATGGAATGCATGTAATCATATCAATTTTTGTGTCTTCTAATACTTATATTGTTACCTACAGTATGGTTATTTTGGAAAAATAGAAGAAAATAAATTCAGCTGATTTGGGATGAAATATTCTATAAAGTCTGTTTGTCCATTTGATTTACAATATTATTTAGGTTGGAAATACCTTTATTGATTTTATGTTTGGATGGCCTATATACTGGTGATAGGGATGTGGTGAAGTCATTTAGTATACTTGTATTGGGGTCTATCTGGGATTTAACAAGAAGTCTCTTTATTTGTTTTTATGTAATTAGGTTCATTGACATTTGGGGCATAAATATTTACTATTGTTATATCTTGTTGTTGGATTGTTCCACTTACCATTTACCAATATGTTGTTTCTTCTGATTAATTTTTACTAGACAGCTGCCTTTTCAGATATGAGAATACCTCTTCCTGCTTCTTTTTGGACTCCACTTGCATAGAATTGTTTTTTATCTTTTTACTTTCAGCTTATGTGTATCTTTGCCTATGAGACGAATCTCCTACAAACAGCATATAGTTAGATGTTGTTTATTAATTCATCCTACCAACTCATCTCTTCTAATTCAGGAGGTGAGATCATTCCATAATACTATAGATAGATGTTTATGTGTTTTAGAGAGTTTCTTTTTTATCTTGTCTATTTGGGATTTTAAATGACATATATATATATATCAACCTCATTTCTAAGGGGAGGGAATTTTTCTGCTATTATCTCTCTGAAGAAACCCTTAATGATTTTAGACTGTATCTCCATAGTTGATTCAGGTGACTCCAGAGTTGATCTCTTGATTTTGTCCAAGAATTCTTGCATATTTTTGTCATGGTCTTTATTTTTTTCCTTCCTTACATACTGAGTATTCAAGTTCATATACTTTGTCTTAAAGTCCTGAAATTCTATCTTCAAGGTCTGAAATTATATTCTCTATGAACTCTATTCTGTTGGTGATACTTTCAAGTGAATTTTTAATTAAATTCATTGTATGTTTTATTTTCTGAATTTTTGGTTGGTTTCTTGTCAATATACCTATTTCTTTATTCAGATGGTCTTTCACCACCTGTATTTGCTCCCTTAATTTGTTCCTTGGTCTTCTTTTTGTTCATGAAACATTGTAATAATGAGTTTTTATAGTCTTTTCTGGAATTTCATACACTTACATATCATGAGTTTCTTTATTGAGGAATTGTGAATTTGGGGAGAGATTTGTTTGCCTATTTCCTCATGTTTTCAAAGGTCTTGGACTTATGCATCTTTGTAAAGATGAATTCCTTTTTATACACATATTTTGGTGTATGGTTATCTTTTGTTAAATTTCTCTGTTTTTGTTGTATGAGTAACTGGCCAAAAATGAGACTCCTTTCTTGTTGTTCCTATTTGAGACCTGATTATTGGTTTGGTGGTTTTTGTCTCCTCTATTCTATGTTTTGAAGTATTGTTGAGGCTCATGTTTATGTATGGAGTAAGCTTTGCTGTTACTTGTCTTAGTTATGGTGTTACTTAGCAGCAGATCTTCTACTCTGTGAATTCCAAATGTCCCAATCACTTCCCAGCCCCTCTTAGAGAAAGGGGGAACAAATAATAGCAATAGTGTTAGCAACCAATGTACAGTTTTAAAATAAATGTCCAGTGTCTAATTTGACATTTGTAACAATAATTAAAGATGAATGATGAGGGCAGCATTTAGCATCAATACTAACAATAAATAACCATGAACTACAACAGACATAGACAGCAGGTGTCTACTATGTCATCCACTATATTGATAATCACACCATGAATGTGGTAGAAGTTACTTAAAATATATATTTATATAAGATAATAAAATTACAGTTCCTTAAATGAGGAGAAATATGGTAGGAAAGCAAGAAAAAGTTTGAAATATTTTAAAAGTGAATAAAGGAGAAGCAGGGGATATGTAACAGATGACAGCTGTAAAAATGGAGAGATAAAAATAACTAAAAGTAATAAAGGAAAGAAATAGAGGAGGACAGAACAGGAAAATTTGGTTATTAGTAGAGTGAAGAAGAGATAATAAGAGGAACAAAAATCAAAGCAAAAACAAAGAAACAAATATAAGACCAAACCAAACAAAATTCATATAAAATTTTACCCCAGTAAAGTCAAATCAAGGCTAAATAATTAATGGGTGAAGTAAAGATGAATTTCTCTTTCTTTTTTATACACATATTTTGTGTATATTAAAAAGAGATAAATTTAACCAAGTAAATTTAAGCAACTAAAAAGAGCAAAATTATATGAATATGTATATATGTATATACATATTCATATAATTTTATTCATATACATATATACATATATTACATATATACATATTCATATAATTTTACTCATATAATATATATATATTACATATATATACACAGCATCACACGGATTGAAAAAAATTAAAAAAATTAATAATAAAATAAAATAAAACTTAAAAAGGAAAAGGAGAAGGAATAAGAAAAAATCTTCTCAATGAGAAACTAAGCATTTGCTTCCATTGAGATAGTCAAAACTGTTGACAAGGAGGATGTTCATTGCTTATGTTGTTGAATCTTTCTGTTTGTTCATCTATTTATTCATTTATTAATGGGTTCTGTGACCCTTGGGTCAAGGGCTGGGGGTTGTTAAGTTCCACTTCTGTGTATCTCATCAAGCTGCCAGCCACTGTGGCCAGGATCCAAAGCTGCCGAAACATGTCTGTCTTGTCTGACCATAAAGACTGGAAAAAACTGGGGAATGCTGATATATGATGCACTTCCATAGTGGAGCTGGTGCAGAGTTCAAAATTGAAAGTTCCAGAAGGTGAGGTTTAACCTTGGCTGACCTTTGAAATTCTGTCAGTGGGTATTTGAGACCTGATTCACACCCTCTATTACTGGGATAATCTCAATTTCTGCTAGATATCTGTGTCTCAGCGATTTCCCCAAAATTCCATCTTTAGGATAAGGAACCTAAACCTCCACCAGCCTCATTTATTCACTGGAAATGAGTAATAATTGCCCAGTATCAGACCTGGAATCGTGGAGTGTAGACATGTGTGTCTACCTGGTTACTGGCATCTTTTGAGTTGTTCATATGGGATGCCAGCAACAAAGGGAGACCTCTCTCCTCAGTATTCTGAAACTGGATTGCTCTGATAATAATTCTCTATGCACATATTTTAATCACGTAGGTCCAGGCACAATCTGGACCCCATGATAGGCAACCGCGGGGTCAGGAAAGTGACTGTCTTTACGAGTTTCCAGTCTGCTATTGCTGATAGCTGCCTCTAGACAACTTAAAATAGGTCTCTGCTGCACTGAACACGGGTTGAATGGTTTGGTTATGTTTCACTCAACACTTTCTCCCATTGTCCCTGGGCCACATAAGATCCGATTTTCCACTGGTTGGCTATGGAAAAGTTGGTGCATCTCTAACGTATTCTTTCTTATTTTATGTTCAAAATCTCCAGCTTTCTGTTTCTCTATGATGATTTTACTGTCCAATGTTGAATTTTAGTGAATTCCTTTAGTGGGTACCTTGCTGAAGTGCAGTCTTTCCACTGATTAAGTCTTCTGTTGAGTAACTGCTGGGGAGTGCACTTTTCCTCTATTCTTCCATCTTCTGACTCACAGAGTATACTTGAAATAATTTATCTTAAAGCCATAATGACCAGGGCCTCAGTTACCTCTGTATCATTCCTCAGGTAAACTACTGTGATCAACAGAGGTACTAGCTAAGATAGAGAGGAATACAAAATGATAAGAATAAGAAGACAGTGGATATAATTAGTGGACCTGAGGTCAGTTGCAGTGGTAGTCATCTCATAAGTTCCACCTAGACCACTATAAACCTGTAAGAACTCTGCCGAATTCATGCAAAGGAGTGAATCTGAACATTTAAAGGCGTATACAGTATTGGAAATTAAAATGTCCGGCTCAGAGCCCACTTGCAAAATAAAGGCATAATCTCAGGGGCTAGATATGATATTGACAGACAGAGGTCATCTAGAATTCCCCCTTTGCTTCATTTAAATGTAAGGTCCCTTTCCAGTGAGCTTACATTCAGCACTGATTAACTGAGAGATTTAGTTTGGCCTCTTTCCTCAACTCAGAATGTCTCAATTATCATCTCATATTCAATAATCCTTGTAGGGTACAATGATACTTAGGAAGAGTTAAAATTGCAACTTGACATTTCATTCTCATCAATCATGATTCCTCCTCTTTGCTTTCAAAGATGTTGACACAAAAATTCTTTCCTAATAAACCTCTTCTGAATAATAATCTCCATTTCTGAGTCTGATTCCTGGGCAAGTCTATCTTCAAAATATATTTTAGAATTGGTAGTCACGTGCACGTACACACACATATAGTCATACTTCACCAATATTACACATATCCCTACTATGAGGCAATTATATAAGCATGATTAAATGTCAATAAATCAGGAATATTTGTCTAAGCAGAACACTGCAGGCAACCAAAGCAAATACAAATTTTTAGAAAGTGTCAATGCTTTAAAGACAAATTACTCCATGCTCTGAGATTAAAGGTTTTATGCGATCAAATTGCCAATAGCCTGGCTGATCTCTTTCATGCCTGGTACCAAAGTATCATGTGCACAGCATTGAATTCTGCCTTTCTAATAGTCAGAAAGTTCACACAGTCAGCAATGGCAGTTCCTGCAACAGTGTTGGTCCAAGATCATCCATGCTGCTAGGCATGTACTTAGCCTTCATATGTTCCACCATATCTACTCTATTGAGGACCCATTACATAAAAAATGAATTGAGTACCATCCACATGTTTGGATCAAGGGCCTTATTTCCGTAAAATTCATATACATCCATATCTTAACCCATTCTTCTTTCTAAACAAAGGAGACTATCAAATGTGCTGTGCACAATTATGCCCACTGAAAGAGTTTTCCCTCACTAGTGTCTTTAGGGCAACACTAAATTGGACTATACTGCAGCATTTGTTCACTGACAAATTGAAGACTGAATAATGGGGGTGATGGCCAGTGTCTCATTAGGGGGTTCTTCCTGCCTAGGAGGATGTAAGCCACCCTAAAACTTAAATCTCAAATAATTAGTGAATAGCAAAACACAAATAGTCAGATATATATTTATAAAAGTGAACACCCTGATAAATCTAGTCCAAATGTATACTCGAATTAGACAAAGAAAAGATGGTTCTGGTGGTTTATTTAAGGGGTCACATGAAAGGCAGGGATGAGGTTTCAAGAGCGGAGTCTTGCTTCATGATGTCTTGCAGTCAGCAGATTGATAGACATCTTGACAGGTCACACCCATATCAGGTGCTGTATGGGCCACTGCAGAGCAGGATAGAAATTCACATGTCCCTAGGCAATTGACCAGAGAAAATGTGCACTGGTTATTTCAGATACCAAATGTTTCTCTCCACTAGGCTTCCATGTGTGATGACCCACATGCAACCCATGAATGGCTCATGACAGCTGACCATTTTAAAAGTCCTAAGTGAGGTTCTTATTTTTCCAGGACTTGGTCAATTGGGAATCCAGTGAGACTACAGATGTGAATTGAGAGTATAGCACTGATGGAACAGCAGTAGGTGATAGATGGCAGGGCCACTAGTTGAGATAACTTAATCAAAATAAGCTCTATTTGCTATAAATTCATCCCTTGCTCTCCACTTAAAGTTAATAACCTTTTCAGTCACCTAACAAATAGTCCATAGTAGGATACTACTGCGTGGTATATGCTGCCTTCAACTCTATTTAATTCCATCAAGAACCATGCCTCTTTTCTTGCAATAAGGAATAAAAATATATTTTCTTTAATAAAAATATTTTAATTAAATAAAATAGTAATATTAAAGAAATAGTAAAACAAGTTATTTAACCTCTAAAATTCCACTAATGTAGTGGTCCTAAATCTGTGTAGGTTTTATGTCTCACTCTGGCACTCAAACTTCTTGGCATTTCCTACTCATTTGGTTTGATTAGGATACTGCCATCAATATAAGGGAATGTGTATTTTCTGTAAAAGATAAGGACATTCAAAATCCTTTCAGAGTATACTTTGTCTGAAAAGAAAGTTAACATGGCTCCAAGGTGAGACAATAAATATCAACTTTAGTACTTCCCACAGAAATGTAAATTGCTTTTGATTCTTTTTACTGATTGATATTGAAAATGATCTCTTCAACATATTCACAACTCACCAAAGAATGTATTAATTTTTTTTTTCTGGTAAAGGTTCTACAACTGATACAGCAGCTACAATTGGGGAAATATTTTGTTAAATGTTCAATGCACTTTTATCTACTATAGTTCCTCTAAATTTTCAACCTTTGTATTTTAAAGACTGAAATAAAAACTATGCCTTTTCTTGAGGATTCGTTATTGCTTCTGATCTTGGAAGAGAAGTGCAATTTTATGGATATTCTCTTGGCTCTTAGTGCATTATGGCATCAATGAGAGAGTTTTTTCATCTGTTAAGTATATTCTGTTTCCATAATACATTCATGGATCCAGGAAATAACCATTGGTAGGTCTAGAAACCCACTGGACTAGTTACTCATTGGACTTAAACCAGGATCTTATATGTCTCCTATGTTCTGTAACCCTCTATCTAGCAGTCATGATGATATTTTTTGTTCCCTAATATTAGTAACACTTAGCCCCTATGTTAATCAGTCCTCAAGATTTTTATCTCAGTATCTGTCTTTCCTCTTGGATAATTACTCTGGTAAATGACTCTAGATCCCTACAAGGAAATATTTGTTGGAATATTTATCTTATAGTCTTGAAGTGGCAGTCTAAAATTCTTTAAAAGACTTTCCCTCCTTTTTAATTGATAGTATGTAAGTCTGGGAACTGGTCTAGATAAGAAAACTGGGTGAAAGATCTTTTTGTTTGTTTGTTCCTTTTTATTGCAGTTTCCATTTCTGTTTTACCAAGTTGCAAGATACATAACTCAAGCAGCTCTAAATCTACTGAAGTGCTAAAAAGATTATAGGCTATTAGCCATCACCACAGATCTTTGTGGGTCAAAGCATTCTGGCTTCTGATCACACCCTGCTCTTCCTTATATTTAGATAGCTCCTGATAGTTAAAAGCTGTCATCTAGTTTCTATATATTTGAAATCATCCTGAAATTAGAGAGACTAATTCCATGAAAACATTTTCTATTATCAATCTATTGACATAACACTTCTCAAGCTACCTTGTCTCTTTAACTATTATATCCCCTCTTCTTCTAATAAAAGGAGTTGTCTCTGGGAAAAACAAGGAGTACATATCTCATTATCCTCTTAAGGCAACTTCATTTCATTCTTCATAGATACCATTATATCAAAATTTCAATAAGCTACTTCTGAAGTAGATTAAAACTGGATTCAGTATTCTTTTCCAGGAATGTCATTGGGAAGTCAGGGAAGAGTATTTGTATGTCTATAAACTTTCTTCTATCCAGTTTTAAAAACTATTTCCCCCCTAAAAAGAGTCCTGGTAGTTTTTGTTAAATACTGAAATTTTTAGAATAAGGTATTTCTTTCTTGTTGCAGGAAACATTAGTATTGCTTTGGGGTATTAAATGAAGGCAGTGAGATTTTGAAGACTGTACTACTTTATGAGGAAACTGTCTCAGGTAAAGCTTTGCATTTTTTCCAGGCCAGTGGAGGATTCTCTCTACCAGTCTGGGGGAGACAGCTTCAGTCAATTTGGAAGGGTCAAAGCAATATTGAAATACTTTTTTTTTGAGATGCAACTATACATATATCCACCATTCTAAGTCCCAAAGTATGGCCTCTTCCCTTTTAGGGCCCTCACTGTAGCACAAAAGTCCCGTTGAGCATATGCATTTTGTCTCTTGTTGTTTGTCTTTTTTTTCTTTATCTTTGTGACCCTCATAGTTAAAGCCTAGGTCTTATTTCCAATAGTCTCCCTTAGGATGGAGAGTTAGGTGAAAATAACTGATTCAGAAGGAGATTTTAGGAACAAGAATGAGGGAAATGGAGAGTGAAACAGGTAAAATATACAAGAAACACAGGAATATAATAGGTTGGTTGTGTGCAATGGGAACTCAGTTCTCTTAGAATCATCCTAGAAAAGAATCTTTTTACCTGAAGTAAGAGTGGTTGAAGGACTTACCCACTCACTACCATCCTCAATGGTTGAGGGTTTCCCCAGGGTCATTAAATCTCTGCACTTCTGGGCATCACTTGATATTGTGCCAAAAGTTTTCCCATGGTATCAGACAAGGCCATGGGGCAGAGAGGGAAGATATATACAATTTGATGTGATACATCACTGACAGTAGGTGTGAGACTAATCTGAGTTCACACAGAACTCTTCACTGCTGCTCTGCTGGAATTAACTGGGCTAAGGAGATGAGCTACACCGGCACCAGAGTCACCTACTTTAGGAGGTGAAATGCAGATGCTGTACTCTACATTTGTAACTGCAGGAATCAGAATGAACTGGCTTTCTGTATAAACTCCCTTTATACAGAAAAGCAGAGGAGGTGAGCTGAAAAGAAATCACAGGGACAATAGGTATTTGCAGGAAGAAGACAATCTCAACAGAAAAGAAGATGAAGAAAATTCTTGCATCTTGCATAGTGAAAACCAGCTAAGACTGTCAATTAATCAAAAATTTAAAAAAAATAATAGTTGATGTGAGGAAAAATACATTTCCGCAAATGATTAGAAATTAATGAGGAACTGGAAGAGATAAAGTAGAGGGATAGACATATAGATATATAGAATTAGATGCAGATATATAGACACCAGTATTAGAAAACAAACTAGCAAGGAAGAATAATCTGAACAAATAAAAACCATACACCAGAAGTTGTTTGCTATGAGGTGTATTTTAAAAATTAACAGATGGAATAAGAAGCTGTTAACTTTGAACATTGGGAAAAAACAGATGAGATTCTTTAAAACCTCAAACTACTCTTTTCCCAATAGTATCAAACTCAAATTTAAAACAAAAGTGCCAACTAATTTTTAAAAAATTCTACAGAAACAATAGCACAGAAAAGAAAAAAAAGTCAGAGATAATGTATAGATTTTCTGGAATGCATGGACTAGCAAAGAAAATTTGAGTAACATAAAAAATATGACAAAATTCAAACTGTAAAAGATCAATGCATTTAAATGCCATGAAAAGAAAAATACTTGTATTGAGTGTAATGTGTTTATTAATATTCTTTAATGATGAGAATTACTAGTTGTGAAAATTTTAACTAAATCTGCTTCTAGTACATGGATCAAGGTAAGAGTATAACTATGGAATATGTTGTAAATATTACTTTATGTCAGCTTTTCTTAGGCATAATATATTATTTTAAAACTTCCTTGTAAGTTTTTTGTTTCCTATAGAACACTTTTTCTATTATTTTCATCATCACCTATTTTGAATAATTTAAAAAATACAAGTATATTAGAATATAAATTTAGGTTATTAAACAGAAAAAAAATCTCTAATAATAGAGAATGTGAAATACTACACTAAATGATCAAGTCGTATTCTTCATTGAATTAAGAGGATAATAAATACAGATATTTCTGCTTTGAAGAAGAAATATGCCTAACTTATAAAGAAAGGGAAGCGGGTCTGGGATTATATCTCAATGGTAGAGTACCTTGTCTAGCATGTGAGGCCCTGGGTTTAATCCTCAGCACTGCAAAAAATAGATAGATAGATAGATAGATAGATAGATAGATAGATAGATAGATAGATAATAGAGGTATTGTGTTTATCTACAACTAAGAAAACTTTTTTAAAAGGTTACATTTATTTTTGAAGCTTTTTTGCAAAGAAGGTAACTTAGAAATACAATACTCTATTTCTCTAAGTGTTATTTTTACTCACACTCTGCAAAACATTGGTTATATATTTTGGTGTTCTGCCCTGGAAAAAAATTCTATGAATATCATCATCTTCATTATCACCATGGCTAACAGAGAGGTTGCAAGGCTACTATGTGTCAGGGGTTCATTTTAGTATTTTCTATGTGGCTTCACATTTAGGTCTTCAAACAATTGTATGTGGGTTCTATGATTTCTCAATTTTCAGATAGAAAATTTAAGGAGAGAACCATGTAAGAATGAAATAGTTAAATATGTTTCCTAAGATCACACAGCATAAAGGTGGCTGAAAAACTAAAAGAGAAATTGAAAAGGAGAAATGGAAAAGGGGGAAAAAAGAAGGAGTGAAGAACAGAAAGTGGAGAAGGCTGAAGGGTAAGAGAAATGAAGAAGAGAAGGAGAAACATGAGAGAAAGATGAATTGAGATTCAAAGACAGAAATAAAAGAAACAGAGAGATATGGAAAGGTAATATGCTGTAAACAGTACAGTATATATGTACAAAATTATGAAATAAAGTGATAAATGTGTACTCTTTATGAGCAAAGATGCAGAACATCTAACATTTAGCAAAGTGATTTTCAATAGCAAGTGCTTAGATACTTTTGCATAATATTTATAGTGAAGTTATCAAAATTGAAGAAAATATCAAAGAAGGAAATAGAGAGAGAATGAATGATTGATAAAAAAAAATACTAAAGCACTTCACTAAATTTTGTAATTTTTTCCCAAAGTAAATCAGGTAAAAGTCTCATCTTTGATCAGAAAGGAATCAAACAAGCCATACTGCCCTTTTTCCTGTCCCTGAACTGGACTCATCTCAGGCTTTTGAACAAGTACTTTTGATCCATCTCCCAAGGAGGCAATTGCCCCAGAAGCTATGATCACAAGTTGCAATGAGAGCCACAGTGACTTCATCCTCCAGGGCTTCTCTGACAAACCTTATTTGGAGAAGGTACTTTTTTGGATCATTTTGGTTTTTTATTGCTTGACACTTGCAGGAAATATGGTCATAGTTCTTGTCTCCATGAAAGATCCAAAGCTCCACAGTCCCATGTATTTCTTTCTTTCCAACCTTTCCTTGCTAGATCTCTGTTTTACTAGCAGTTGTGTGCCACAGATGTTGGTTAATTTATGGGGTCCAGAGAAGACTATCAGCTATATTGGCTGTGCTATTCAACTCTATGTCTTCCTGTGGCTTGGAGCCACTGAGTGTGTCCTTCTTGTTATCATGGCCATGGACCGCTATGTGGCAGTGTGTCATCCACTGCAATATACCACTACCATGCATCCCAGAGTTTGTCTGAAGCTAGCTACCCTTGCCTGGGGAACTGGTCTGGTGCAGTCTTTGGTCCAATCCCCTGCCACCCTCCAGTTACCCTTCTGCTCCAGAATAATAGATGACATCGTGTGCGAAGTCCCAGCTCTTATTCATCTCTCCAATACAGATACTACCTACAATGAAACCCAGATGTCCATTGCTAGCATTTTTCTTCTGGTGGTTCCCTTGGTCATTATCCTTTCCTCTTATGGTGCTATCGTGCATGCAGTACTGAGAATAAAGTCGAATGCAGGACAGAAGAAAGCATTTGGTACCTGTACTTCTCACCTTCTTGTGGTCTCCCTCTTCTATGGCACTGTCACAGGTGTCTACCTTCAACCCCAAAATCACTATGCTCATGAACGGGGCAAGTTTCTCACCCTTTTCTACACAGTAGTAACCCCAACTCTTAACCCCTTCATCTACACTCTGAGGAACAAGGAAGTAAAAGGAGCACTAAGAAGATTAAGGAGGAGGACTGGGTTTCCCAGAATAACTAAAAAGGTTGATATTTGTTTGCCTATTGCTTAAAAAAAATGAAGCAACCTCATCACAAAAGCTGCAGAACATAGGAAAGTACTATATTTTGTGATTTCAGTTTCAGCCATCAGGAGATACCAATTTTTATACAATACTTTATTATCCTTCAGGCATTTATTAGGCCCTTAATTTCTTCATGATGTTGATTTAGGCACAAGATGGTATAGAAATTAATATATTTAATAGAAATTAATATATTTAATAGTTATTTTCTTAAAAAGTATATAATACTGTTGAAATGTGGAGGGTACAAAAGAAACACAACACTTGCAAAATAAGATATCAAGTGATATATTTCTTGCTTTTACATTGATTTAAGTTTCATTCTATGTTTCTCCAAGTTAAGCAAGTGCTTTCATCTAAATGTCTTGTCCCAAAAATATTTCTAAAGTTTTGAGACACATACTTTAAGAAAAAAACTCATATTTACTTCTATAATTTAATCTAATGTATCTTTGTTCTGAATTATTTCTGTCTGTCTTCCTCAATATAACATCATTGCCATTTAATGCACTTAGCTCTACCCAATGAAAAATGTAACTAATCACACTTACTCTCCCTAATGTAATTACTCTATGATTCTATGTACACATTTCTAAATTTTTGGATTGATATTCTGAACCATATTTCTGATTGGATAAGTCACATTAAATTTTTAAAGTTGAATTGTTATTTGCAAACCAAAACTGAACTGGTCATAAAAATATAGTATAATCACTATGAGGATGCTTCATGATTTCTCACAGCCTAGGAGACACCAATTTTTATACAATATTTTGTTATCCTTCTGTTCAGTTGCAAGAAATATAGGGAGTAGCTGAGAGGAAAACTAGGACAGAAAGTGAATTGGACAATTTTACTCCCATATTGTGGAGCTGGAGTAATTCTGTGGGAAGACTAAGTTTATGAGCCAGCATTATAATGTGTACTGAGGATAAAAGGTGGCAACTACCTTAGAAATGGAAGAAAAAGATGTTATATGTTCAAAATAATGAATTGTGGTACTTCAGAATAATAACTAGGGCTTTGGTATAGAAGGAAACTGGGTCATTTAAGGGAAAATTTTAAATGCCTGTTGAAAGAAAGAGACTTGAATAAATGACAGCAGCAAAAAGAAAAGGAACAAAGGTGCTTGAACATGAGAATTCATAAGATTCACACAGTTTGTTAAAATTAAGATTTTTTTAGAATTTCTGATTTAGAGAATCAGAACAAGCTTGCCTTAAAATGGCATTTTAATTAATACACTAAGTGATTCTGATAAAGGCTGTCTCAGATCATAGTGTAGGAAATACCTAGAGGGTTGTTCAGCTAAGATGGCATGGGCTTTAATGAGTCAATGTAGTTTGAAAAGAAGACTGAAAGGAATAATGGTCTAAAAATGGAATGAAGACAGTAGCTCATTTATCATAATTTGAGATATTGAGGATAGAAATATCTTCTCATGAGGAAGTTCTGAATGAAATGGTTTCATTTGGGAAGAGTCTAATTTCAGTGAATGCCAAGCAGTGTAGAAAATTTAAGGTAAGTAATTTGAGATTATGAGCTTATTAATTATGCAGATGGTGCCTTGGAAAGTTTGAGGAGAGAAAGAGGCAAGTGTGGAGATGAGGAGGAGATGCCATTGTGGGAATGAAATATAAATATAAATAACTCAGACCTGTTTATAATTTTAGAGGTGACTGTTTATAATTTTGGAATGATAGGAGGCACTATGGTCTTAGCTTATGTACATGTTTGTCAACATTCATTTCATTTGAATCATGAGTATTATGGAATATAAACCAACACACAAACACTTTTTTACATATTGATGAACAAATCAGAAAAGTTATCTTTCTTCATAGACATTTTAGATAATGACAAATATTTCCTGAGATGAGTGGCTAAATCAGAATCCCTTACGATGTAAATTAAAATACCATTCCAAAAATCAGATGCTCTAAATCAGAAATTTTAGAGAATCTTAACAAATACATTATTGTCTTTTATAAATTCTCAACATATGACATAAGACCATAATGATTTCTTAGGTCCTTAGGGATGATTATTTTATGGCTTCAGATAGTTTCTTAGAAATTTCTAGAATGGGTAACAGAAAGCAAAGGAGTATAGCATCATTTTCTAGATCATGTGTTATATATAGCTAGTTCTGATTATTAATTGGCTTTAATCCACCTGAGGTGCTTAACACAGATAATATATTGCTATAGGGCAGAACATTTGTGCTTCCATGACATTTAATGAGAAAGACTTGGTCAGCAGCAATTAAGTCTCAAATTCTGTCCTGGGCACCTAATCACCACTAGTCTCCAAATTCATCATGGATGTCATGTGCATGTGTGAGTGTGTGTGTTTGCATGTCTGATTTTCTTTTGTATGTAACCATATAAATGTCAATATATGTGAAAGAAGTATCATTTTAAAATGTGACTGTTATGAAAACTATAATACTGTTTTTCACATGGACAATATGTAAATCAGTAAGAGCAGTATGTAAAACAAGCCAATGAGAGTAATAACAGGGAAAAATCACTACTTATGAGAGATACATTTAAAAGCATGTAATTCATAGACTTTCAATAATTGGGTTTAAATTTTCCTTTCAGATTTCTTTCTTCCTTACCAAGGTGCTATACACCCCAGTAATCATATACATATTCCACCTATATATTCAGTGCACAGATATATTTTCCATGGGCCTTAGTCCTGTATTTTTTATCTTATGCTTCAAAGTGAAATTCAATTGTCAAAAACTATTAAAATCTCCCTTTTATTTCTCATCTTTATAAAATTAGCCATGCCTTCCTTAATGAATTTTATTATTTGATCAGTGTGTTACCTGGGTAACTTATCAGAATTACAGCATGTTTATAAATAGTCACTAGCATTTGAAGATAAGGACATCTTGTTCACCATTGTGTAGTCGGTGGCCAAATATCTTTACTTACTGTAAGTAAACTATAAAATTATTAAGGAATAGAAGGTGACATCATTGAAGAGAAATTATGAGTGAGGAATTTGCATTTCCCAGGGAAATGGGAAATTTGGATCAGGGAAGAAGATACAAATTTAAGCCTGTTTCCAAGTCCTGAAATAATTTTACCTTAATGGTTCTTTATGTCATGTTCAGTGTGTTTGAAATGCAGGCTTTTGGTAAATGATGGTGCCAAGTGAGTTAGAGCAGAAATAATTTGCCTGTCTTAAGCCTTATCCTGTGTTAAGATCAGAGGCTTAACTTTTAATATAATGACTAAGAGATATGATAGTCCTTGAGAACCCTTGGGCTTTTTTTTGTTGTTGTTGTTTTGTAATATTTATTTTTTAGTTTTTTTAGATGGACACAATGTCTTTATTTTATTTTTATATGGTGCCGAGAATCAAACCCAGTGCCTCACACATGCTAGGCGAGCACACTACCACTTGAGCCACATCCCCAGCCCTGAGAACCCTTGTTTTTTCAATGTCTTATCTGATATATAAGTATGTGTAAATTCTTGGATATTAAGTGTAGCATGCATCAGTATTGACGAATGTATGTTACCATAGAACATTTCAAAATTTTTCATTATGCTTCGTCCCGGTCTCATAAAATACTTTGATATTTATATTATCATAAACTAGTGTTTTCTCCTATTCTAGAATAAAATCATACATTATGTTTATTTTCTGCTTGGTTTTACACTTATATAATATTTTTATGATTCATTCTTTTTGTAAAAAACTATATATATATATATATATATTTAAATTTATAATATATAAGGGAAAGTATGTGTGAAAAAGTTCAGAGCTTTTGTGCTCTTTCAGGACATACCACCTTCCAAGAACTTCTACATGTTCTGCTCTTTAAAAGCCCCTGAGATTTACCAAATAGATATGTATATCAAATTATTATTTGTGTTGCCAAATAATATAGTAATATATAAATATGACAAATATATTTATGTACTACTTAATATATTATTAACATATTATAAATATATTTAGGTACTACTGAAAATAGGCATAAGTTATTTTGCCTATTGATATACATCTATGTTTGTGTTAGCTATTACTGTGAAAAATACCTAACAAAATCACCTTAGAAGGAGAAATTTATTTTGGCTCATGGTTCATAGTCAGTTGATTCCATCATATAAGACTGAGTTTTGGACTGTGAAAGGCAAAATATCATGGTGGGAAGTACATGGTGAGCAAAGCTGCTCACTTCATGGTGGCCAGAAAGCAAAAAGAGAGAGAAAGTGTTTAGAAACAAAATGTACCCTTCATGGGAATAGCCCCAATGACTGATTTCCTCTAACTAGGTCCTGCCTCCTAAAGCTTTCACCACCTCCCAGTAACCCGTTAAGCTATGAATCCATGCATGAGGTTAGAATCACCATGGTTCAATCATTTCCCAAAGGCCCCACTTGTGACCACTGCTGCACTGGAGACCAAGTCTTCAGCATAGGAGTATTGGGTTTGCTTAAGATCCAAACCATATCAATGTTGTTTTGTGATTTCACTGTTGTTATGTTTTCTGAATGGGAGTGTTCTTTTATGCCTTCTCTTGATCCCACAAGTCAGGGGCTAACAGCCTCCTGTTTGCCTAAAACAATACCCTAAAATGTTCAAGTTTGTGTGCCTTCTTCTAATGCCACAGAGTTGGGTCAGCTGCATGTGAGAGCATTTGCCCTCACCTGCTATGGGGATTCACTCAGCGAGCTAGGCTGGGTTTGTGGAAGGGTAAGGATTATGTAGTTTTTGGTGTCACTAGGAGCCATTCACAGGTAAGAAGTCGCAAGTACCTAATGGATGAAATTCCTGATGTAGTTCATGGAGTTGTAAGTAGCATGTAAGTAGCTACCTCCTTCCCTTCTCCATGACTCTTCTAACTACTTGATTTTGCCTATCGCCTCAGTATTCTTAGTGGTGCAAGAAAGATGTGACCCTCCAGAGTAGCATTCCACACTGCTAGGGTAGAATGTTCCCAATTTTCCTCATGAAAGAAATCACCTCTAATAGGATTATTGTTACCATGAGATTTGCCAAGTTTGGGAGTGGGTAAAGTGAAATAATTCTTCTAACTTTCTTAAGGTCCATTGGTATGTTAGAATTTTTGCTGGGCTCTGAGATTCTTAAAAAGGTATTTTTGTCCATAGGTTGTTTTCAAAATTGATGCTTTTTTTTTGTGTGTGTGTGTGTGTGTGTTTTGTTGACATTCTGGTGATGTCACTCCTTCAACGCCTTTTTAAATGCTACCTTTAAGGTTTTTTTTTTTTCATTGTTAAGTGGGGAAATAATCTTTGAGAATATTCTCTTGAGGCAGCCCTTTTTGGTTCTATAAGACTTCCATCGCCCGTTAGGGGCCTGCATCCACATCCTCCCAGTGGTATTCAACACAAACCCAAAACCTCTGTCATGCTTGGTATTTGAATCTCTGCTTACCACATAGTCAAGGAGCATTTTCCATTCTCAAAAGCCTCCTAAGATTCTCATCAGTTATTTCAAAGCTTAATCCTCCATGAAAAACTTCCACAATTGTTCAAACTCTTTATGAAATGACTTAGACACAAAAACAGCAAGAAAAGCAACTTCCCTGCAGCATCCATGGGCAGAAAGAAGTAAGCTAACAAAGATATATAATATTGTTTTTTCTGGTTTAGATATTTTAATATCTAAACTGCAGAACTGGGGTTGTAGCTCAGTAGTAGAGCACTTGCCACGCAAATGTGAGGCACTGGGTTTGATCCTCAGCACTACATAAAGATAAATAAATAAATAAAAATAAAGATATTGTGTCCATCTAAAACTAAAAAATATAAAATATAAAACTACAATGAATACTTTTGTAGGCAAATATTTTTATTTCTCTGGGTTAAATATCTTAGGAGTGGAATTGTTGGATCATGAGCTATATCTATAATTTAACTGCTTTGGAAACTGCAAAAAAATATATAGATATATTGATTTCCCTGGGTGGCTGTGCATTTTTGTGTTTGTACCAGCAATATAAACAAGATTGGATCATTCCATATCCTCTTCAAAATTTTATATTGTCATACTTGCTCAGTTTAATCATTCTGATGTCTGTGTTGCCATCTCTTTGTGGTTTTACCATTGCATTTACCCAAGGACTAATTGTGTGGAGAATTGTTCAATGTCCTTATTGAAAATAAAGCGAAGAACCAGAAGACGGGCAATGGAGAAATGAAAGACAGAGACCAGGCAGAGATACCCACGAGAGTTTACTTGCCAGAGCTGACAAATAAAGATCATCTGTCCATAGGCAGAGAGAGAGGCAAAACAGGCTTGTGGTTTGGGACTTTTATGGGGCAGGCTCAGGGATTAGAGACAGCATGTCCTAATGTGGGTGATTAAGGGTTGGGCTGGTATGAAGGGATGGTGAGCTTTTCTCAGAAATGCCATTGGGTGGGAAAGCAAAATTTCTCTTAAAATGGTGGCTGTCAGTTAAGATGGTCATCCAGATACTAAACAAGGACCTTACACTTATCTGTCATTTGCATATTTTCTTTTGTGAGGTAGCTGTTTGGTCATTTTCTATTTTAAAAATTGGATTCTTTATATTTTTTTTTTATTTTTGAGTTGAGGGAGTTCTTTTTATATTCTGAATGTAAACCTTTGGGCACATATAGGTACTATGAATATTTTCTCACATTCTGTAGCTTGCCTTTTTACTTTCTTGATGATATTTGATAAGAAGTTTTAAATTATGGCAAAATCCAATATTTTTTCAAAATTTTTCTTAAATTTTAATTTGTTATATATGACAAAAGAATGCATTACAATTCATATTTTAGATATACAGCACAATTTTTCATATCTCTGGTTGTACACAAATAGAGTCACATCCTTCGTGTCTTCATACATGTACTTAAGGTAATGATGACCATCACATTTTTCCCCCATACCCTGTCCTTTCCCTTCCCTCCCCTTTTCCCCTTTGCCCTATCTAGAGTTCATTTAATCCTTCCATGCCACCCTGCCCCTGCAGCATATTATGAACCAGCATCTGGTTTGTTGGGATTGGCTAATTTCACTTAGCATTATATTCTTCAGCTCCATCCATTTACCTGCAAGTGTCATGATTTTATTCTCTTTGAATGCTGAATAATATTCCATTGTGTATATATACCTCATTTTCTTTATCCATTCATCTACTGAAGGGCATCTAGGTTGGTTTCAATTGTGAATTGTGCTGCTATAAACATTGATATTATTTTATATTTAAAATCTGTTATAAAGGACATATCTTAGGAACATCCAGATAGAAGAGATGTATAGGGCCCGATATTTAAGGGGAGGTTGTCATGGACCTTCCATTCCTTCTCTAAGTTCTTTATCTTCTCAGCACAAAGTTGCATTCACCAACCAGGAAGTTCATTAAATTCCTTGTTCAATCGTTATTTTAGAGCCTTACCTTGAGCCCACATCCCTTTCCTGGAGGTCAATAGCTAGAATTAAAAATTATAATCATTTGTATTTCTGGTTACCACATCCTTGCTTAAGCTACCTGGGAAGTCAACATTTCCATAAATTCAAGTGTGGTCAAAAGAGATTCCTTATGAATAACAAAAGACAGTCCTATCATTCAGCAAATTCCTAGAACTTTGTAAACTCTCTCCTAGGACCTGGGTATAAAGACCAGATATGTGCCTTTGTAGTCCACAAGATATGCCCTTGTCTTTTATAATAAAAAGGTCAAAACAATTAAAACATACTGATACATATGTTTTAATTGTTGTGGTTGCTTATAATTCTTGCTACTTAGGAGGCAAGTGTAGGGGTATTGCAATTTTGAGATTAGCCAGGGCAACTTAGTGAGACCCTATCTCAAAATATTTGTTTTAATGGGTCTGGGGTATAGCTTCAGGACAAAGTGCTTGCCTAACACACTCAAGGCCCAGGTTCAAACCCAGTACCTCAAAAAAGAACAAAAAGAAGTTACTGGTGCATTACTAGAGTTCCCATTGAGTCATTACCAGTCTGTTCACACCCATCATCCTGTTGTATGAAAATATCTCCCAGATGAGACCACTCAAGGTTACAGGTATTCATTTGAAGATGTTATCAATGCAGGAATGGTCTCAGCGACCTCTGGTTTGAGCATTTCAAGCATCTGATAAAATTGAGCTAGGAGACAATATCTTCTCTTGCTTTGAGATTCCTTCTAAGCATTAAGATAATATTGTATTCCCCTCACCATGTAGCCCATTTGTTCATTGTTATACTCTCAACTACTGTCCCTCCATTTCTTCATTTATACCAAAGTTATCCACTTTTGGAGGGAATATTTAGCCACTGTGCTGCTTCAGACTGTAGATAGTAACACTAGTCCACCAAGTGCTTCCCCCTCACATTTAGATAGGGTAAGGTTACAGAGGCACAGAGCTGTTCTGTGACTACTAGCCTACATTTCCTCATAACCTCAATTGTGCCAGATAGGGTAAAAGCACACTCTGCCCAATGAGATCAATCAGAATTAAAATACAAAAGTTTAAAAATATAGTTACAGTTTCTAGTTTGGGAAATATCCTCTTTCTGATACATATAATAACAGTCCTGCAAATACTCCATCCTTTAGGAAGAAGAAAAAGTGATCTAAGGAAGAAAAGAAAGGGACAAAAATATTACCACATACAATATTCCACTCCCTTGATAAGAATCATCATACTGTTATTACAGGAAAGCAGGGAGCTGAAACTCCAAATCTTGATTCTTATATTCCAACAAAATATAATTTAAAGTCAGACACCAAAATCATGCAAGAGAACTTCATTATAAGTAAAAGTAAAGTAAAAGCAAAGTGAAATTTAAGCAGAGAGCACTTTCACTGAAAAATCAGCCTCTACCTCAGAGCAAAACCTGTCCAAGGAAGGAGTTGACCTTTGTCCTTGGAAAGACCCACAGAGCACTCCTAGGCACATACCTACCCTGCTGAGTTGTTTATCTACAAACAACAAAAGAGAACTTCTGTGCCAGGTGTCCCTGACTCAGTCAAGCTAGGTGGAGACCCATAGCAACCCCCTATCAGCTATCAATCAGCATGAGACAGAGAAATACCTGGGATGTCAGATGACCCTCCCAGGAGTTTATGGTGGTTGATAACGTGTTGGAAAACCTTGTAGTTCAGCAAGAACACCCCTGTTGGCTTAAACCAATCAGTTCAAATGAATCCCCCTTTTGAACTAACCAATCACCCCTACCCAACTTTTTCCCACCAGTGAATGTGCTAGTCATGTTTTAGAGTTGTTTTATGATTTTTCTGCGGTGTGTGATGATTTGCTAAGAGATGCTATGATGTATGTGAAGTCCATGCCTTCCCCCAGAGAGTGTATAAAACTGCTGCAAACCCTGGGCTCGGGGCCTCTCAGAGTCACCAGTTACTGTGTGCATTCGGAGGATGGAGTTAGCTCACAATAAATACCTCTTTGCTGCTTACATGGGTCTTGGTCTCTGGTGGTCTTTTTGGGGTCTCGAATTTGAGCATAACATCATGAGAGAAAGTGGGCTGTCTCAGAGCATATGACAAAGGAAACAATGCTGTCTCCAAATTTATTACTGTTTGATGGAGAACTGGGGACCACCTTCTGTACTCCTTACCAATTAGGTGTTCAACTCCTCCTTCACATAGGGTGGTGAAGGTTTTGACCTTAATTGGTCCTCTCCAGAACTATCATGGTGGCCATCGTATTTAGGGAGGCTTCATCTACAAGTCAATCCCATGTTCATGTGGGCGCTGGGGTCTATAGCTGGTTAGAAGTTACCTTAATATGCCTGCACTACTAAAGGAATATTTTCCCCAAATAACTATAGATACTTATAGCCATAATTCCTATCTGTATACCAACATCAATGGGGCTGTCAAGAGCTAGGCCCATTAATGCTTTCCTCTTGATGTGATTTGCAACTAGCTCCCTTGCTTCTTCCTATTTTCTCACAAAATAATCACTATCCTTTGCTTTCTCATCTACTTTGGAAGTAGTTCAAAGAAGACTGTCAAGTAATTTAAAGAATACTTGGGACCCCTTGCCTGCATTTCAATCAATTGCTTGCTACTATCTAATACCATTATCATTATTCTTCCCTCTTCCTCCAAATTTACAAAATAAAAAAGAAAATTGAGTCAGCCTTTCATGCTTAGGAAACAAATGTTTCAAATTGTCCGTTTCCAATTCTCTACCAAACTACTATTCTAAGTAAGTTAACTCTATGCCCACTTATGTATATTATGAGCTATCATGTTTCTTGGTCTGAAGAAATGACAGTAACAGTTATAGTCTGTTATAATTGGTATAATATTTTGTTGTTGTGTTTCTGACCTTTCCTAGCATTCTAAGTATTTACATCTACTATCAGGTAAGCAAAGCTCAGTGTAGATTGTTTATTCCTCTCAAGATCCATTTGTAGCCCTCCAGAGATACGAGCATCAGTCTGATTAAGTATTCCTATTTAGAGTCTTCCCCTTTGGAAATCTGCCAAATAATCATCTGTAGTCTCTTTTCTTGGCAAATAGAGCAGCTTTTATCTGTCATTTGTACTTTGCAGGGTGCCAGAGAAATCTGTCTTAATTCAGCCCATCTCTGCATTGTTGTAGTTCCTCAATGTGCATGCAATCCATGAACCCTGATGGCTACCTATAGGGAGTATACAGAGATAGCCACTCCTTGATTCCATTAACCTTCTGATTCTAGAAAACTGATTCTTTCTGATGGGCACCAATATGTCTTACTTTATCCTCAAATTCTCATGGCTATTTCCATAGAAACAGAACCCATATAGATATCTCTTTAAAAGGCTGGCTTTCCATTGTCCTTTTGTCTAACCATATAGCCAAGCTTTGGACACTGTCTAAGAGTCAGGAAAAATCCAAATATAGGGGCATTTACCATTGTTCAATTCTTCTATCACTTTTAGAAAAATAGCCTGCAATTCACCCCCATTGAGACAATTTATTCTTACTTTCTTTAGTGTCTTTCACTGATCTTAATGTTTTGTCTTGAAACTGCCATGATAACTGCTTTGAACAACCAATCAATAATTTGTTTGTCAATCATAAGCTGTTTTTAGGGTGCTGTACAATTAGAAATAGGTACTGGTAACACCTCAGGTGGTTCTAAAATCAGTCATAGAGAAAAAGAAGTTCCCAGCCCACAGATATAGTATAAGCCTCCTTGCAATCTCCTGATAGTGTGCTTCTATATGCATCATTCCAATGTTATTACAGAACTGTTCCAGACATTGCCTTTTCCACTAGAGAGTTTGTCCAACATCACCTAACACATCATGAGTTCTTCAGGTTTTAAGATTGTCCTTCACTAGTAAGTAAATTAATGTCTAATAACAAGTTTGTAAATTCTCTCTCAGATGTAAATTCTCTTCTCCAATATCCCAATAGCTTGGTAATCAGAGATCCTAAAGGTACTACCTCTTGTGCCAGCATAATATCTCCATTAGAGAATTTAATTGTTGGAGTTCAAACTCAACAAAATCTGGGTACAGTCAAGCATTAAGTTCTGACCTAGCATTCTTTTGGAATTTCATTTTGCTGATCTATTCACAATAACTTAGGGATTACATATTTTGTGTTTTGCTCATTAGTTTGCATTTCCTTATGCATCTAGCCTACCTACTCCCTGGGTCCATCTCTAAATTCCATTGATAACTTTTATCTAGAGTAACAAATTACAGCCCAGCTGCTTTTCCATACCTTGAATGTTCATGTGGTCACCCAGGAGTCAAGGGTTACTTTCTCCTTACACTTTCCTTGCTTCCCTTCCCAAACCATATGTTTTTGTGAGCCATGGATGCTCTAGCAAAATCTAAATTCTGATAAAACAAATTTTCTATCTCATGTTCTTTCAACACTAAATACATAGGGTTTTCTCTGCATCAACAACAAGTTCTCCAATTCTCCAGATACCAGCTGGGTATACTACATTTGAATTCATTTCTGACATTATCTATCTGGAGTTAGCATCACATACAACAAGACTCAGTTTCACAAGACTGACCTTGCTTTAGATGACAACTGAAAGTCTAGGTATCTCATACTTCTGCTTGATGGGCTCTGTGTTGAGAAATGCTATGCCCTTCTCCTTTGGTTCAGTAATGAATACCCCATGTGATGTAAACTTGGCATACCTAGAACTCTAATTTTTTTTTTTCACTTTAGAAAAAGAAGACTTTAGACAGATACTGACTTCTCTGCCAGGTTATTCATCTTCATCCTTAACACACACAACTTAACTTACAATTTGGCAGGGACATGTCTGCAATGGGTAGGGCAAAGGAGAGGAAGCAGGCAGTTGAGTGATTGCATCCTTATGGAAAATGTTGGTGGATGTTGGTTTTCCAGTTAGTGTAGACAGAGCAGTAAACTTTCTGTGGATCCAGGATGCAAGTGTTAATTTAATAATTGTATTGTAGGAGTATGCATATTTCATATAGATTATGTTTTGTGACAAACAAGAAAATAGTCATTGTTCAATGCTTTCTCATCAGCTTCAAGATAATATGTCATTCATTCAAAATATAATAATATATGCAAAACCTGTGGTTGGGAGTAATGACTTAGAGATGCTAAGGGGCTATTTTATCTAAAAGCTGGAAATTTGAAGAGACTATTAATAACTGAAGTTAGAGAAGTTGTTGTGTTTTTGTGGATCAAAGTGATGTATTTGGATTTCACTACAAGAGCAATGGGCAAACATCCTAGCAGTTTAAGCAAGAGAAACCATCTGTCTCTGCCCCTGGGATTCTCCTCTATGTCGTCGGAATCCCTCTTTTCCCACTTATCTCTATCTTTACACATGTGCCCTTCATCTGTCTCTGTGTTTATTCTCTGTCTCTTTATTCTATACCCCTCTGTAAATTTTCATTGCTGTTATTGTGGCAGTATCTCTGTCTCCCTCTGATTTTAGCCTAATGCGGAACCTTCCTATCACTTTGAGGAAATAAAGAAAGATAGAAGCATAAATCAGAAGCTTTATCTTTTGTCACTTTCTTTACATTGGGTCCTGCTTTCACCCTTCTGTCTCTGCATATCAATGAGCATATATTCCAGTCTCAGAAAATAAGAGAACAAAGTGGGCAGAATTGTGAGCCCCTTAACATATTCTCCTCAAACATGCTCAGCCTTTCCAAAGAGATTGAGCATCCGAATTCATATGATATCTCATCAAAATGATCAAGTTTACAAAACAAGAAGTGTTCCTCATGATTTGGTATTCACATCTATATTGAGGAAGAGCTCAGCTAAGCTGCAGTATTCCAATTCCTACCACTGTTAGAATAGTTCTACACAACATTCAGCACTATGGTTATCATTGTGAACATCAAAGTCCTAGAGTGACTATTACTATTTTAGGGAGGTTTCAATGTATTTATTGGTTTTTAATACTTTGAAACTGATACCATATGTTCAGTATATGTAGTATCACAGATTCCTTCAGTTGCACAAAACATAAATCACTTCTGGCCATTTTAAGAAAAATAAATTGGCAAACCTCACACAGTAGGACCTACACTGCAATGAAAAGAATCAGTGTAGGCCTGGCCATCTTAGTCTGGAAATAATGGAGAATCTTTCCTATCTGTTGAAGATTCAAAACTTTGTAAATATTGATGTGTCCAACTTGGATCACATGGTTGGCCAAACATCAATATCCTGATTGAGTGCTCACCAGAACTAGATGGGATGGGAGAGAGCCATTCTAATAAAATAATCTTAGGTAAAGGAAGACAAGATATGGCAGCTCCTCCCATCCTAACTCATAGTCAACTGAGTATTTGATTTGTTATAGTCTTCTATGCCCTTACTCTGCCAGGAGATAGAAAGTTTTCATAATGAGAAACATGAAGAACAAGGTTAGGACCATTTATAGCATGACTATAAACCCTTGATATTTGAAGACTTTTCAAATTTCCCTAAATTCTTTAGGAGTTGTAACATTTTGAAATTCAATGTTAAGGATAATAAAAATTAAAGTCTTCACTCTGCTACCTGAGCTCTGACCAAACACAAGAAGGGATATGTTGCTAAGGAAAGAACTTTATTAGACCTTTTGAAAATAGTATGCCCTCTGTGTTCAGAAGAAATGCTTACCTTAAGAGAATATTGACCATTAAGGAGGGTAGGCATGTGAACTCTGTAAAATTACAAAAACAAATCAAATAGAAATTCCATTTCCCCCTTGCTTTCCCCCCTTCCTTCCCTCCCTTCCTCCCTCCCTTTCTTTCTTCCTTCTTCCTTCCTATCTTTTTTCATCCATCTTTCTTTTCTAGCTTTTTTCTCCTCCATTCATTAACCTTGAACAGCTAACAAATTTCAAGGCTTTGAAAATGATACTATTCCAATGGTTATTGGCATAAAAGAGCCATGAAAACTTGGAGCAAGCCCCAATTGTGATTGTAGGTTAAAGTAGAAAACTGTACCTTAGCCAAAACCACAAGGGTATGTACTCAACTTCCTCTTTCCTATAAAATCTTTGATTCTGACTTTACCTCAGTAGTAGAAATCCTGATGTTCATCAGCAGAATAAAACCTTTAACTTTTATTCATATGAGTTGTATCATTTTTTTTGACCATCTTTAACTCTCAATGTTCCCCAAATAGCACAGGTATAAATCCAACAATTTTCTCTGTTTTTGGGATTGCTAGGATGGACAGAGTTCCTGATGTGACCGGGCAGATCAAATAGAAATAGGTAGAAAGGAGACCAACAGGGAAGGAGATGGGGACTATAACTTTAAATCCCAAAACTCCATGAATGCCCTCACTTTCACACTCAGGCCTGAATTCTTAAAAAGTTCTGATAAATTCTAAGAATACTATAAATCTGGTTAATTAGTGCCTGTACTTAGTTTACAGAAAATATTTTTAGATTGATTTAAAAAAAACTTAGATAGAAATAGTGTTAGAGATCCATAATATAGATACAGTTTAAATTCCATATATATGGCATTTAAACTGTATGTATCATGATTATATATAATCAAGCTGAAGAGTCTGAGAACCAGATCAACATGGCCCACTCTGCTCAACAATTAATTAAAGGAATCAGACTCATTACGCTAATACCACCTCTAATATTTCTCTTGTTCACATTTAAAGGTTTCCTTTAAAAGAAGCCCAAAACACATCTCACTATAAAGCTCCCAAACTCCTTCTCCTTTTGAATATATCTTGCTCTATTGTTTGCTGTCCTGGATAAACCTGCTTAGTCTCCTAAATAAGTTTATACTATTCCTCTCTTGATGCTCACTGAAATTTCTTTTTGTGGCATAATCAAAAACTTCTCAGAGGCCAGACACAGTGGATCACTTTTGTAATCCCAGCAGCTTGGGAGGCTGAGGCAAATTTAAAGCAAGCCTCAGCAACTTAAGACCCTAAGCAATGTAGCAAGACCCTGTCTCTAAATAAAATATAAAAAGGGTTGGGACTGTGGCTCAGTGGTTGAGCGCCCCTGAATTCAATTCCCAGTACAAAAAAAAAAAAAAAAAAAAAAAGGACAATCCTATCAGGGCTGAGTTGAGACTCCCTTCTCTTTTCTAGGAACTTCAACTGGTGTTTTTTGTTGTTGATTGTTTGCTTGTGCATTTGAGGGGAGTTTTATTTATATTTTTTTTGTTTTGATTGTTTTTATCAAAAGCAGTTTGGTACATTTCTACCATATGTGTGCTATGACATGAAAATGCAGTTGATGGCTAATAAAATTATAAGGATTCAATTACTAGAAGATAAATTCAAGTAATCCAATGTCAAATAGTTAAAGCCAAAAAAACTTTAAAACCATACCAAATGAATGAAAAGGAACTTTTCCAATGGATATGAAAATATCCATTGTTGGAAAACCCTAAAATTGCTTTCACATGAAGTTAAGGATTAAGCAAATTCAATAAACAGAAATAATATTTGAACATTTGAAATAACCTCTAAATGATGAGAGAAACCAGAACAAATTTCACCAGGCAAATGTAATGATGAATTTTGTTGCTGTACTTGGAGAAGATAGAACAGGTGCAGATGCATTAGAGTACGTATAATGAATAAATCAGAATATGAGGGTTCAGTTGTAGAGTCCTTTCCTTGAATGCATAGGCCCTGGGTTCAATCCCTATCATCACAAAAAAGAAGAAGAAGAAGAAGAAGGAGGAGGAGGAGGAGGAGGAGGAGGAGGAGAAAAAAAACAGCATATGAATAATGCTTTGAAAAAACCTCAGGAGAGAACATAAAATGGTCTAAATTATCTAAGGAAAATAAGATAATATGCTCAATCATTAAAATCTTTCATAATAAATCAAGCATCTTTGCAATCAGATAGTGCACAGAATGAAAGTTATTCTCAATGACTTCAGGACTAATGCATATCAAGAAAACAAAATAAAACCTCAAAAGATTCTTTGTATGTTTTCTGTCTTTACCTCTCCCAAGTATAATATCAATTTTTTTTTAATCCTTGCTTAGGCTCTGCTTTTGAAAGAATATGAACTAAGAAACTCTCTCAGGTTTTATTTCAAAAAATGAGAAAGACATACTTTTGTGTGTGTGTGTGTGTGTGTATTTTCCTCTATTATCACAAGGCTCTAATTATTCAAAAGCTTTTCTCTCTTTTTTCTTCTCCCTGAAGTATATCCACCAACTTTTGACCTCCAAGTTGATAGACGGCTCCCAAAATAATAATTTGCATATGTAATAGCTCTGACTGATGACTTTAGTTTTGGATTCTGTGGTTCTATATTCTGAATCTCAGGAACCAAATTCTGTAAAATAGCAAACCCAGAATCAGTTGTTTATACATGGAATACATTTTTTAGTTTATAAAGAAATAATTTTATCATACTAAAGCATAAACAGAACAGATATTGTTATTTTATAAGTGGTCTAATGTGGTTGGATCATATGGCACAAGGATTTTTATGATAGAGAAACCATCATTGTTTTCAATAGTAGGAGGATTTGCCAAGAGAAGGAAATTTGGAGAAATTTTACCAGTGAAGCCTAAGAAGTATGGAACTAGGCAGAGGAGGCTGAAGGTAATGGTGAAGAATTTACGAAGTGTATCCTGGTCTTTTGGCACCATCTACTGTTGAGTCTAAGTAAAAACAGAGAATGAAGAAAAAACATTCAGAAAATAATGGAGTGTGAGTGTTTTCCTGGTTGCATCTTGGGGTTTCACAACAGAACAAAATGGTCCATGTAGTTAGGAAAACCCTAGCTCATATCATCTTAGAGCCAACTCTCTAGATGTGAAATCCTAACCTAACCTTAGAAATAGCCACTTTACTTTTCATCTTATCTCACTCAAGTTCTTCCAACTTGTGTCATTCCTACCCTACTAGTCCCAGATACTGGATTACCAAGCATCTCCAAACACCCAACCCAGAGATAAACTCTGTGGCTACAGAGGCCCCCATATCCCTCAAACTCATTACGTCCATTTCATGTGTGGCATGTCTGTTCATCATGCCTGTCTCTTCATCATGCCTGTCTGTTCATTTTATTTAACTTTTTCCTGTTGCTAAGATTGCAGTGCAAATCTACTATTGAACTTTATGTCTCTGTGGATTTTCCTCTTCTAGACACTTCATATGAACTGAATTAATTGTGTGGTGTGGACTTTTATGCCTGGATTTTTTAAAAAGTTTATTTTTTGTTGTTATAACTAGTTATACATCACAGTAGAATGCATTTTGACATCATACACACGAAGTATAACTTCTTATATTCTGGTTACACATGATGTAGAGTTACATCAGTTGTGTTGTCATATATGCACATAGGGTAATAATGTCTAGTTCATTCTATTATCATCCCTATCCCCATAACCCTTCCCCTCCCTTTACTCCCCTCTGTCTAATCCAAAGTACTTCTATTCTTCCCTAGAACTGCCCCCCCCCCAACCATTGTGAATTAGCAATCAAATATCATGGAAAAACATTCAACCTTCGGGTCCTTAGGATGGGTTTATGTTGCTTAGCATGATATGCTCCAGTTCCACTCATTTACCAGCAAATTTCATTCTTCTTTAAGACTAAGTAATATTTCATTGTGTATATATACCACAATTTTTTTATCCATTCGTCTGTTGAAGGGCACCTAGGTTGATTCCATAGTTTAGCTATTGTGAGTTGAGGTGTTTATAAACATCGATGTGGCTGTGTCACTGGAGGTATGCTGATTTTAAGTACTTTAGGTATATACTGAGGAGTGGGATAGCTGGATCAAATGGTGGTTCCATTCCAAGTTTTCTGAGGAATATCCATATTGCTTTCATCGTGGTTGCACACCAATTTGCAGTCCCATGAGCAAAGTTTGAATAAAACTTTTTCCTACATTCTCATCAACATTTATTGGTGTTTGTATTCTTGATAGTTAGTTGCCATTCTGACTGGAGTGAGATGGAATCTCAGTGTAGTTTTGATTTGCATTTCCCAAATTTCTAGAAATGTTGAACATTTTTATATACATGTTAATTGATTGTATTTCTTCTTCTTTGAAGTGTATTTTCAGTTCCTAAACCCATTTATTGTTGGGATATTTTTTGTGGGTTTTTTTTTGATGTTATGTTTTTTGAGTTCTTTATATATCCTGGAGATTAATGCTCTATCTGAGGTGCAGGTGGCAAATATTTTCTCCCATTCTGTAGTCTCTTTCTCTATTGGTTCCTTTGCTGAGAAGCATTTTAGTTTGATTCTATCGCATTTACTGATTCTTGATTTTACTTTTTCTGCTTTAGGAGTCTTGTTAAGAAAGTCAGTTCCTAAGTCAACATGGAAAAGACTTGGGCCTGCTGTTTCTTCTATTAGGTGCAGGTTTCCTATTCTAGTGCCCACATCTTTGATCCACTTTAAGTTGATTTTTGTGCAGGGTAAGAAATATGGGTTTAATTTCATTTTGCTACTTATGGATTTCCAGTTTCCCCAGCACCATTTGTTGAAGAGACCATCTTTTCTCCAATGCATGTTTTTGTCACCTTTGTCTAGCATGAGATAACTATATTTATGTGAGTTTGTCTTCGTGTCTTCTATTCTGTACCATTGGTCTCTGTATCTGTTTGGTGCCAATACCATGTCATTTTTGTTACTATGTATGCCTGGGTTTTTGACATATAATAAAACTTCCAAGTTCATTCATGCTATAGCATGTATCAGTTTTTCATTCCTTTCCTTACTGAATAATGTTCTTCAAAACAAAGAGAGTTTAATACCTGCCACTTAACAAACATCAATTCTTCTAATGCTGCTCATAAACTAAGATTCTTTGAACTGAAATTTGTCAATGGGTATCTTTTTCTTGGCCTGTTCATATTTTTTTTCAATGTATCATGATACTTAAAGTCAGGGAAATTGGCAAAGATACAGATTTCTGTTTTTTTCCTGGAAAGTCAGAAATTCATGTAATTCTAGTCTATTCAGCAGACTAGACTAGTCTAGATGCTCTATAAAAGTCCTCTTTTCAAATTGGGAAACAGGATTTTCCAAGAAGGGTGTTTTACATTTGGAATCTCTTATTTAGAGAAACAAAGGAAACAGTAAAGGAAACAATTAAAAGTCTGAAGAGAAAACTTACAAAATGAGAGAAAATCTTTCCAGCTACTTTTATGACTGGGAATTAACATCCAAAGTACATAAAGAACTAAAAAAACCCCACCTAAATAAATAAATAAATAAATAAATAATAAACAAACTAATAAATAAATAATTCAGTCAATAATAAATGATCAAATAATCTAAACAGACTTTCTCAAAACAAAAAAATAAAAATATATGAAAAAATGTTCAATATCCTTAACAATCATGGAAAAACATATAGAAACTACACCAGGATTTTATTTGACTCTAGTTAGAATGGCCATCACAAAGAATATAAGGAACAATTAATGATGGTGAGGATGTGGGAAAAAAGTACATTCATACATTGTTAGTGGTACAACAACTTTGTAAATAAACATGGAGATTCCTCTAAAGACTAAAAATGAAATTGCCATATGTATTAGCTATCCCTCTTTTAGTACTTATCCAAAACACCTAAAATTGGTATAATGTAGTGGTACATACATACTAATGTTTATATCAGTTCAATTAACAATAGGCAAGTTATGGATCCAGCTCAGGTGCCCATCAACAGATGAGTAAATAAAGAAAATGTGGTACACATATACATATGAGTTTTATTCAGTTGTAAATAAGAATTAAATTATGTCATTTGTTGGTAAATGGATAAACTGGAGGACATCATGCTAAGTGACATAAATCAGGTTCTTAAATTGAAGGGTCAAATGTTTTCTCTCATACATAGAAACTAGACCAAAAGAAGGGACAAAGTGGGGAACCCATGAAAATAAAAGGGACAGTGGAACAGAGGAAAGGGATTTAGTGGGAGAGAGGAGGGATAGGCAAAGAGAGGAATGGTGAAATGAAATAGACAAAACTATGCTATGAAAATATATGAATTTTGAATATATGAACAGTTGACTTCAGTTAATATTTGAAAAGTTCATTTCACTTTTATGTATATCTATAAAGCACTATTTAAAAAAAAAACTATAAGTAAATAGAAGGAAGACCCACACAGTAGAAAAAGGGGAATGGGGGGCGGGGGTGAGAAAGTGAGGAAAAGGGAAGGTATTGGGAACTAAAGTAGAGCAAATTCTATTCCATGTTGTTTGTATGATTATGTCAAAATGAACCCAATATTATGTATAAACTATAACGGGCTAATACAGATTGTGTATGTATTACTGTAATGCGCTAATAAAAATACAAAAAGAGAAAAGTGAACGTGATATATACACAGATATATTTATATGTAGGTAGATGTATCTGTGTGCGTGTATATATAGATAAAACAATGAAGATTTACTCAACCACAATGAGGAACAAAATTGTCACTTTCTAGTAAATGTATTAATAATATAAAAAGAAAGGAAATGTAATATAAATATATAAAGAAAGGAAATGTAATATAAATGTAATATAAATATATAAATATAGCATGTATCATATAAATATATCTATTGATATTCATGTGATATATATGATATGTATCTATATCAATATACACACACAATAATTTTTTACTCAGCCACCAAGAAGAAATAAATTCATTTCCTAGTAAATAAATGGAACTGGGGAACACCAGTCTAAGTGAAATAAGCCAGACTCAGAAAATCAAGGATTAAATATTTGCTCTCACTAGAGAGAGGGAGAAAGAGCAAGAGAAATTTAAAAATGGGAAGAAATCTCAAAAAAATAGAAAAGAGACTAATAGAGTGGAATCAAGAGAGAGGGAGGCTAGGAGGGGATAGGAAAGAAATACTGGGGAATTAAATTTATTACTATACTATGTCCATGTACAAATACACCACAGTAGATTCCAGATATATATATATATATATATATATATATATATATATATTTACAATGCATAGATTAAAGTAATAAAAATAGAAGGAGATCAGTAGAGTATAGTAAGTTGATCAGGGAGAGGGAGAAGAGGAGGAAAAGGGAAGGTACTGGGGAATGGTATTGATCAAATTATGTTGTATACATGTAAAAATATTGCATAATGAATACCAGTATCATTTATAATTATAGTGCACCATAAAAATAAATTTTAAAATACACAGAAAATATAGATATGCTTTTAAAAAACTAGAAAATATTATTAATATGATTCTTGGAAATTACTCATTTTAGTTTCAAAACCTTGTCTTAAACAAATAAAAAAAGACAGTAGAGTCTCTCCTAAATTAACAAATACTCTTTGTGTTTTAAATTTTAGTTTGTGTAAACTTTAATAGTAGTTACATATTATTAAATTTACTTTCCCCTTTATGTTTTTCTCATAAAAAATTCATTTTTTCTTATTTCAAAAATAAGATCTTTAAGATAAAATATTAGCATTCTTATCTCAAATGTTTTGTACTTTTTCATTAAAGCATAACATTTTTCTCATAAATTGCTAAGAAAATTATTCAAAGGATCAAAATGTATCTTTATTACATTTACCTCCACTTTCCAAGTGAAAGTTAGCACACAACTTATCCTTTATTTCATTGGATATTTGGTTTATTTGCCGGATAGCTTCTATATTCTAACATTTTTTAAAAAGAAAAATGGAAGTGTATGTTGAAAATGTTGAATCAGATTATATTTCTGTCTATTGCTCTTCAGTTTTGGTGTAGTCTATCCCTACTTTCAAAGAAATGATGAACTCTTGTGTTTGCCCTCTCTCTCTCTATGACTGGGGAAAATTCTGAAAAATTCTGAATAAAAGACTCACGTTTAAAGTTGAGAGAAAAAGCAAGGGAGCGTTTCATTTAAGCTGTTATTTACAGGAGGGAAGGGTATGACCCAAGGGATCTCATTATAAAGTTGAATGAAACTACTGGTGTTTATGATCTTACCTTCTTCCTATCCCAAGGGATTCTTTCACTTTGGATTTTAACTTCTCCCAATCCTATTTGAAGCTATTAAAAAGTTTCAAATGAATTTAATAGTAGCTCATAGAGCAAAATTACCTTCAGAGATTTTTCTCCTTGGGGAGGAAGATAATTAAATAATTGTTCACAGTAAAGCAGTTAAAACTTTTCTCTATGTCTTCCTTTTATTTCCAGGTACCAGGAAATCATCAATGTAGCATTGAAAGGACTGGAACCAGCACCTAATACCCCTTTCTCTGGCAGGTGGTCAACTATTTAAGTTGGTTAAACCATCCTCTGGGAAAGACTTGAGGGAAGAATACAGAATGTGATTTTGCTACATGTCATGGTCCTTTCTTGAAGGGATTACTCCCCCACCCCCCGCACCAGCCTTCAATTAAAGAATATGGTTCTGGGAGCTGGGTGAAGCTGGAAACCGGTTTAGGCAACCTGCATCCCTACTGTTGAGTCCCATTATGTTTCTGCCCGTAGACCCAGAGTTTTTGTGCTAGTATGTTTCAACTAGCATCTTAGTCTTAATACATTGGGCTGCTATAAAAAAAATATCAGCTGGATAACTTATAAACAGCAGATATTTATTTCTCACAATTCTAGAGGCTAAGAAATTCAACATCCAGATACCAGCAGATTTGGTGTTTGATGGGGGGGGCCCTTTCTGATTCATAGATGGTGTCTTATCACTATGTAGAAGGAACAAAGCATCTCTCTGGGGCCTCTTTTAAAAAGTTGCCATCCAACAAATCAGGGTTCTTCCCTCATGATTTAATCACCTTTCAAAGATGATTAATAACATCACAATACTATCCCCTCCTAATTTCATCACATTGGTGATTAGATTTCAGCATAGGAATTTGGAAAGTACACACATATTCACACTATAGCACTAGATTTCTCAAATGTTTTATTTTTAAGTACTTTGTGATAAATTATAAATTACTACACGTCCTTATAGGTCAAAGCACCGTAGTCAAAATGAATAATTATAGTACCCATTTACACCCTCTCTATAATAGTAAATACTACTTCTTGGAATCTACTTTTTTAGAAATTCTTAAGGTCATATAATCTAATTCTATTGCTACATTCCCCACCATGATCTCTTATCCACAAAAGTCAGATACAATAGAGTATTTCAAGGATAATGATGCCCTTTTTACCAACTCATTTTAATGCCTTAGTGAAGAAAATATCCCCAAGCTTACTAGAGGGTCAGCTTAGATAGTGGCTGAAGATAATGCATCAGATAAATTCCAATTTTCTATCTTCCCAGCCTATTGATTATTCTATACAGAGATAAGAAATTCCAGTTTTCCAAAGTCATTCACTACAGACCAACAAGGAGTTCCAGCTTTAGTTAGCAAATGTAAAAGAATATTACTTTCAGGAACTTGAGCCAATTCATTGTATCCTGTGCTCTGGGTGATAACACCCATGTCATTAAACTCAGATCATTCACATTTTATATTTTATATTCCCTAACAAACACTCCCATACATCCTCTTAAAGTCTTCATAAAAATTGTAAGAAACTGAACTCCCTTTGATCTTCATAAAAATTGTAAGAAACTGAACTCCCTTTGAAATAATACATAATGTTCTCACAGAGGAGTATTTATTAGTGTGTGATGATATCTCTTTGTAATTTTCTCTGATTATTAAAATTTAGCACATTTTAATGTATTGATAATTTGAATATAGTTATTTGTGAAGACATTATTCTATCATGTTGTTTATCTTTTGTCTTATCAAGGATTAGAAATTCTTTATATATTCTGAATAGGAGTCATTTCACACAGAGGCACATGTACACACACACACATTGCCTCTTTTAATGAACCTTTTGGTATACAGACATTTTAAATTTTACTATGATCGATATAAGCAACTTCTATTGTGGTTAATATTTTTGTCTGATTTAAATGATCTTTTCCTATTCAAAATTATTGAGGAAAACTATTAATGCCATATATATATAAATATATGTATGTATATATTTTTTCAAATTTGTGTCTATAATCAATTTGAAATTATTGTATATGAGGTTTAAATATATTTCTTCCATATGGCTATCAATTTGATCTGGAACAATCCAAGGAAATACTAATCTTTCCCTATTGCACTGAAGTCTCTCCATTTGCCATAAATTGGTTGACTATATACGTTTGAGTCCATACACTGCATTCTTCCTTTGTTCAGTTTGTTATTCTTCCCATTAAATATAATGCTTATTGAAATTAGTCATCATTAGACTATGAAAATTTGTTTCTTTTTCAAGTTTTCTAAGAATATTTGTTTTCTCATAATTGACTGTAGAAATCCATTTCTGAATCTGTTGAGATTATCTTATTTTTCACTTTTATTCTGTCAATATTAGAGTACATTCCCTTGATAAAGATGTATTATCCTTTCTTTATTTATGGATTTGGTTTGTTAATATTTTATTAGAGATATTTAAATCTGCATTTACTAGAAATATAAGTAAGCATTTTTTTATCCTGTTAATGTTGAAAGTCCATTTAATGATGACCTCCTAAAAATAAGTACTATGTATGTAATGCTTACTTACCATCAAGTTATAAAAAAATATTAATGAAGTTTATGATTGAACATAATTTTTTTCTCATTTTATTTTATTTTATTATTATTTTTAATAGCTACACATGACATTACAATGATCTTGGAAATTCATACATTTGAATCATTGGGGTATAATTTCTCATTTTTCTGATTGTACAGATTGCATAATCACACTGGCCATAGAGTCACCTATGTACATACAGAAATCATAATGTCTATTCTCTTCTGCTGCACTTCCTATCCCCCCTACTCCTCCCCTCCCCTCCCATCATTTCTCTCTATCCAATCTAATGTGACACACTTTTTTTTTCTTTTTCTCATCACAACATCATACATGTATTCTGTATAATGTTGAGGGTCTCCTACCTTCAAGTTATAAAAAATATTAATGAAGTTTATGATTGAACATAAAATTTTGAAACTAAGGATGATTTCTTAGTATTGTAACATCAATTTCCAAATCTAATTTATTCCTATATTTTATTTTAGTAGCACAATTTTGAGAAAATTCCAATTCATACATAAAATAGCTACAATTGCAAATATATTTTAGTTAACTTGATATATCAGAGTTTTTAAAAGTCAGTAGAGAAAGAAGGAGTATTTGCTGTCTTCACAAAATAGTTTAAACTGGAACCGATTAGTGAGTCATAGTAAAAATTTACAGTGAGTACATAATTTTAGGCATTTTGTTACATTATCATAATAGTTTGAAGATATTTAATTAATCATAATTTGAATTCAACCTTTGTAGACTGTTTCTTAACCTCCCTACCCACTTAACCTTTAGACTTTATAAAAACTGCTTTGTTATCACCATTGTACATTGTCAAAGACTTTGAAAATAATTCAACAACTGTAATGTTATTCAAGATTTGTAAGTGAAAGTTCTATTACTGAAACTTCTTGTTTTTGAAGTGAGATTTTTTTGTTTTCCCTTATTTTACAATAAGAAATATCGATACTAGAACATAAATATTTAGATATTATTTGTTTTTTGGATGATGAATACCACAAAAATAACTTGACTATGATTTAAAGTTAGATAGGGCCAACTTCTTTTTCTGCAATTTCCTGTAAAAATATTTAGTGAGTGCTTTTGTGCTCCCAGAAACTTTCTTTTCCAATAGGCCTCTTCAATATCCTATTTAATTCCTCATTCCTTACTGTATATGTCAATGGGTTCAAGCTGGGGGTAATTATGGAATACATAATCCTGAAAGTTTGCCCTCACCCAGATTGTTTTTTGCTTGTATTTACATGCAGACAGCAGTCTTATAGCAGATAGACCCTACAATTAAATGGGAGATATAAGTCTCCCTATTGCAGACTTGATCTTCACTACAGTTATAACAAAATAAGAATGAGAGGAAATGGTTCAAGGAAAAGGAAAAGAATGCATCCCCAGTACTGGGGAATGAGAATGATCAAAAATTGTCATGGCATAACCAATATAATTTGTCATAACAAACCACAATATTATGTATAATTATAATGCACCAATATAAAAGTAATAATGATATAAATACATAAATCACCCTCTGCACAAATGGTAAAAAAGTTTTTCTTCATAGAAATGGTATCAACACATGCAATCTCTCCTTTTTGTTGTTCTTTTCAGACATATGTGATGGTAGAGTGTATTTTGACATATTATATATACATGGAGTATAACTATTTATAATTAGGATCCCATTTTTCCAATTGTACATAATGTGGAGTTTTACTGGCTGTGTATTCATATATGAAAATAGGAAAATTATGTTCAATTTATTCTACTGTCTTTCCTGTTCTCATTCCCCTCCCTTCCTTTCATTCCACTTTGTCTAATCCAATGAACTTCTATTCTTCCCACCCCTGTTACCATCCATATATCAGAAAGGACATTTGTCCTTTAGTTTTTTGGTACTGCCTTATTTCGCTTAGCATGATAGTCACCAGTTTCATCCATTCACTGTCAAATTCCATAATTTCACTGTTCTTTATGGCTGAGTAATATTCTATTGTGTATATATGCCACATTTTCTTTATCCATTCATCTGTTGAAGGGCACATATGTTGGTTCCATAGCTTAGCTATTCTGCTATAAACATTGATGTGGGTACCCCACTGTAGTATACTGATTCGGGGTCTTTTGGATATACAGTGAGGAGTGGATTAACTAGGTCAATGATGGTTCTATTCCAAGTTTTTTGAGGAATCTCCATACTGCTCTTCATAGCAGTTGCACCAATTTGCAGTCTCACCATCAATGTATGAATGAACCATTTCCCCACATCCTTGCCAACATTTATTGTTACTTGTATTCTTGATAATTGACATTCTGACGCAGTGAAATGGAATTTTGGTGTAGTTTTAATTTGCATGTCTGTAATTACTAGAGATGTTGAACATTTTTTCATATTTTTTTGACCATTTGTATTTCTACTTCTGTGAAGTCCCTGTTCAGTTCTTTTGCTCATTTATAGGTAGATTGGGTTATTTGATTTCTGAGAGATTGATTGTTTTTTTTTAATTCTTTATATATCCTGATGATTAATGCCATGTCTGAGGCATAGGTGGTAAAATTTTCACCCATTTAATAGGCTCTCTCTTCAAATTCTTGATTGTTTCCTATGCTGTGAAAAAGCATTTTAGTTTGATAACTTCCCATTTATTGATTCTTGATTTTACTTCTCTTCTTTAGGAGTCCTGTTAAGGAAGTCCATTCCTAAGATGACATGATGGAGATTTAGGCCTACATTTTCTTTTAGTAGGTGAAGGTTTTCTGGTCTAATAACTAGGTCTTTGATGACCTTGAATTGATTTTTGTGCAGCGTG